>NW_027192533.1:361993-467665 GCF_041956765.1 Thermoascus crustaceus | reverse complement strand
CGTGTGTGTGTGTGTGTGTGTGTGTGTGTGTGTGTGTGTGTGTGTGTGTGTGTGTTCTTATGGGAGTCATTAGGAGCCTAATCATGTTCTTATAGGCGCTGTAGTATGTGATGGGTTCAATCATGTATGAGAACGGCAGTGTAATCCAGAACCCTGTAGCAAGAAAAATTTGAGCGGACCGACAAACGAGGATGGAAAGGTCAAGAGCGCCGAGATCGCGAAAGTCCCTGAAAAGACGGGTGAGGCTAATAAGTAGAGGGCAGCCTCGCCCATGAAAGATGAGGGGTTTGTGTAACAAAATCTAACCTCTGTTAATTGGAGTCATCCGTCACGTCGATTCCCGGGTCTACATCTACTGCTACGAAACAGTCGTTCTCGGCATCGCCACATAGATGTCTTCTACACTCCTCAACAGAAAGCTTTCATTCATGAGGAAGTGTATACGTCAAACTTCTCTATTTTCATTTTGATAAACCTAGGACCACAGTTCACCATGTCTATACAGCACGGAAGGTTCGTGGTCTTGAAGTTCTGCAATATTTATCAATAGCTTATCGAGTCTGCGTCGTAGCACATTTAGCTCTCCCCTATTCGAATTCATTATTGGGCCAAAGAAGAAGTCGTTTCCCGTGCACAAGTTCGCTTTCTCTCGCCTCTCAGAATCCCTGATTCTTTGATAGAATCTCAAACAAAACACGCAGATTTGGAGGATGTGAGCGAGAGCCTTTGGGTACGAATTTGTCAGTTTGCCTATTGGCACTCCACGCATTATTCAGAAGCTATTCGAAAAAAGCGGAAGAGGGTTGAACAGGGAGTAGTGATGTTGGTAACTGATGTAGAATGGGATAAGATAGGATGTTGAGCGTGTCACGTCGCCCCCATCACACGGGTGGGACCTCACAGCCCGGACGTTAGCCAACCCCACACATCTACTCGTGAAAGCTACCCTTACTCTCTCGACAATGCAAATTCTAGGAGCGAGACTCACCTTCAGACTGTTCGCAAAAAGTCTCCAACTGTATTGATCTGGGCGAGCAACCCCTCTTTTTCCGTCTAGTAAAGCGATTATCTGCGGTTTGGATATGGAGGCAATACAATCAATTTCCTTGTACTCACAACCGCTCCAAGGACACTGAATACGCCAAATCTAACATTGGCTGGGTCCAGGATTCAGTGGAGTGCAATGGTAGCATTGAGACCGCTCAAAATCGACATTCTGCTTTTCATGAGCGTGAACTACCGTCTCCAAGACCACATGGAAGATGGTAATTCTTGGTGTAGGTAGATAGCAAGGTGGATAAAAAAAAGTACCATAATGCATCAATTCACTGTCCATATCGTTACATACAGTACAAATCATACATCAGAAACAGAGCAAAATTGCATATCGATCTGAAGGGTTAATTGGATATCCCGAGATGAACAGGGCCTTTTCTTTGTTCTTCTCCACTTCTGCTCTGTCGATCCTCCACCAACTGAATCATCAAAGTTCGGAAACGCTACCCGCATTGGTATCCGGAGGCAAGGAACATGTGTGACTGGCCAGGAGACAACCTCGTACAACGTCACGAGTCCCGCGATATTATTCCAACATGTCAGAACACACCCACAGACTACCTACGGTACGTAGCCGGCCAAAGGACGGATTGCATTTACCGGTCCTTCTTGGGCGTGTTGTCGGTGTCCTTGGCAACCTGGTCGCCCAGGTTGTGGTACTCCCGGGTCAGACCGGCGGCCTGCTTCTTCAGGGTCTCAATGTCCCGCTCCTTGGCCTCGAGCTCCTTCTTGAGGCGGCCGATCTCGCCAATGTCTCCCGCGGCAGCGAGGCGGGCCGAGTCCTTACCACCGGCCTTGGAGTCGCCCTCGAGCTGCTTGACCTTGTCCTCGAGACGGAGGACCTCCAGGATCATGATGTAGGTGCGGTTGAGGATCAGGGAGAGGAAGAGGGTGAAGCCGCAGAGGTACATGTTACGCTGGGAGTAGAACTTGCGGGCCTGGACCTCCATGCGTTCGGAGCCTAGGGCTGCGGCTCTACGGCTTGCAATGGACTCGTTAGAACCAAGCTTTCTTTGCCAAAGCATTGTTTCTGTCCCGGTGTGGAACAGTGGTGGAATGGATGTACTAACCCCATGGTGGTACCCTCCTTGCCATAGGCAGCCAGCTCCAGCTGCACACGGTAGACGCGGTTCACGCTGTCGATGAAGAGGATGAGGATGAATATGAACGTTATCTGTAGAATTCTCAGCACCGTTAATCATAGAAACGCCAATGGAATAGCACGGTATAGGATGCAACCAACCTTCAACCCATACTGTAACTTCGCTATGACGGGACTCTCAGAGATGAAGGTAAACAGCTTCCGTTTAACGGTAAAGGGAAGAGGGATGATGAGGCCCATAAAGACCGCCATCTCCATCACTAGGAGAAGGAATACCTGTAGAAAAATGAAGCAGTTAGCTTGACTGCTTGCGTGCGTTGACATGGCAAGACGCTGCAGAGTTCTCCTCTGACCGCATCTTTTGAGGACGTGAGGGACCTCAATGGATATAGCAACAGAGCTGATCAGTACTTACAAGGCTGTAATAGAGAGTCATCGTGCCTAGATGAATGCGGAGAGGCTGTCAAGATCACGATTTCTGGTTGATGGGGAGAGGTAAAATTGGTGTTGCAGCCTGGTCGAGCTCCGAAGAAAGCTAAACAAACGTTGTCTGATCACGAACTTGAGGATGAGAGAAACTCCCAGGTAGTATCGTGGGAGGTAACAGACCCGTCGTCTCGCACCGACCAACCGAGCACAGGTTGGAAATTCAGTGGCAGGATGCGCGAGGTTTGTGCACGAGGACGGGGTGAGGTGGTCTTTTCAGGCCGGGTGCGTGGACAGCTCCGGCAAGACGTCATGACGGGTCGAGATCTGGGACACGCACGTGACCAGAGCTGCCCTACGGATGCGGGTCGGGCCCGTCATGCTTTATCCGTACTCCATACTCCAGACCTTCCTCCTCCCATGGGACAGGCGTTAATGTGCAATACGCCCTACTGGCCGAACTTATACTTTTATTATCCGCCTATGTACAAATTGTGTTGCTTTTAATTGACATTAAAGACGGTCCATTCATCCATAGCAGCTGGAGAAGACCTCCAGATACCCGTAATATCCGTCTCTTTCATCCCTCAGCCTCGACTTCGTAGGCGTTGGACTTGTGCTTGGGCTCGAACTTGAAATCCTTGTGAACAGGACCAAGGAACATCTCCCTTTGGAAATAAAGCTGTTAGAAAACATCACTGTCTATAAGAAAAACAGGATACACTTACGTGATCTTAATCCAATCCTTGTAGTTGTCGCTGGCAAGGAGAGTCTCCAGCTCATTTCTGCCTCTATAGGCCGGAGGCCGGTCTTGGATGTTTGGAGGTAGATACTCCAGCAATCCTATCGGAATATAACGGTGGGTAAAGCTCAACCACTCCAGCAGGAACCGACGGGTAGTTCCAACACCCTGCTCGTCCGAACCCCAGGCATCGAGACCGTATCTGGCGAACTTCTCCACAAGCGACAGTCGCTCCGATGCAGACTTGTCCAGGTACTGACCTTTCTGGATCTCTTCAAAGATCCAGGGCTTTATCAAAGCCCCTCGAGCCACCATTACGGAGTCGACATTGGCGCTGTTGATGTGGTCGAAGTAGTCCTCGTGAGAGTAGCAGTCCCCGTTTCCGAGAAAGTAGACTTTCCCGCCAGGAGGCTGAGTTCTCTCATCCGGCTCGTGTATAGTGTCCGTGACCTCATCCGTCTTCTCGCTGAGCCTCTTGACGAGAGCCGCACATTCAGAGATGTATCCCCAGTCAGCTTTCCTCGAGTACCGCTGCTGCCTGCTGCGTCCGTGGAGGGTGATGGCAGCCACGCCTGGAGGTCCAACTCCAAGCATACTTGACTCATAGCCTCCCAAAGTGAGTCGTTCCGCGAGCTTCAGCGCTGTTGGAGCGTTATCCTTGGTTCCCATCCGGATCTTCACAGTGATAGGAACCTGGTCCGAAACAGCGTTCATGCCACGCACGATCTTCTCCAGTTTCGATGGATGGTCGAGCAAGGCGGATCCGGCTCCTTCGCGGTAAACCAAGTCTATCGGACAACCACAGTTCAGATCAATGACACGGAGCCCGGGACAGAGTCTCGTCAATACTTCTGTAGCCTTCAGCGCCTGCCACGGCTTGTTCGCCGCAATCTGAGCACCGAACTTGAAATCCTTCGAGTTGTCGTACTCCTTCACCAGAACATTCTTTGGATCAACCGTCGGCGGAAGCATCTCCGATTCGTGAGCCTTCATCAGCGCCCATTCTGACTTCGAACCTTGGATCAACGGCATGCTCATTGCCATTTCGGAATACGTGAACTGCGCCCCGAGTTCAACACACAGCCTCCTGAAAGGCAGATTTCCCTGTGTAGTAAGCGGTGCCAGAACTGGGGTTTCCGGTCCAAAGTATATACGTCTCTTCTCTGACGGCAGGAAAGGCGGCTCTGTGAACTGTGCTCTGTGCTCCTCCCTCTGCTCTTTAGCTTCACCATTTTCTCCACCGGCCGCTGGCGTAGTTTCAGCCTCTTTCTCATCCTTGTAGCGTCCATGAACATTCTTCTCCAGTTCCTTGGACGTCTTGTCAATCCAGGCCGTGAAAGTATCGGCTTTGGGGGTTTGAGTCCTCCGTTTCGTGAGCGCCATCTTGTCCTCCACAGAGACGGCATTGACAATTCCCTCTTCATTAGCACCCGGTACAGATGGCTTGGCCTTCGCCTTGCGTTCCTCGTCCTCCACCAAGACCAGCTCCCGCCTGCCATCCTCCGTCTCCCTCTCAGTCATGTGAGAGCTGACGAAACGACATTTCCATCCGGATGGGCACTTTCCCCTGGCGTCCCAGACAGGGCAGACGCCATTGAAGGTCTTCAGATCCTCACGCTTGTACTCTTTCAAGTATTTGCGGAGATCATGCTCGTACCTGCAATTGTCACCAAACGAGCACTCCGCAGGGGAGAACTCGGGATGGAACATCCTTGTCGGACAGAGGGCCTTCTCATCCTGCATCCTGCCAAACCTGCGTCCCGTGTTCTGGCCGCTGTGCTTCTCTCTTTTCTTCCCCTTCTTCTTATCACCCTCGCGCTCCTCGTGGGAGAATGCCTCTGCGGCATCGTCATCGTGAGCATGCACAACTGGCTGTTTGCTTCCGGGTGCGACAACGAGGAACCTGATATACCGCGATCAGTATAATAATCCAAAAGAACATTGAATGCTACAGGGTATGAAACATACTCGGGCTTAATTGGGGCCGTGCCTCTGGGCCTCTCGGGGGCGCCATTCGCAGCCTGCCCGCCAGCAGTCGAGGGCTCATCCAGCCTTGCCCTTTTCGCAGGCGGCTCCTCTGAGACGTCTGCTGTCGCATTGCCGTTAGAGGTACTGTGCTTAGCAGCGGGTGCCTCGCTGCTGGCAGCAGCACCATTGTCTGCCTGGGAGGCATGCTCCCTCTGAGTGTCCGCCGGCTCCATGACCGCGAAAGCCCTTAGCTGCTGTTTGCAACGCCTTGTTCGCCGGCCGCAGTTGGTCTGACAGGCACCCTCCTATCCGTGGCGTGAGTCTGGCCGTGTCCCAGACAGCGTGCGCGACAGGATTCAGTCGCAAAGCCGGGTACCAGGTCGTCGCTTCGCCTCCAGATTGACGCAAAAGCCCACAGAGCTGCAAAACTGGCGGGCCAATAGCAGGGGATAGCGGCGGTGGCATGTTTGCAGCGTTTGTCAGGTGCAGGGCGCCTTCCGCATCTGTGCACCTGCCTCCTGGCGAGTCGGGCCGTCGGGAAAGCACGACTCTGGGTGGCCGAACCGGCCACTCAGCACTTGCCGCCACAAACGGTGGAACGCAGCCGAGCTAGAAGCGACGGAAAACCTTCTGGAAGCCCGCCTTTGCCTCGTGGCAGCCCTGGACAGCCTTACCCACTGCTACGCCGCTCCTCACTCGCACCCTCAGCTTAGCTACGCGATCTGAGGCCCCAGCCTGCCAGGGACACACGTAGTGCTGTGACCCGGACGACCTTCCTGCATTGAATGCCTCAAAAAAGTCAAAAGTACCCAAGCTGTCGCCGTACCGGCGCAATCTTTTACACGTAATAGCATGGATACGGAGTTTGCCGCATCGATGAGGCGACCTAGTCAATCAGCTGTATGGATTCTCTGATGCCGTCATATTCTCCCAGGTAGTCTCCCAATTGTGCGTTGAGAAGTAGTTCTGCAGTGTTTTGGACAGATGTTGTATACTTCATAATAAACACGGCTTAGAAAGTTGGGAACGGCAAGGCCACAAAAGAGCCATGGCGGAGGTGGGGTAGGCTGCTCAGTCTCGCGAGCCAGCCACCCTGCGGCACGCGCGTGTCAGATTTCCTCTTTCATGTTTTCGAGGGTTACCTCGTTGGGCATCCAGCGGATTCAGACCGACAGCGGGTCAGTCGTCACTTAAATCCATCCGGCTCCTCGAATAACACTCCATGCTGCATTTCAAAGCCTTGGGAGCTTCTCATATTACCTTTCTCCTCTCCTTATGGATGGTCTGACATAGGAACTCAATGCGGAGAAGCTTCTGTCACGTCTCTCATGTATAATCCGTACATGCATACTTAGGGACAATATCTGGGGAGGGGTTCGATGTCTTAATTCTCTTCTATTCGTCAGATTCTTTGAAATATCAATATCCTCATTCACTGATTAACGTCATGTACTGTACGTGGTAAAACAATGAAACTTGTCCCTTGCAGCCGCGGGGTAGTTACTGCGCAATTGGTATTTGTGACGTAACTCTTGCGAGGAACTCATCGCGAAACCAATCAGTGCTAGCTGAATTGATATGCCTAAGCACTTAAAGAGAGATCGGTCACTCTGTCTGTCTCTGTGCACTGTGCACTATCCAGGTATGCGGCGCCGGCGGCCTTACCAAAAGCATAAAGTATAAACGAAGCTCGATTGTCGATAGGCTGCTGAAAGTCTGAAAAGTGAAGCCTGAAATCGGGTTTTGCTCTTCCAGGTCTAGCACGGCGAAGTAGAAGTGGATCCATCGACCGGTGCTAGTCAAGGACGCTTGGCGAGAAATTAGACGGCCCACCAGCACCGTGCCATTTTGCCGTGTTCCTGACGTTCGCGCCCTCGGACCGGGCTGGGGCGAAAGATGTTCAACTCTTACCACGTAGACTTTACGTCGCAGTACCGAGTAGCAGCGAAATTAGAAGTACTCCTCCGCTGTCCGCACATACGGAGTATCTGCCACTGGGTAGTTTGTGGAGATGTTGATGAGCGACCACAAGCTGCACGCGTGCAACGCTGACCTTCGCGCATTTCGTACCAAATAAAAATTTAGCACAGCTTCGGAATGTAGTCATTGTGCATGCAGGTGCAGTGGCCGGTCAGGAGGACGTTTCGTCCGTGTTTCTAGCGCCGAAGTTAACTGCGTGGTCGATGAACACTGCATGATTTCAAAGGCGGTGAGGGAGGCATTTGTAGTGGGAAGGTTAATTCGGACAAAGAAGCGGTGATTAACGACCAAGGCATTTTGTGTGCAAACAGGAGATTGAACTGGAGCAGATATCATAGAGATACAAAATGCATATAAGAACAGCTGGGCTGACAAAACCTGTAAACATCGTTGTCAATTGAATACTATGGTCTGTAGATGCAGACTAGCATACTGAGAGAGTAAAAATTGTGAACAGACGGAAGCACGAAGTGCAAAGTCCAGCGAACTCTAGCAGTCTTTAGCACCAGACGGGTCCACTTCAATATCGAAGGATTGCATATGCAGTAAATCCCATGCAAGCAGGAAACTTCAACCAATACCTGACCCTAAGACGATCTTGTGTACAGCAATGCTCCTGATCTCGGATCCGAAAACCACCCAAGAGCCTAAGACGCGTAATGAATAGCGTCGTATGCGTTGTCGCATCTCATTCGTGATGAAATAGCTACAGCTGCCATCGGTGATCAATCACCAACAGACACAGGGCTGAGCTGCTCAGGTAAGCCATCCAACTGTTCCAACATGTCGAGTGGAGTAGTACGGTATAGTTGTAGGGGCTGGAGGAATGTTTGACCGGTCTGGGATAGTAACTTTAAGGGTGGCCAAAGCAGCCAAGGATGGTCCTTGTTGAGTGTGAGTCCGGACTTTTGGAGCTGGACCGTGTGTCAGGTAGTGTATGGGGTCCATCATCCATGGGACCATGGGTCGAGGGGTTATAGTAACGACGAAGGCGAGTGGGCGGCGCAATACAACAATATTAACACCGGCAGAACACGGCAGACGAAGGTCCCCGCGCCAGGAGGTCCAAAAGAGCCCGAAACCAGAGCGACTTGGCGGGCAATCCCAGATCGTCGCTACGGCATGCACTCCACTGGATCGGGTGTGTTGTAGACAGTTGTACAGTTGTTCTCATGCAGCGATGCCATGGTCTTGGAACGGTCTCCGTAGAACTCCGTGATCACTGAGTTTCTGCAGAAACCAGACAGTGCTGAAAGGGGGATTGGCTGCATCTGATAGATCTGTTGGACGTATCGTGTTGGATCAACTGTGCCCAGCGGACTGACCTCAGCATGCAGCGTAACGGCGTACGGTAATTACCGGTAAGGGTACCCCTCGCGCGCCCTAAATGGCCCGACCAGTCGCCCGAGACGCTCCTCCACCGTCAACGGCTTCCCACCGCCGCCATCGTTTCCCTCCTCGATCTTCAGGCTCCCCCCGCTAAACCGCAAGCGGTCTCAGGCGAAGCGAGGCCACATACCTCATTCTCCTCCCGGAAGGCCGTGGATCGCCTAGCTCCAAGCTTCAGGCTCCAGGGTCAAACGGTTCCCGCCTTTCGACCTTACCGTCCTTCTCTGTCGTTACGGTATTATTACCCTGCCTTTACCCAGTCCGGAACCATATCCCATCTTTCGGGTCCAAGGGCTCCCATCCTCCCATCCTGCCATCCGCTCCATCCAAGCACTGACATCGTCCCGCACAGGGCTGAGCAGTCCATCTCTTTCCTGTCTGTACATGGTGTTCTGTTGTCGTTTTGTGTTGTGTTCTGTTGTTGATCTTGTCGTTTAGCACACTGTGACCGCCACAGCCCGCCCGGACTCGCGACGCCTCGGCTGCCCTCAAGCGGGAAGAAGAACGTCGAGGTTCGATCTGCTGTGTAATCCTGCCCCAACCACTATCAAGGGCTATCTTCATGCTCGAGTCCTCGAGAGCACAAACACCTCCGCCCCTTCATTTCTCGTCTTCGAACAGTGACAACGAGCGCTGCTCCTCCCGTGAGTCCACTCCTATCAGCACACCCCTCGGCTTTGGCGTGCCCTCTTCGCGCAGACCGGAGAGGGAGAAGGACCTCGATCTTTCCTGGCATCGCAAGCCAGCCGACGCGGGCAATCGTACATCGCACTTTAATTCGGGCTTCCTCGAGGCGGAGTTTGACGAAGACAACAGCTTTCTTTTCCCCTCATCGCCTCCCGAATCCTCCAAGATGACCGGCGCAGCCGCTCCCATCGACATCGCCACTCGTCAGACGTCCGTTTCCCCTCCAGGCCAGCAAGCTTCGAATCTGACCTCTGCTCTGCAAAGAGCTGGCAATGGAGAGCGACTTGGCAGCATTTCGAGTCCTAACGGGACCAGCGGCAGCATGTTCAAGTCCCCTGTGGCCCGGAAAGACTCCCTGGGCGCAAGCATGACGCAGTGGGGGAATGGGACCAAACCTATCTCAGTTTCGGGATCGAATCGTGACAAGCCTCGTCGCGAATCGCTAGCTGGGAGTTTGGTGGGTGGAATGAGCTGGGGTGGCATCTCTGTCGGCAGCTGGATACGAGATGAGTACGTACCCCCTTCCACTGCTTGCGTCTAGCGAAGCGCGTAGATGCCATTGAGAACTGATCATGAGGCTGACTGTCTTCGCAGTATAATCATGACAGGAACATCTCCCTTTACCTTTCAGTCCCCTTCATTTCACTCTTCGTCGTATTTGCCGAAGCTTGAGGCGAACTTTATGCGCGATTTCTCGTGCTGCGGAGTCACGCTCCCTACACTTCATGATTTACTACAGCACTATGAGGAATCTCATGCTCAGAAGTCGTCGCACCAAGGGCATCGCCCGAGCCAAGCTGATCACAGAGCTGCTCTCTCAGCGGCTGTGGCGCACCATCACAATCAGCATTCGGCTATGAGTAATCATGGTCGTGGAATGCAGTCCGAGCGGTCAGACAGCCAACGAAAGATGGCCCAGAACCAGTCTGCTCAGCACTCGCAGCAAAATATGGCCTCCGATTTGGATACGATTGACGACATGGAATTGGACGACGCTATGGGAGTGACAGACGGGGGATCATCCCAGATGTTCTCGTCCCAGTCGCGGGATACTTCACAGGGAGGATTCGGCCAGCAGAACCAGCGAGTCCCACCACTAAATTTGAGCATGCTTCAGGGCCACCAGGGACTGAGGGGCTCACAGCCGGGTACGCCGATTGCCTCTGGGCGCTCGCTTCCTCTGCAGAACAACCCCACTGTGTCTTCCGTCAATACCCCGACGCTTATGGCCAACCCTCTACAAAATCAGTTCCGTAACACTCCAGACTCTTCTGGCCCCGGAACTCCCGCTGAACTCGATGACAGCGTGATCGGGGGGCTCGGAGATCTGTCCATGCAGAATAACAACACGATGCAAAATCAGTCACAGTTCTCTGGGTTCGGTGGTAATAATGACATGGTGGAGCTCTGCATTGATGAGCCTGCTAAACGTCTATTCAGCCCAAGTGGGGGCTTCAATAATTCTCAGCAATACGCACATTTCAGACTTGGGAACGCTCAGTATGGACCCAACAGCGAGATTGCACGACGTATCCGGGAGCAGCAACTGCTTGCTGGTGTTCCCGATACGGTCGCTATGCTTCCGAACGAGGAGCCAAAGCCGTTCAGGTGCCCTGTTATCGGTTGCGAAAAGGCTTACAAGAACCAGAACGGTCTAAAATACCACAAAGCGGTGAGTATCTCGTTCTAGTGCCATACACCCCTCGGTTACGTGTCCGCATCTAACACGGCCACAGCACGGTCATAACAACCAGCAGTTACACGACAATGCCGACGGTACCTTCTCGATTGTCAATCCAGAAACGTCGACCCCGTATCCTGGCACACTCGGTATGGAGAAAGAGAAGCCGTATAGATGCGAGGTTTGTGGCAAGCGCTACAAGAACCTTAATGGACTCAAATATCACAAGTCGCACTCCCCGCCGTGCAATCCCGACCTTCAGCTTGCTGCTGGTCGGAATCTAAACGTTGGCGGGGTCATGCAAGGTCAAAACATCAACGTTGCCGGAGCTGGTCTCCCCGGTATCGGCGAAGAGGGACTTATGTGAACCGATTTTCTCTGGATATATCCCATTTCTTTTTGTTAATCGAACCGGCTCTGCTGCTGGGATAAGGAATTTCCGACGGCTGATACAGAATCTTCACTACATACAATTTAATGACCGGATTGGCGGTTTGGAGTTGGTTGGTATTCCAATCATGTGGCACTAGACATCGTTTGCATATTAGCAACGATTCATCCGCCCTTGTGATAGATCCATCCCTTTCAGGATCTTTCACTTTCTTTTAGTTTAATTGCGGATAAAGCCAGAAGCACAGTTTCCCGTCTTTCTCAGGTTCATTGCTGTTCACACGAGATTCCCGAACTCCTGAGGGTTTCTGCTTACAGAGTATTTGGTTTCATATTCCCCATTCCTGAATGTTCTTTTTTTTGGTTTTACTGCCTCTCCGATCATCCTGTACATCCACGTTTGTCGTCCTTAGGCTCTTACTCTGCTGTGCGACGGTCAGTCCATGTCCTGGAATAGGCTTTGAGCATTATGGGGGAGAGATGTTTATCAGAACAATGACTGTACAGCATCAGCACATGAATTGAGCTGGATCAGTACAGGTGGGCGTGGACACTGGCAGCTCACTTCTGCTCTGGTATCTGGGTTCGGTGTTTCATGTCTCCTTTCTAGCGGGTCGTCTATCACAGGGCTCGGAAGAAAAAAAAGGGAAAAAATGGTGCTCCGGCGTGTTTTTGTGTAGATAGACTTGCTGCTTTTTTGTCTACGTTTTTGTTTTGGTTCCATATTTTT
Source organism: Thermoascus crustaceus (assembly GCF_041956765.1). Classification (NCBI taxonomy): domain Eukaryota; kingdom Fungi; phylum Ascomycota; class Eurotiomycetes; order Eurotiales; family Thermoascaceae; genus Thermoascus; species Thermoascus crustaceus. The sequence continues at coordinate 455,514 of NW_027192533.1, read as the reverse complement.
GTTACGGCGCCATAATTGGAGAGATCTGGTGATGTTCTTGATAGCCGTCAGCTACTTTATCTGACTCATAGACTGTTTCGAGTTGGATACAAAATTCTCTGTCTCCTCTCTTGTTTATTGTGCTTTTGACTATGCAGCTACTGGAAAAGTCGACATTCAACACTGCTTCCACTTGCCTATTATTCCTGGTACTTTTCAAAAGGTCGAAGATTCTTTTCTTACGTTGCGGAAGCTACAGACTTGGAGGTTGGTCAAGACCCTTAGGGAACGACTTTCGACACACATTTGATGACGTCGTCGATAAGGGTTTCGATGTCATATCAGTAAGCGTTGTACCCCTCCATTTATCGCACGTCCCTTATCAGCACCCGGCTCCACGGTTGTGGGTGTTAATCGATTTACATCATTCACGGTCCCCTTTGAGGTTGACTTAATGATTGAGTTGAGCCTGTGACTTGGTAAAATGATGATTTCATTGATGTGAACTATGACACCTGTCATGGCACTAGATTGAAACTACTATCCTTCCAATTGACGAATTTCGATGGTGGTCCATAAGGTTCCGTCCTCTCTCTGCTTGAGTGGGATACGGAAAGCGGTCAGCGGCAGCCGTTACCCGATGGTGGGTGACGGGCGGTCCGATAAAGCGGACCTCGGAAACGTTCCAAGTTACCTAATCTAGGTATCGTACTATCCATGGACCTCATGTCCATGAGGAGGACGGAGTTGGCAAAGTAGTGTCTACTCCCGGTGACACAGTACATATTCATACTTTCCTGCAATGAGTACACTTCATGTCATGACATACTTACCTGGTAGGTAGTGGCTGTGATGCAAGGAGTGCCCCAGGCTTCCCGAACAGAGAGTGTTCCAACGGCCTGGATCCACAGGAAGAGTATACTATGCTCGTCAGAAACTTGAAAGAGATGACGACCCTCTCTTGCATTATCAACCCGGCTTAGCAGTACTCCGCGGAGGAGAAGCAGGGAACGAGTCTGATCAGCCTAACTTGCCTCTTATATACTAGAGCCAAAAACACTGCTAAGATCAGATATATATTCAATTCTCTCAATATAACACTATCTATGATAACTGCAATAACATATTTAACTCCAATTTTGCCGGAACAACACTTATAGCCATGTAGACGCCCTGTGAGAGACTGAAATTATTGCCTCCTATAGAGACTTCTGACTAGGAACAGTTGATTAAAAAGGATGTCATGTTCGCTGCCTCAGAAGGAACCTTCCCATACAAATTGATGTCCGTGTGATCCCAGGATCACCCCTTCTACTCAATGGATGGTTCCGTCCATTCACCTGACCGACAACCTACTACTACCCCTTCCGACAACCAGGCGCCCTCCCCGCCTGTTCTGCTTTATATTTTACTCTCATCCTTCACCTAACAACAAGAACCCGGGGATAGCCTAGTGGTTAAGAAGTACCCCACCACTGGGCTGGGTGACCTTGCCCCATCCTTCTCCCTTCCCCTTCTTGACCCTCGGTCACTCAAGGCCCCGGGTGCGAATCCTCGCTGGCCAAGGTGCAGCAGGTGAGATATTTATCCCTACCTGATAACAGTCCGATTAAGCTGTGGCTGGTAGGATAAAATAAAAGTAAAATCCCTGCCCGCCAGAAGCATAGGCGGGGGTTTTCGTAGCCCCTCCTCTGTAAAGGGAGGGGGTGTGAGCTTTATATATATATATATATTAACGGAGGAGGGGCTCTTTAGAAATTTCTCTTTTGGATCAATAAATTAGGTAGTGATAGGATTTCAGATACAGGAGGCATGTGTGCATGACTCTCACAATGCTTGGATTCTGTCATAGGTTGGGAATAGGGTCCGACGTGAATTTCAATATTTTATGTAAATCACACTTCATATATAGTCTTATTTTCTCTTGGTTGAAGCATACCAGGGGGTTCTTTACATTTCAACCGTTAGATAGCGTGTGTTCTGTGTGTAGTAGTTTAAAGACGGCCTAAAGGTTACCTTGAATTCATCATTGAGCCAGGAATAAAGATAAGCAAATAGTAAATAGAAAAAATCGACTCACCTAGCCTTGACTGCCACAGCCCTGTGCTTCGTCCCGACCGACAAAGCGTGGATTTTCCCGCGTGCTTATCACATGATTTAAACTATACGATACGATACTTTCATCTTGGCATTTCCATCGCGTTCAGACACGAGACCTGGAAGAACGAATGATAATGGGCACCCGAAAGCTGGGGCCTTCCATTGTTTAAAATGAATAGAAACTGGGTTTACAGATCCTTCGCTGTCTAGCAATCATATACGTGAGTTCGAGTTCTCATAATGGCCAGCGAACTCCCAAATACCAACGCGTCCTCGCCCCCGTCAGGCCACATGCGACAGCGGTCGAGACAGGCATGCGTTCCATGTCGCCAGCGCAAGCGCAAATGCGATGGGAAGTTGCCATGCTCCACCTGTACAGGATATGGATATAATTGCCAGTACAATAATGATGAAGGCCAGAGGAGCACCTCAAAACGTTCTGCTTCGGACTCATCCACGCAGCTGCCTGCGGCAAAAGTACCTCGGCTGGCGTCTGAGTCGAATAACCATGATCCAAAGCAGGGAACCGTGCCACCGCTTCAGCATGGTATTCTCGAGCCATCTAAGTCCAGATATATGAGTCGACACTCGTCCGTCGCTTTCCCAAGATGCCTTGGACTGGATCTGCAGTCGGCGAATCCTCCTCGTTTGCACTCCTTTGCGTACCACACCGGAATTAGGTCAGAGCCTGGCTTTGCTGTGAGTTTTCAATTGATTGAGTTTATCTCCTGGGACAAAGTAAGGGGGCTTGTCGACATCTATACATCAACCATTCAACCTGTATTTGGATTCCTGGACATGGACCGTCTTTGTCAAAAATGCGAAGAGCACTGGAATGGCAAGCCTCAAGGGCCCGGGTTTGAGGCCATCATCAGCGGCGTTATTGGGCTCGCATCGCTGTTTTCTGGATTTCTAGCTGAGGAGCAGGAGACGCGGATCGTCCTCCATGCGAAGGAACTCCTGGAGGATTCATACTGCAGCCGCTTCCCATCGATCGAGCAGGTTGCTGCGTGGATATTACGGACCATCTATATTCGGGCAACCACTCGACCCCATATGGCATGGTTATGCAGTTGTATTACCATGCATCTGGTTGAAGCAACCGGGCTGCACCGGGAGACTGAAGGTGTTGTGCTCGCAACTGATAGAAAAACAGGTCCTGCACAAGAGACATCGGCTATACGAGAGCGTGTAGCCCAGGTGGCACGTTGTCTGAACGTGGTGATATCCTATGACTACGGGAGATCGATTGTGGACATTGGGCCCATGTTCCAGAAACAGGTGGAGCCCCGACCAGGAGATTTCACCCATCAGCTATGCGGATTGGTTCGTGCCGTTCCTCTTGATGACATGAATCAAGATACCGTGACCAGAAGAGCGGATCTAATTCAGGGTCTGGACAATTTAATCGCTACTCCCACAGACCATGACTTTCTTACTCTGGTGCGGACAGAGCTCTGCTTCTGCATCTACCGCAGGCTCCGACTTCTGGACCAGTGTCTGAGACAGGAACAGCTAGAAAAGGTGATCAGTGTGGGTACGTCTGCTCTGCCTGCTGCACGTAGATTGATCGCGCAAAACCATCCATGGTGGAATGTGATCGGCACGGTTTTCCAGTTTGTCTGCGTTCTCCTCACCATTGATACGACGGAGAGTCTTGCAAATATCCCAGAGGCAATGGAGACTCTCGAGATGATCACACAGAACTTGAACACGCATTTGGCAAACGAGGCTATCAATACCGCCAGGCTCCTTGTTTGCGCTTCGGTGGAGAAGAAACGGAAAGGGATTGCGATTCTCGAGGGAATCGGAGGAGTTCCGGCCCTTGATAATGCCACTGGCCTTGAGAATCAGTGGCTGCTCGATGAGACAGACTGGGATGCATTCTTACGGCCACCTGCGACGCAATTCATAAACATGAATTTCCAGCTCTGATGATGTCCATTTGTGAAGATACATCTCCTACAGCCACGAAACCCAAGATTTAATGATATATCGAAAACTTACCAGGGTACTTATTCAGTTCTTTAGTGCTGATATTCTTATATGATTCAAATCAATTAGTACTAGAGGGAAAGCTGGTCAAAGCAGCTTGGGGAACTTCATCATTAGGTCATCTTGGATCAATATTATTCTCTGCAAATACACTAGACATATATTTTGTCTCCTCTCCGCCACCGAAATACCCCTTCCTCGCTGCTCTCGCAGTTATCCCACGTCTAATCTAGGACAGATCATTTCTAGTTCTAGCGTTCCTCCAATCCACAAACATAAACAGCATCGCAATAACCACCCCAAAGCCCGCGAACCCGATACCCATGTACGTGGCGCCCCGAAACCCTCTCAAGACGTCCTCCCCTCCGCGGTTGACCTGGGACTCCACCGTCCCTGCGAACCCGAGACCGATCGAGATAGAGTAGTTGACGACCGTGTTCACGAGAGAGGCTGCGAGGCCTTGGTGCTCACGGGGCATGGAGTTGCTGAGGATGACGGTCCCGGAGGGGAAGGACATGTCCCTGCAGTGGCAATTGTCAGGGTTTCGACGAGATTCTAAGGATCATACAGGGACGAAAGGAAAGGAAGAAAACTCACATCCCCCATGGCGTGATGATAGTGAGGACGAATGTCTGCGCCCAGTAGATCTGGCTGGGCGGTATAGTAGCCAAGAGCGCCAGCCCAGTCGTAAAAAACAGCATCGACAGAAACATGATCACGCTGGGGGGCAGACGACCCAGGAGAAACCCCGTCGTCACGGCCGCGACAGCGCCTGAGACCGAAGCCGCGGCCCATTTTGCCGTCACCAAAAGCGGAGTGTCACCCTTGATGACCTCCAGGAACTGGTAATAGTAAAACACGAGGATCCCGAAACTCGACCATCCGGCAGCGATGCAGCCGAGGACCCAGGCGAGTTTACCGCTGAAGATCGACCGGGGGAGTAGAGGGTAGGGTGCCCTCCGTTCGATGAATATGAATAGGGCTAGGAGGAGGAACCCGACCATGAGGAGGACGTATGTATAGGGCACGTTCCATCCGACAACGGGCCCCTGGTTCCAGGCGAAATTGACCAGGACCAGCGCCGATATTCCCGTGCTGGCCCCGAGGACGTCCAACCGGGTAAAGGAATCGATCCCATCGTCGAACTTCGGGCTAGGTGTGTTCGGGATGACCAAAAATCCCAGAACAGCAAACCCGACGCACACCATGCCCATGACCCAGTACCCCCAGGGCCACCATGCCAGCTGCGCAAAGATGGACGAGAAGGCCGACCCAACCGTGAACCCTCCCGGAGCCGTCGCTCCAAAGATACTAAACACCATATCCTTCCTCAATCCCGGCTCATACGCTCTCCCCAGGATCGCAATCGCATTAGGGAGCAACAGCGCAGGCCCAATCCCCTGGAGTGCACGACAACAGTCGAAGAAGATCTGATTCGACCACACCGAGAAGCCCGCCAGGATCGACCACAGCCCGAACCAGGCGAAGCCAATTATGAACATCAGTCTGTGGCCGTACACATCGCCCAGTCTGCCCGCGACCAGGATGAACGTCCCGATGGTGAGACTGTACGCGGCAGCGCACCAGCTCAGGTCGCTGGGCCTCGTCGTGCCGAAGCTGCTTCCGATGATGTGTAGCGGAGCGATGGCCTGCGCGAGGCCGGCCTGGGTCATGAACTGGGCGGCGCAGACGACGCCGACGAAGGGGATCTCTTTGCTCAGGGTCTTGGGGCGTTCGACGCGCGACTGGGCTGTTGTCGTCTTGGTGAGTGCGAGGGGAGGACTGCTGCCGTCATCTTCGATGGCCCTTTTCTCTTCTGGTGTTGAGAGAGGGCCGTGTTCTAGGTCGGTGTTCGTCATTTTTGAGATTGCAAGGAATTGGGTCCTGCCTGTCCCGTTTCTTTCTGTCCTCTGTCAGTATCAGGTAAAGGTAGCAGTATATGTGGAGCCACACAAAGGAAAACTGTAACAAACAGAGCCTCAATGGATATCTTTCCGATATACCACTGCGATCTAAACGAGCGCTCTCGTATGCACTGTACCTCGCACACAAATATCAAGTACACACTTTGAGCATGGTCAGTACTGTAGCTGTGCAGAACCAGCACAAGTAATGTACCCCGATAGGTAGGTAAGTAGGCAAGCAGGTATGCACAATGCCCATCTAGCAGGAAGGCAAATGCCTCTATCTATAAGAATTCTTCTCCCCGGCCGGGACATCTTCACTAGGTCCTCAAACTCTAGACCGACTGATAAAAAAAAAGCCCACTTGGTTAGCTCAGCAGTCTGTCAGTCCATCATCGACCTCGGCCGATATTCCGTGTCGATCTCAGCTCCTCAACCCCGGTCACTACAGGTTTGTAATACTCACTCCGGGGTATAGATAGATAGGGGCGGGTGAGGGCAGATCCGCAGTACCCGCACGGCCCGCAACGTCCACGGCACAGACGCCCGCGGTCCACTGGAAATGCCGACCGATTGGGATGTCGACGATGGGGGGTTGATGTTGGTTGGGACGGCGTCTAATAATCTAGCGTGAGTAGGTAGGTGGATAGGGTCTAGAAGTCTATCTATCTATCTATCTATCCATTCTTTATCTGTTGGTATTATTCACGATCGTCAGCTTGAATCCCGTGCAAGAAAGACCCCCAGAAACGGGGTTGGTGTTCATTTGCGCAGATGCGCCTTGTATGGAGTTGACACACTATCCGTACATGTTTTTAACGTATGTATATAGTGAGCGCTTCTTTTTTCTCCTTTCGTTTCTGTGCTAGACGGGATGTGGAGTACGTGGGACATGCCCGCTATGCCAGGTGATTGATGGTTCGGGAAGTCTGTCTATCTTTTAACGTGTTGAGAGCTACTACTACCTAACTTCTACCAATCTTGGAACTTTATCACTATATATACCCGCTATACTTTACTCAAGAAAGTCAGAAGCAAGATCTACCTAGACGAAAAGGACTGTATTCTTTTTGTTTTTTTCTTGATCTCTCATTCAAATTCAAAACACACTTTTTCTTCGTTCTCATTTTCTGTTTGTTTCTCCTTTGATCCAGTCCAGGACGCATTTCAACTCAACAATCATACATACCCTTGATTCTACTACTTCCGCAAGATCAAACAAAATTGATCGGCTCAATCACCATGTCCAACACCCAACCCCAATCTCAACCAGTGCCAGAAACAATGAAAGCCCTCCACCTCACCCGCCCCTCAACCACCTCACCACCAACCCTCTCCTTCACAACCCTCCCCACACCAACCCCCAAACCCGGCTTCCTCCTCATCAGGATCCACTACTCCTCCATCCAGCCCTCCGACCGGCTCAACGCCAGGGGATCCTTCCCCAAGACCGCTTTCCCCCGCATCCCGGGGCGGGACTACGCCGGCGTCGTGGTCGGCACCTCTTCCTCATCATCGTCCGATAAGATCAAGATCGGCACGGAGGTATACGGCTCCTCCGGCTCGACGCTCGGCTTCACGCTCGACGGCCCGCACGCGGAGTACTGCCTCATCCCGGAGACCGCGGTGGTCGAGAAGCCGGCGCCGCTGACGCTCCGGCAGGCCGCGACGGTGGGCGTGCCGTTCCTGACGGCGCTGCTGTGTCTGCGGAGGGCGAGGGCGTGCGTGGATGATGTGGTTCTGGTCCTTGGTGCCAATGGGGCCGTGGGGTCCGCGACGGTGCAGGTCGCGAGGGCGATGGGGTGTAGGTCTGTGATTACCGCTTCGAGGTCTCGTGGGGAGGATGCGGATATCAACCTCGCTGGTGAAAGTCCAGCAGGGAGTCTCCGGGCAGCTGATATCCCGGCCCTACTAACGGACGGGAATAAGAAGGGGATCGACGTCGTCGTCGACACGGTGGGCGATATCGCCCTGATGGGCGCAGCAATGGACCAGCTCGCCATCCGGGGCAGATACGCGTGGATCGCGGCGCCCAGGGGCCCCGGGGCCAAGACGGACTTCACGTTCGATATCTTCCAGGCGTATCGGAGGGAGATTGTACTCGTGGGGTGTAATACGGGGAACTATACCGTGGAGGAGATCGCGGAGGATTTGCGTGTTTTGAAGGGCTGGTTTGAGAGTGGGGAGTTGCGGGCGAGGGCGGAGGAGGAGATTGAGGAGGTTGGGTTGGATGAGGCGGTTGAGGAAGGGTATTGGAGGGAAGGCAACAACAAGAAAGGGCCGGTTGTTATCAAGATGATATGAGTCAGAGGAATAACTATTAGATCAAGTTTGAGATGGAGAGGCATCAGAGTAACTAAAGAAAAGCGTATGACTATGTATCTGCTCTGTTCTCGATTTCTAAGCGGTTTTTATATGCAGAAGCAGATGTAGATAAAGACACATAACCAAATATAGATAGACACGTTAACATTATGCGTTTGATCGTTCCATAAGCCGTCTGCAGGCAAGATAGGATTGTATCTCTCAGCGTTGGGGTGGGAAACAGATCTACGCATACAGGATCCTGGTCACGTTGTGATGTACACGGGTACTCTCCAAGCTTACAAACTTCCACGGCTATTTCACGAGCAGGATCATCAAGTATCTACTCCATATAGCACATCGAGCGAAATAACTCAGGTATCAATACATATCATTCAAAGAAACTACCTATGTAGCTAGCTGCCCCGTTACAAAGCCCCTTCCGCCGTCGGAATGAAGCCGCCAATTTCGTTAGTGGTAAATATCAGTCTAATAATAACAATCAGGAGGCATACGTCTCGAGGATAATGTGGAGGTGACAAAGGGGTGCCCTGCTTCGAGATTCAACCGGTATGGACGCCGCGGAGATGAAATAGAGACGTGAAACAACGGAGGTATGGAGGGAAAAAAAGGAAACACCAATCTGCAGCAAAGACAAAAGAAAACAGTGAGATCGTCACAAACCCTTACACCAAGCTGCTTTTATCTGTTATTGTGAGTAAATTCGCATCGTGCCTTCCTTGGAAATGCGATATCAAATAAGCGACAAGTTGTACACAGCGGGAAAAAAAAAGTCGGAAAGGGAAGAGTTGAGCTCGGGAAAGCCCAGAGTCGGCCAGTATCTGCACTACCATTCGAATTCTCCCTGACCTTTGTGGAAGACATACCTGGGAAAGTCAGTACGAGTAAACAATGCCAGAATAATAGAAAAAACCTACTCTTTGCCTCCCGTTGTCAGGATGCCATCCTTGAGGGTGCATTTCCACTTGTTTTTCACCCTCTGTACTTTGTCATATGTGCAGAGCATGACCTGTCCGACTGCATCTTCGCCCTCGTGCTCTTCAGCGACAAGGTCATCTGGATCATCAAGGTCAGAGTTAATAGCATCCTCGTCGTCCTCCACTCTCTCATCATCGTCATCTGGCCCATCGTACTGAGACCGTGGAGGTCCAGAGATCGATAACGAGTTCAGAGCTGGAGTCAACGGCGAGACAGCGTCTTCAGAAACAGAAGGTTTAGCATGGGGCACAAGCCTGCGCTTGGCCGTCTTCGATGACGGGTAGCGTTCCTCAAGAGGCAGCATAAGACCACCGCCCTCCAACTGCGATCTCTGCAGACTCAACTGCTCTCGCAGAAGCCTGTCGCCTTCGCCATTTTGGCGCGCAGCTGCGGCCCTTCTCCGAGCCACCTCCGCCTTCCACTCTAGGAGTGCGTCGCTCGCTCCATCGGTCTGCGCATTGCTGACGGGAGGCCTCTGGAGTTGCGGGGGATTTTGATAGCCTTGCTGCGGCTTCAGATCTTGGCCTTGGCCATTTGAAACCTGAGGGCGCTGCTGTCCTGGAAGGGACAGGGCAGCCTGCGATTGGGCTTGCAGCTGGCTGACGGAGTTGGCCGCCGCAGCACCGTACCTCTGATGCAGTGCATTTGCAGCACGTTCGCGTGCAGACTGCGGATTTGTCGAAGCTGGAGGCATCGGGTTCATGGTGGGCAAGCCAGACTGGCCGTTGACACCGGGCTCCGTCTTGATACGCGGGCCTTGACCATTGAGATTTGGCGGAGGAACATGGCCCGCGACTGGGGCCTGCACCGGCGGCGTAGAGCCCGGGAGGGACTGTGGCAGGTGTTGCGGTGGCCCTTGCTGCTGCTGCGGTGGTGTTGGCCTAGGCGCATTGGAGGGGACGGTGGCCGTGGGCGGGAGGATGTTCTGGGGTTGCGGTGGTGCGGGCTGTGGTTGGGGGTCCCAGGGGAACTGCGCGACACCCAGCGAGGAGAGTTTCTTCTGCCAGCTCTGTGGGTTGTTAGTGGAGGCCAAGGTCGAAAAAGAAAATCAATATAGAAAAAAAAAACGACAAGAGATGGTGAGCATCAGCTTGTGCAGAGAGGCATGCGATTGGCGGGCGGCGGAAGGGGCCGGGGCGGGTAAAAGCGGCAGGGCGCATAAGTTTGTGCGTGGGTATAAAACGACTCAAAAGCTTCCCCCATAAGGAGCGCTTCCCCCAAACCTTGGAACCCCGCCCTGGCCACCCGAAGGCGACTCCCGGCCTGAGGGCTGACGACCTGCGCCAGCGCGACGACGACAGCAGCCTCTCGTCTCCTGACGATGCAGGACGAAGATCTCAGATGCAGACGGTCAAAGGAATTCACTCACCTTCCTCATCTCCTCCAGCGTCTGCTGGTCGACTCCTCCCTCCTCAAAGTCGACCTGCGAGGCATCGCACACCTCCTGGATGACACGGTCGAAGACCATGCCCTGTTCACCTGGTATAAGCCAAAGCCATCACACGAAAGGCATCTAGGGAAGCATGGGGGACAGATGCTCGGAAGGGATGGGGGCTCGTGCACTGGAGATCCGGACAGCTGAGAGAGACAAGAGCTGCTCGACAAGCACTCACCACCTGCTGGTTCGACATGGTGCCGTCAGCGTCCCGCTATGAGGATGTAGATGGATCGTCGTGAGACTTGACAGTCTCTGAGATATTGCTGCAAAGCCCGGGGGGTGATTTTCTTGAGCGCTGTTGCTCTGTCGCAAACTTCCCCCAAGGTCGTCCGGGTTCGGGGTCTCGTGGTTGCGACGACTTTGGGAAACGAAACCCCCCAGCCTCACTTTGCTTTGCCCAGAGCCCGGTTTTTTCTCAGTAGACTATCTCTTCAGGGGGCTGCGTTTCACCCTAAGCTTTTATCTGAGGGCCCCGTAAGCTGTAGACCTGCAAGAAATCCGTCGTGGTAGGACTTAGGCTGTTCGGGCTGATGTTTTGGTGAGGTGAAAGTTGATATGCCTGGGCGAAATCTATCATGCTCCCGGCTGCTTAGTCACCCACTTCCCTCCGTCGCCCAGGACTCTCTCTCTCGTCTTCTTCCTTCGCCCACTGTAACTGCATAAAGGGGACGATGAGAGGTGACTAGAAAGATTCCTGACCTCGATTAGAGGCAATTTATACTTAGAAAAAAAATAATGTGCACAGTATTTACAATGCTGGGCAAGGGAAGGTTTTGTCCTCCCTGCTGCCTTCACAGGCTGGCTGCAACACCTGAGGCTTAGCAGCTTGTTCCTGAGCTAAAACGGACTCACGTCTGAATGCAGTCATAGATTCGCAATTTCTAATCTACCTTTGATCCTTTACTCTGGGGTTACTGCTGCCATCTTCCGAGGCCCTTGGTGTTTGTTTCCTTCGAGTATTATCATAGCGCTAGGTCCCCTGTGCTTCGCCTCTGCTCTGCCGTCGGCTACTCTAGGCCGAGATGATCTCCGGTAAGCTCGAAGATCGCTCTACAATCTTATTGGGCATTTCATACGCCAGAGACTACTCAAAAGATTAACAGGAAAGCTAGTGTAATGCTGATCTTCTCTGAGCTATACTTGGACGCTGTATCTCGGGTATCTGATCTCAGGGTATGGAGACGAGCTTCGAAGCGGGCTTACGTATATCTTCCAGTTGTGGTCTACCCTCACGTGGCGCAGTTGGTCCTCAAGTTCAAAGACGCGAATGCTAATTACTGAGCTATACAAGACGAGCGAGGCTAGGATGACAGCGGGTATAATCCATTGTACCTGCCACGAAGCAGAATAAATACACCAAATAACAATAGACGCAAAACAAACGACAAAGATCACAATAACGCCGAGACCCAATATATATATAGCCCGTTCAGTGAACCCCGGGAAGACCTTGACGGATCGCTTGAACCCAAACAAGAACGCCCCTAATGTCATCTTGAACCGAAATCGCAAGTCATGACCTCTATGTGCCGTCCAGAATTATCTGCAACAAACTACAAAAGACATTTATCGGATAGTCATGGACTTCGCCATCTGGGCCTTGCTGCCAACGCCGCCTTCCCGAGACGCGGAGGCGCTGGTGCCAGGCTTGCGCTCGAAGATCTTCCAGAACTTCAGACTCTCGTCGGCAGCTGAAGATACGTTAGCAGATGAACACAGGACAGGCATTGAGGAAACAGATGAATACATACCGGCAGTAGCCAGCATCTGGCCATCAGGGCTGAGGCAGCTGTGCAGGACACGAGTCTCGTGGGCTGGAATCTCCACATTGCGGACCAGAGTGGGGTAGCTCCAGATGCTCAGAGAGTTGTCGGGGAAACCACTAGAGCTGACGATCTCGCGGTAGTGGTTGCTCCATCTCAGGCTGGTGACCTGAGAACCAGTGTCAATGCTATTGGTACGGGCACCAGTGGTGGTGTTCCAGAAGTGGATGTGACGGTCGTAGGAGCCTCCACCAGTGGCCAGCAGGTTCAATTGCCAGGGGCACCAGCTGAGGGCCTTGACGGCAGCACGGTGGTTGGTCTTGGTGAACTTAGGAGCACTGAGCGATCGCGCATCCCAGATGTTGACCAGGTTGTCGTTACCACCGGTAGCAAGCTGGGCTCCGTCCGATCTCCACTCAAGACCGCAGACCTCAGAAGTGTGGGAGACGAGTTCAGCAATCTTGTGCTGAGCGATACGGACATCGTGGTTGAAAACCAGGCCACTGCGGGCACCTGTGGACAGGGTGTGCTTGGACCAGCCCATGACACCAACGCGGGTGTCGTGGCCGTACATGCTTCGAAGCTTGGTACCCTCTTCGACATCCCAGATCTGGACTTCACCGGTACCAAGGCCAACGCCAACATAGGCGCCGTCACCACTCCACTTGACACTGCTGACGTAGGTATCTGGGGAGGTCTCAAGGAGACAGTTAACCGTTCCCGTGTCCGCAGACCAGACGTAGACGTTCCGCTCGAGACCAATGGCAACCTGGTTGCCAGAGCTCCAGTCCAGAAGGTTGAGATAGTAGTCATCAAGCAGCCCAGGAGCATCCAGGACACGCTCTGGCGCGGTCTGAACTCTCCTTCGGAACTGGGAAGAATGTGAATTCGCGGGCTTCAGTGGACGGTTGTATTGAGCGCGGAGGTCAATGGGCTTGGACGACTCTGGCGCTGGGGGCTTGAACGCGAGAATGCGAGTGTTCAGGTTCACGCCACAGGCGTTAGCCAAGGACGACTCGTAAGCAACAGCATCGGGAGCAGGTCGAGTGTAGGAGCTGGTGGAAGACTCATCGTCCAGACCAAGGTTTTCGAGAGCTGCCGTGATATCCTCTTCTGATCCCCGACCACCAATGTCAAATGCACTAGCAGCGTTCGCAAGGACAGCAGAACCATCGTTGCTGCTGGTCTTGGGCCGTGCGTTCTCTTCCGGCTTAGCAGTTCCAGCAGTAGTCAGACCCTCACTGGCCGTGCGGTTGGGGATGAATCGGTCACCAGCGTTGTGGGGAATGCGGACCGTGGTCTTTCCAGTGGTCTTTCCAGATCTGGTGCGATTCGTACCCTCTCTCCGTGTACGCTCACGCTCCTTTGATGGAGACTGGCTAGCTGTGGGACCAGTACCAGTCAAGGTCCAGTCCGAGACTCCCAGTTCGAGATGCTTAGGAGACTTGCGACTCCGCACAGCAATGTTCGACTTGGGAGAGTCACGGTGGGCGCGAGCTGCTTTCGAGACAGTTTTGAAGTGCGAGGCCAGGTTACCGCCATAGATGGACTGCGATGATGCACGGGGCGCATCAGAGGTCTGACGAGGAGGAGTGAACGGAGAGGGGCTGTTGGAGGCATTGGTGGCCAAGCTCGAAGTTCTTGTGCGGGGAGAAGGAGTGAGGGGCATACGGCCTCCAGCGGTCTTGCTGGAGAAGATGCCGCGGTGGCTCTTCAAGGGAGTTGATACTGTTGCGGTAGCCATTGTGATATGTGCTATACAAATGCAGATCGAATGGACAACCTCCTGTAGGTTGAGGAAATGCCTGGTCGATTCCTCAACAGAGACTCGTGGAAGTCTAAGTTGGTGGTCCCGGCCTATCCAGTGATTATCCCAAGACACTCAACTGAATGGATCCTGGGAAGCGGTGATTGTATTATATCGTTGTAGGTTGCTGTGATGTTCAGAAAAGGCAGAAAAATCGAAAAAGATCTTTCGAGAGCTAGCAGCCGCAATCGGGGGTCGATCGATCTGACGATATAGTTCAAGACGATCTAGTGGATTGGAGAGCTATACTCTTGCAAAGATCCGGTATTGTATGCAAGTACGAAGCAGATAGGGAGTTATAGGATGTAGAGGTAGTGCATAGAGGAACGAAGAAGGTGATTGTGAGAGGAGAAAGGGAAAAGGACCTGGGAATATAGAAATCTAGAGGAATAAATAATGGCTCTGAGACCTAGCGTTGCTCTCTACCATAGCAACGGGCACGACCCGCCCGTAGCCCGATCCAGCCAAGCGCCCATGTGACATATGCGGCTCTTCCGGCATCCGCAAGCGCCGGCGAGTTTGAGTCTTGGCGACCTCGTCGTCAGATCTTCAGCTTTCACTTTCAGGGACCTCCTGGTTTATCCCTTCATACCGTCGTCCATGCAACTGCCTCGATGACTGCTGAGGAGAGGCCATAAGACCGCCAATGGCCCTGTCCAGCGTTCTCCTCTGATATCTGCTGCTGTTCCCCTGTCTCTCTGGCCCAGGCTAGCAGCCCTGTTCATTCTCCACAGCTCTCCCCGGCCCGCCCTGATGGCACGGCAACCGCCCTCCACACCTAGCAACGTTACCGGGGCGTCAGCATCGGTCTTCTCGCAGTTCCAGGAGGGTGGGTCCTCCTGGAACGTGTCTGGATCCCACCGAGGCTCAAATCCGATCGCCTCTCCTTCCCCCCTCAAGAACCAGAATACCTACCTAATGCCGACCAGCCCAGCGAAAAGTCGACGTGGCAGCACCGACTACCGTCCAACTGTCAAAAAGGCCCTGGGAAATGTCCCAGCGTGTCTTGTCAACGCATCGGTTACCTATTGTGGCAATGACCAGATCTATGCCTTCGGGGGCTTTGACCAGTATACGGATGAAGGTCCGTTGCTTTTTATTGGCTGTTTCGCCCTGATCTCCTTGCGCTTAGTCAATATTCTCGACCGGGGTTGCTAATAATGGCTGATAGTCTATAACCATGTGCTCAGACTGAACCTGAACACCCTTCGATGGGAGCTGGTGGATAATTATGGAGACATCCCTGGTGTCCGCATGGGTTGCTTCCCCCTTGATGCTGCTTGACTTTTCTGACGAAAGCTGACAAAACCACCAAAGGACATACCGCCTCCCTCTACCAGGGCGACAAGCTCATCGTGTTTGGTGGTGAAAATGAGCATCGCGAGTACTTATCCGACATCGTGATACTGGACATCCCTACCTCGACATGGACTCAACCTGACGTCCGTGGACCGATCCCACGAGGGAGGGCACGCCATGCTGCAGTCATCTACGAGGACAAGTTGTTCATAATTGGAGGCGTAACGGGTGAGAACAACATCATTCTCGATGATTTGTGCTACCTGGACCTGAAAACATGGACCTGGTCGCGGACATGGAGCTTTACCGCCCGCTTCGATCATACGGCTTGGGTTTGGGGCGGCCGACTATGGATTTTCGGCGGCCTTGGTCCAGACATGGAGCGCACGACTGACATTTGGTGGCTGGACCTGAAAGGCAGCCCGTCCCTTGGAATCTCATCCTCACAAGGTACCGTGCAATCCCCAGGAGTGGTCAACAGGATAACTCATAGCCCAGGAACCCCATTTAGTCCGTCCCAACAACTGTCAGGTCGGTCAGGCGGTTACGCAGCAAATTCTGCAAGCGTGCAGGTTCGATCCTTGGGCCGACGGAAGCCAATTGCTCCAGGAGCTATCTCCTCCCTCAGATTTCATTCCGGACCCCATGTTCCAGCCCTGCTCTCCGGGACCCATTTTCACGTGTACTCTTCAGGAGTGCTGCTTGACCTGATTACGCCTTCGGAAACAGTGCGGCCGTATGAGTGCAACTTATCGTCGTTGGAGCTTGACTCTTTACGTTGGCAGAGGCTTGCTGAGGGCCAAGAGGTCTTTAACCCGGCATATCGATGGCATTACTGCACCATCAACGAAAATGGGACGAAGGCTTGGCTCCTCGGATCTGATATCGCGACTGTGCAAGGGTCCAGTGACGATAATCACTTGAGCGAAGTCATGTTCATCGACCTGGAGAAGTACGGACTCCTTGGAAATGACCTTGTGGCTGAAACATCTGAACAGAATAGGATCCTTGCATCCGAGCGGCAGGGGTCGCCCCTGCACTCGGGCTTAGGCAGCGACCTCGCTGCGGTCTTTGATCAACCGCCAGAATCAGGAAGCGGAACTGATTTTATTGTCACCGCAAACCGCGATGACCAAGAATACCCGGAAGAAGTGTCGGAACCGTCTTCTCCCTCGCCGTCACAGCCTGCGTTTCTGCCACCAAATGCCGCTACTTCTCCCCCTATCCATGTCCACAGGATCATCCTGCAGGTTCGGTGGCCCCACTTCAAACGCCTGTATTCGGCACAGATGGCGGAGTATCATACGAAGAGGATGCATATTCCGGAGCCGTATTCTGTAGTCCGTGCGTTCCTCTACTACTTGTACACAGACAGCATTTCTGGCCACCCTGAATACTGCCCGGATATTATTGATGTGGCAGGGATGCTGGTGATGGCTAACCTTTACGATATGCCGAAGCTGCGCCTACTTTGCGTCAACCGGCTCAGCCGTGAACTCGATATCGAGAATGCAGCCATCGTCTGGGAGAGAGCCGGACGAACTAATGAAGAATGGCTGAGGCGCCGCGCCGCTCAGTTCTGTATGACACATTGGGGACGGGTTGTCCGTACCGAAGGTTTCAAGTCCCTCAGCAGGCAGAGCTTGATAGAGCTCTGCGAGGTGGTTGACATGGAGGGACGAATTGTTGCAGGTCCCGAGCTGGAGATGGCCGGAGCACTCGGCGCGGACGGTCTTGGACTGAGCAGGGATTCAAAGCGGCCTCGTCTCGCCATTGTTGGCGGTAATGCGGTTGACGATGTGGACGAGCTCGAGGGAGATGAAGACGATGGAATGGAGCTATCCTGAGGGAATAATGCATTTGAAATGACTAGAATGACTAACTATTATGCAGACCTAAAGCTGGATTTCATGGGATACAAGGGGGCGGCGCAAGTTTGTCGGGTCTCTGTGTCGGCGTTGCCAGCGGTTTGACAGGAAAAGCATCCACGCGGTGTGGAGTTAATAGTGATAGTCACGAAGAATGTCAGTGCTGCATGGTTTTTTTCACCCTAATATGCTACATGTGCCACAATCGTAATGCAATGATATTGTCGAACCGGATACCTATTGTAGCTCGCGAGCGTATCATACATAGTCCGTAGGACAGCCATGGTGGTGACTGTTCGGCTCGCGGCCCGGCCCTCCGCCGAGTCTCCGCTTGTGATCTCGGCCAGGTTATTCGTAGAGACCCGAAGTCATTTAACCGGGGTGCTGTTCGTCACACGTTGGTCATAGGTAATCTACGGGGAAGTCTAGATAGTCTTCCCCAGAACGTCCTCTTCGCGGATCGTCGTTTTGCTGTTTCGCTATGGCGGATCTTTCTCCGCTGTTGCGATGTCTTCTCCACCTTTGCGGGACGGGCTGCGTGGGCTGATGGTGTGGATACCTGATACCCTATTTATGTCTTCATCAATTCCCCTTTGAGCAGTCAATCATGATTTTTTCTACTTTATAGCCTCGAAGAACGCTGCTAAAAAAAAACAATCTTCTACATCCCTGTTTAGGTAGTGAGGGGCAGCCATGACGACCACTTCCACCCTTCCTTCAGATTTCCTCTGGGGTTTTGCAACTGCAAGGTACCTAAGCTCCATGACTATATATATCTACAATCTTATATTAATAGCCAACCTGACACCCCCTCTTCTTTGGGCAGCTATCAGATTGAAGGCGCGGTCAACGAGGACGGTCGGGCTCCGTCGATCTGGGACACTTTCTGCCAGATCCCTGGCAAAATCGCCGACGGAAGCTCTGGAAAGGTTGCCTGCGACTCGTACCACCGCACGGCGGACGATATTGAGTTGCTCAAGAAATGCGGTGCGAAGGCGTACCGGTTTTCGCTCTCGTGGTACGTTTGATTCTCTTCCTTCCTGGGATGGGCTACGGTACTATTAGTGACTTCCATTGTCAGGTCTCGTATTATCCCCCTCGGCGGACGCAACGACCCCATCAACCAAAAGGGCCTGAACTTCTACCTCAAGTTTGTGGATTACTTGCACGCCGCGGGGATCACGCCTCTGATCACCCTCTTCCACTGGGACCTGCCCGATGCGCTGCACCAGCGGTACGGGGGCATGCTCAACAAGGAAGAGTTCGTGGCGGACTTTACGAACTATGCGCGTGTGGTATTCAGTGCCTTTGGGTCCAGGGTAAAGCATTGGATCACGTTCAACGAGCCGTGGTGTAGCGCCGTCCTGGGGTACAATACCGGGGTGTTCGCACCTGGCCGGACCAGTGATCGTACGAAAAGCCCCGAGGGGGATAGTAGTCGGGAGTGCTGGATTGTTGGGCACAATATCCTTGTGGCTCATGGAGCGGCGGTGAAGGTTTACCGGGAGGAGTTCAAGGGGAGGGATGGTGGGGAGATTGGGATCACTCTTAATGGTGGGTGAGAGTCTCATGAGACTTATACCAACTATCGTTATCTATCTGCATAGGTAGGTAGTAGGTTATCTAATAGAAAGAACAAGGCGACTGGGCCGAACCATGGGACCCCGACAACCCAGCCGACATCGAAGCCTGCAACAGGAGGATCGAATTCTCCGTCTCCTGGTTCGCAGACCCCATCTACCACGGCAAATACCCGGACAGCATGGTGAAGCAACTCGGTGGCCGCCTCCCGACCTGGACCCCCGAGGACATCGCCCTCGTCCACGGCAGCAACGACTTCTACGGCATGAACCACTACTGCGCCAACTACGTCAAGGCCAAGACCACCGAACCGGACCCTGACGATTTTACAGGAAACCTCGAGATCCTGACGGAGGACAAGAACGGAAACAGCATCGGCCCCGAGACGCAGTCCGCCTGGCTGCGGCCGCACCCCGTCGGGTTCCGCAAGCTGCTGAAGTGGCTGAGTGACCGATACGACGGGCCCAAGATCTACGTCACCGAGAACGGTACAAGTCTGAAGGGCGAGAATGATCTGCCCCTGGAGCGGCTGCTCGATGATGAGTTCCGGGCACAGTATTTCAGGGACTATATAGGCGCGATGGCGGATGCTTACACCCTGGACGGGGTCAATGTCAGGGCGTATATGGCCTGGAGTCTTATGGAGTAAGTCCTTTCCCTTAACCTCCCTTCATCTTGCTGCTTCGCTGGTTCTGGCTAACAAGCGTCTTTTCCTTTTTTTTTCTCCATTTAGCAACTTCGAGTGGGCCGATGGCTATGGGACGAGATTCGGTGTGACTTACGTTGACTACAAGGGTAACCAGAAGAGGATACCCAAGAAGAGCGCCAAGGTTATCGGTGAGACTTTTGACAAGTACATCAAGAAGGAATAAATGGGGTCAGATGTGCCCATACCTACCTACCTACCTACTTACATAACACCGTCAGGAACCCACCTAGGATTGCAGGAGAACGAAATGTAGTAACTAATGCTTCGGAAATGATAAAAGGTCATGAGTCAATGACGAGATAATGATATATTATTATCATACTTCCAAATGAATCAGAGTATGCAATAATATTAAAAAAAAGACAACAGTAAATTGTAATAGTAATCAAGGTACAGATCAAATTCCATTCCATTCCATCCTTCCTTTCCCACTGCCTCGGGATCGGGGTTCGATTCGACAAACTGGATCAGATGGTGTGTCCCGATCTGCTCCGTCCTAGGGCTCGGCCGGACACGCACGTGGAGCAGGGTCGAGCAATTCCACACATCCTCCAATAGGCATCCAGTAGTAGCATATGCAGGAACGAAACTTAAGAAATAGAGTCAATTCTTTTTCTCGATTGATCCTCTTGTGCTCATCCGGTTGTGTTGGGGCATCTTGGTCTCAATTGAGACGCGATTTGCTTGCTCTTTTTCTCTTTACTTCCTCTCTTCTCTCGTTTGAAGGAGAGGGAGAAATAGGATGTGTGTATGCATCTGTAGTATGTGTGTTTGTATGTATTCTGCAAGCCCACGTCATGGATACTAGCTGACAGCCAAGTATTTTTAATTGTAATAAATTGTATCCACGCCTGCGGGCCTTGAAACAAGTCTGGGGCCTCCATAGAAGCGAAACGGCTGACTAGTCTGGCTGTTAGAGACAGACAGAGAGAAAACGTAGTCACTGCGACTTATCATCGTAATCGTCATTGTTGAAGATAACCTTAGGTATCAACTGGGCTGGGACTCGGATTGTTGTAGTCATAGTGCCGCTAGCATAGCATGAGTAAGCAACACCCTCCACCGGAATGCAGCCCTGTGCTACGCTATGCTATGCTGTCGACGGGAACATTCCGCACTAGGCTCGGACTTCAAAGTCTCTTATGGGTATGTGGATACATCCATTCAGGTCGGCGGCGGTGGTGGCCCCCAGGAGTAATTAGAAAGCTGGAGGTGCCCTTGCGGGGACATCGTTGTGGGCTGCGGCTCGTGCAGTTCGGACGTGCTCTGCACGTGGGACGTCACAGGACCACCTCCTGCTACTCCTGGTAATCCTCCTCTTTCAAACCCCACCACCGTTGGCACCGACATGGACCGTTGGGCTGTCTGTTCATGCTTGGGGGCTTGGTAGTGAGGATGGGTTATCTGCGGATAGGGCCCTAAGCCCGAGAGATGCCCACTGAACCCTATTTGGTGATTTGTCGCGAGCTCCGGACTGACGGACGACTGATGGTTGACTGGAGCGGGCGCTGGAGTAATGGAGTTCTCTTGGAGAACATAGGGTTCGACGTCGTTCGAAGATGGCGTCGGGCTGTGATAGGACTGCCAGTCATGCGATAGCGGCATCCGGCTGGACGATCGTCCCATCGGTGGGACTGCAGCTCCCTCGCGGGAAGGGCCGGTAAATTGGGAGGACATAGTAATGCTCGGAGCAGTAGAAGCGGTGGATGAACGACGGGATCCTTCTATATGGATGTATCCATGACTTGTCAATGCTACCACTTCGAGGAAAGTAGAGTCCGGATTTAAAGAGACAGAAGCCAATGGAAGACGCAGTTAAAGATGGGACGTGCTCTTACCACCAACAGGATACAGCGGCCGGCTGCTCATCACCACGGCCAGTTGATGTCTCAAATGAGCAATCTCCGCCTCCAGAACAGCATTGCGTCTCAAGACGTTGTCCATCTGTTCGTCCCTTGCGCGTAGCTCAGCCACTTGCTGCTCAAGCTGCTCGATATGCTCCTTGGTCCGCTGGCGGATGGTCCTCTGTGCCTCGCGGTCGTTTGCCCGCTTCCTCTCCAGCCGTTCTGCGGTCAGGGAGGCGACCTTGCGAGTGCCGGCCCGGGATTCACGTTTCCTTCCACCAGCAACTGCCGTCCTTCTCGGTCCCACTGCTTTCTGATCCGTTGAGGTCTTGCCGTCCGTCGAGGTGCTTCTCGTCGACCTTCCAGGAATTGTAGACATGACGGTAGCTGGTGCAGAAATAGGAGGCTGAAATAAGTGCCGATAGTTCGGTTGAAAATAGATAGTATGAATACTACAGGAATGCGGAAGAACTTGACAACCACGCAGCTATGGCTGTTCCAGAGGTGTGGGCATCGTACGGCAGAAGCGGGGAGCGATTTTTCACAGGGATAGTCTGTCAAGGCGACAAGGTTATTCGAAGACAATGGACGACACGCGATAGTATTAAGTGTAGAGGAGGACACTTTCAGAACTATCGCTCCCATGTTTGGACACCTTTTGTTTCCTTTTGGAGTTCAGCACCGGTTACTACATACAGCACTTAAATAATTCTTGGTCTGTCGGTCTCTACTCCGTAGCACCGCGTCACTGAGACCTTTCCAGGGCAGATATGTTTCCGACGCCATGGGGAGACGGCCACTATCGAATTTCGGAGCAGACCGGGCTAGACAGCCTGGGAAGATCGGTGAGCGGGTCCCTGATTGGCATTAAGCTCTCTGTGGAGAGGCAACCAGGCCGTTTCCAGGCCATTATTGCGCTTTCCCTGCAGAGGACCTGGCTCAAAACTGGAGGCCGCGTTGTTGGCGCTCACCGTCGCTCACCGTCGCTCATCGAGCGTGCGAGGGCCGGTCACTCGGTGACTTTGTGGGCCAACACGCGGTTGTGGATCTGGACCTGTCTCTTGGTCCGTACTCCGTGCTCCAGACAGGTGCTCCTTATGGGCATATCGAGAAGTGTGATCATGTACCTTCAGTGCTACTGGTGACCACACTGAATGAAAGTGCCGTGGCCTTTCTTCGGACATGGTCGAACCCTTAGCATCATGATCCTGGAGAAACCAATAGATGCAAGAGGGCCTTTGGTAATTAGGACTTCCAAATATGGTTGCGCGTATTCATTATACAGCGTTTGTTCCATTGGCAAGCACAAGAGCATCGTTTTTCAGAAGGGCAAGAGCGGGCTAGCAAACAAGATAGGAGCCCTGGTACTGCTGTCCCTAAAAAACCAACAATATCGTTGCTGATAGAGCCCTGATATTTTGAAACAAAGGCCATCGTTGATGCCGGGATACCATTCAAACATGCCAACACGGAGGAGCAATCCTAAGATTTAGGTCTCGAGGAGCTGAACCAATGATTATCGAGTTGCGAAATCACCGGCTACGACGACCCGAAACCGCGTGGAGATCTGGGTTCCAAAAATCGATATACGCAGTAGACTGCCCTCGCGCTTCGGCCACGCGGCTAGGAGACGGCTGAATCCTGATTGCGCAATGAGATTATCTGCCGATCCACTGTCTCATTATCAGCGCTCCACTCTCAATCATGCCGCAGCCGATGTTAGCAAGTCACGAGCCCTCGTATACACCGTATCTCTAGCATCCATCCACGTCAATGTGGAGATAATGCTGTAGCATAACTCGCTTTGAAACCAAGATTACAGAATGCACAAAACAATCTTCTGGGCAGTCAAAAATCAGCCAACGTTATGGACGTCGAGCTTGAAGAAGAGAAAGGGTGATTAGCTGAGCGTTAGACCTGGAGAGCGACAGCTCCCATGTCCAAACTTCCTCGGCTGAGAATAGTCACCTGCGGCGCAGTAACTTTGAAGCCGTGGATTGGTAAATGGGCACATCGATCAACTCCTCCGTCCTCGACGACCTCGACAGGCGTCATGCAGAGCGCCCCAACGAAAATAGCACTCCGCCCAAACTAGAATGGACTGCAGAGCCCTGTAAACGTTAGAGGGACGACGCCTGGACATTGCCCCGAAATAACCGAAAAGCGATGCCCGATGGTTCGGTAAATGCTTTTAGTTGGACTGTTAATGACCTGCAGTTGAGTGCATAGAGCGTGTACGGAAGTCAAGTTATGCGCCCGAACGTAATTAAGAGATAGTAAATCGACCGCTCCATGGTCATGATTGTAGGGAATCTGTCAGAACCTGCGCGGCTGCGCCGTAAAACATGGCATAGCACTGCAGTCACAGCTATCTCCTTCGTACCCCGCTGTGGAAGACACACTGTGGTTTTCAGCTGCTTGTGGGAATCGTTGCATCCGCTGCCATGGATAGATAATGGAAAGACCCGCAACGGGAGCAAAGAGTTCAACAGAGATACGCGCAGCCAATCCAATAATATAGCATAGTGCCTGGGTTGGTTGTTGGGAAGATGAAAACGTGTTCCAGAAGGCGGAGCTGGAGAAGGGACTGCGGCGCCTTGCATCTGGCCCCAAGCGGTGTCATGTTCGCGTCTGTCGGGTTTTTGCGCCATACAGGGGTGATGGGATATTCACATTTTCATTGGGTAGGTGAAGTGATAGCCTAGAACAATATGTCAGCCTTGAGCCCAGGTCTGTCCGCTTCGGTAGAGTTTGGCCTATCCAGGTTCGAGAACATCCCAAAGACGGAATATGGGACATGCGCGTTTACATACTGTGCAGAGAACCAAGTGTCCGAAAATCTGTCGTCGTTCCAAAATTTATTCCTGCAGTTTCGAAGGTGCATAATGCGACACTTCAGGAGCAGTATCAAGCAGGGACTACCTACTTTCTAAGTCAGTTTGGCCAGTAAGTAAATTGAAATCGCTTGGTACAGTACGTCAGGTAGTACGTAGGTACCAGCAATCATGAAGGCGCTGTGAGACTGCCTGCCTGGTGTTTGGCAGATTGTATCATTTGTGGAGGTGAGAAGACGACCACGAACTTTTGACGAGACAACACACTTTCGCAGAAGATCCTCAGATGGATAGCAAAGAGAACAACGGTCGAGTTACTCTGCAAGGTGGAAACAGACTCCGAATACAGACTGCTGCGGGGCGACCCGGAGACGCGGGCCGCGCGACTCATGATGTCCAGAATCAGATCGTGTTCCGTGACCTTTCCAGAGCCTCTAGTTGTCAACATCTGTCCTTTTTCTTTCCCATCTGCTGTCAGGACGCTCCGGGACGGCGTCCTATGTTACCTCATGATTTCTCTCCATCTCCAGATCCCTTGAATAGGCGTTGACAGCGTAACTACTGGCGCGAGCGTGCCATCCAAACACTGCGCGTAGTTCAATATGGATCAGGACTACAAAGCCCGCAAGGAGGCTTTTGTCTCCAATCTGTCCGGAGGAGATATCATGGAGATCAATCTCGTCACCCTTGTCGCTCCGGTGAGTGCTGACCATCATCTTCTCATTGACACAGGAACTGACGAGGATTCTACTTAGGCCTCCATCCTTCTCTGGTCCGCCCTGCAATCTCGCCTCTCTTTCTTCACTCCATACAGCGCCGCGTCGCTGGTCACAGACTTCCTGCTGAACGTCATAGCGATCCTCTTTGCGACGACTCTGTATTCCTCCGCTCCGCTTCTCCTTAATATCCTCCTCATCTCCCCGGCAGTCCTCCTCGTGCTTGGTCCCAAACGGACCCGCGGACAGCAGAAAGCGAAGCCCCCGCGTCCTCCGCCCGCTCACGATGGCGCGCTCGAGAAGCCAGGACGAGCGGCGCATCAGCTGGATCCTTTTCCAGTCCACCCGTTCCTGACAACATACCGCGCTGCCATGATGGTGGTCACCTGCGTTGCCATCTTGGCGGTCGATTTCCGCGTTTTCCCGCGACGATTCGCGAAGGTCGAGAACTGGGGCACCTCTCTTATGGACCTGGGCGTCGGGTCGTTTGTCTTCTCTGCAGGGGTGGTGTCTGCGCGCTCCGTCCTCAGGAGCCGGACGGCCCCTCGCTGGAAGACGTTGCCGCAGAGGCTGGTCGCGTCGTTCCGACACTCGATCCCCCTCCTCGTCCTGGGCCTGATACGGCTGTACAGCGTCAAGGGCCTGGACTACGCGGAGCATGTGACCGAGTACGGCGTGCACTGGAACTTTTTCTTCACGCTGGGCCTGCTCCCTCCGTTTGTGGAGATTTTCCACTCCTTGACCGCTCTGGTCCCCTCGTACGAGATTCTGGCTCTGATCATCGCGGTCGCATACCAAGTGGCCCTGGAGTCTACGGATCTGAAGGCCTACATCCTCGTCTCACCCCGCGGCCCCGACCTTCTCTCGAAGAACCGGGAGGGAGTCTTTTCCTTTATCGGATACCTGGCTATCTTCCTTGCCGGCCGAGCTACCGGCTTACGAATCATCCCCCGTGGTACGTCGCCCTCGAAGACACCGCAGGAGGCGAGGAGGAGTGTGCTCGTGAGTCTGGTGGCTGAGACTCTGGTCTGGACGGTACTTTTCGTGCTCAACTCGACCTATGCGTTTGGCCACGGGGCCGCGATTCCGGTCTCGCGCCGCCTGGCCAACATGCCATATGTGTTGTGGGTTGCGGCGTTTAACAACGCACAGATCCTACTTTTCTGCTTTTTGGAGACGGTCTTCTTCCCCTCCGTGCACCGGGCCTCGGACCGGGAGAGCGAGATGGAGCGCAGCGCCTTTGCGACCAGCCGGATCATGGCTGCGTTCAACAAGAATGGCCTGGCCATCTTCCTGCTTGCCAACCTGCTTACTGGAGCGGCGAACCTGAGCATGCACACGCTGGATGCGAGCAGGGTGCAAGCCATGGCCGTGTTGATTGGGTACGCGGCTGTGTTGACGGGTGTTGCGTTGGGCTTGGATGTGTCAAACCTGAAGCTAAAACTGTAGACTATTGTAAAAATATGCATGAAATCGGATAGATCTATATATATATATATATAATGCTGCAATTAAACGCCATACAGGTAAACATGGATGAATATAAATTGTTTATTTCCTAGTGCTAGATAGCGTAGCCGTGCATTAAAGATAAAGACAGATAAAGCGGCGGACTATGCATGCGCGTCTTTGTTCACCACTCCACTATATAATGGCACAAGTCCCTCTTCTTCTTTTCTCATTCCGGCTGCCGATATTTTCACCATCATCATCGACCATCATGAGTGTCTATCCTTTGAGATCGATCACGATGGGTCCGAGGCGACGAGCTCCTTTACTTACAATACGTCACGGTATTACCATCTCCACCTCCGCAACGGCAACCGCGGCTGAGCTTAAAGCAGCTCACATGGCGGTTGCACGAGCTTCGTTTGTCCGTCCGGGACGGCGTAAGTTGTGCTGCCAATTGATTAATTGACAGCAAAGGATCCTCAAGAAGAAGACAGAGACAAGAAGAGGAAAAGAAAAAGAAAGACCAGAACGGCGAGCATGAGTCCCCAATTCTACAACTATCCCCAGCCCCGCGAGGGCCCTGCCGTCCCGTATGTGAACGAGACGCAGTCGATCCCGGTGTTTCGCGGACGGTTGCTGGAGGTGGGCGCGACGATGTGAGTATATATATATATATATATATCTTTATATCCGGTCTATAGAGGAGGTCGAGAAAGAGAATTGAAGGCATTTTCTGTTATGGAGAGTCAATACAGCGCTAACACATGTCAACAGCATCCACTCCTTCAGCTTCGTCCAGAACCACTTCTGGCGCAACGCCGGCTTCGACGTCATCCACGACATCAAGCACCTCAAGCAGTACGAGCCCCGCTACGACCCGGCCGTCGCCCCGATCCTGGAAGACATCAATGACAGCAGCAAGCCTCCGCGTAAACTCCCCGCGCCCACGACCCGCCGCGGCGACGGAACCGCCTACTACACCTCCGCCGACTACCACGCGCGCTACCTGTCCGGGGAGCTGACGCCCACGGCGGTCGTTGAGGCTCTGCTGCCCCTGATCCGGCGCGGAGATGATGGTGAGCCAGAGGGCCCGCATGCGGTCGCGTTCCTCGAGTCCCAGGAGGATCAGATCCGCGCGGCGGCGGAGGCGTCGACGCAGCGGTACAAGGACGGGAAGCCGCTGGGCCCGCTGGACGGAGTGCCTGTGGCGGTGAAGGACGAGGTCCATCTCAAGGGGTACACGCGGACGCTGGGCAGCAAGCTGGATTTCCGCCCCGCGGTGGACGAGACGTCGTGGTGTATCAAGAAGTGGGAGGAGGCTGGTGCGATTGTCATTGGGAAGACGAATATGCATGAGTTGGGGTTGGGTGAGTTTTCAATTTTCAATTATTTATCTCTTTTTGTTTTTATTGTTTTTCCTGCGAGGAAGGATGCAATTGGACTATCTACAATTTTCCTCAAATGGCAAAGTAAATCAAATAGCTAACCATATCTCTAGACACAACCAACAACAATCCAAACTACGGCACGCCCCGCAACCCTCACAATTCAGAGTACTACTCAGGCGGCTCGTCCGGCGGCTCCGCGTACGCCGTCGCGGCGGGACTGGTCCCTATCGCGCACGGCGCAGACGGCGGAGGCTCGATCCGCATCCCGTCCTCCTTCACGGGCCTCTGGGGCCTAAAGCCCACTCATGGCCGCATCTCCGGGTCACCTACTGTCGGACTCGCGCCGACTGTTGGCGTCCACGGCCCCATGGCGGCCAGCATTGACGACTTGGCTCTCGCGTATCGCATCATGGCCGCCCCGGCCCCCGCAGCGGAGGACCCCATCTCCGCGCTCTTCCCGGACCCGTTGGCTGCCATCCCAGACGCTTCGTCCTCAAGACCCAAAATAATCGGCCTTTTCCGCCCCTGGATCGACCGCGCCGAACCTCCCGTCCGTGCCATCTTCGACGCTGCCCTCGACTATTACCGTACGCAGGCTGGCTACACCGTCGTGGACATCGACATCCCCTACCTCCCTGAAGGCCAGCGCGCGCACGTCCTCACCATCATGAGCGAGAACGCCTCCAGTGTCAAACCCGATGACATCCGCCGCCTGACGGCACCAAACAAGGTCCTCGTCTCGCTGGGTGCGAACCAGGTCCGCGCAATGGACTTCATCACTGCCCAGCGTCTGCGGAACCTGCTCATGTCGCACCTCGCCCATCTCTTCCAGAAACACCCGGGTTTGGTTATCTTCACACCGACGACGCCAATGGCGGGTTGGAAGATCGAGGGCGGAAATGCGGATCTCTCCCATGGTGTGTCTGACGGCAAGGCCTCCGTCCGAAACATGGAGTACGCGTGGCTGGCTAATTTCACGGGTTGCCCTGCGATTAATTGCCCAGGAGGTTATCTGACTGAGAGCGGGGTGCCGGTGGGTTTGACAGCCATGGGAGAGTGGGGTAGTGAGGAGGCGTTGATCGCGTTCGCGAGAGATGGGGAGGGTGTTCTTAATGCGGATGTTGCTGTGTCGAACGGTGGTTCCAAGACGGCGGATGAGACGGCGGTCTCGAAGGGGCTCAGAACCCCCAGCGGGAAGGGGGCCCAGTGGGTGGATGTCATTGCGGAGGCGGGAAAGCAGACGCAGGTTGGGTCTGAGTGAGCTTGTGGAGTGTCCGTGAGGGCATCGTTTCTCCTGTAGTCTCGTATCGTTTGTCTGTCTACTACTACTACTACTACTAGTACTTAGATAGGTGCACGCATGGCCTCGATTTGTATATAGTTGTGATAGTATATTTATTATTCCCTTGGTGTTAAGTATCCCTGAACCCAATATGTTTTGCGATATTTATTTTGTGGACACCCCACTCTATTGTAAAAAAAAGCGTAATTCGATGTCATAAAAAGTTAAAACCTGTTCATAATTTCGTTTGTGGTCCATACAACTATCCTAATCACCTACCTACCTAGGTAGGTAGTTCGTGTGCTTGTTCCATACCCTAATCAACCATAACCATAACAATGATCACCACCCAAGAATCTCTAACTCCTGACTCGTACATGGATAACACCAAATGCAGGTCACTGTCCTAATTGCTTAATCCGAAAAAAGAATAAAAAATAAAAAATAAAAATAAAAATGAAAGTACCGCCGTGGATATGCGTTATATCCCGAAAGACCCTTCCCACTTCACTTCCTTCACCACGCCGATTCCAGTTCCCCAGTCCTACTTATCCCGTCCCCAATAGAACACTCCAACCAAACTAAACCAAACCCTGTCCCCAACCCTAAACGATGAACTAGGTAAATCCTAGATCCAAATCTCCTCCCCCCACTTCGGGACGTAAAACTCGCACCCCAGCCCCGCCGCCTCGCCATGCGCCCGGAGTTCCTGCAGGATCTGATTCCCCGGCGGCGGGCCATCCGTCAACGTATCCTTGATGTGGATGATGTACACCGACAGCCCCGTCAGGGGCTGTCTGCTCGAGTCCGCCGCCCACTGGGGGTTCTCATCGTGTATTGCTGAGTGCGGATCGTCCGCGTGGGACCCGACGTCGACGGGGTCCGGGATGCTGGGGGTGCGCTCGTCGTGGACGAGTTCCGGCAGGTTGGCTGCGGTGCCGGTGTTGGTGTCGCCGGAGTTGAAGCGTGAGGAGGGGCGGGAGGAGGTGGTACTGGTACCGCCGCCGCTTCTGATGCCGGCGGATGATGAGGTCCGGCTCGTTGGGGATGAGAGCAAAGTGTCGGATTTTCTTCTGTGTTTTGCTGTCGTTGAGCCGTAGAGGTGAGGTCTCGTTGTTCGCGGGCTCACTTGGTCGCCGCCGTCGGAGCTGCCGGTATCCTCGCGCTTGCGTTTTCCGTGGTGGTGGCTTGTTCTGTGCGGTCGTTGGACGTCGAGGACTTTTCTGGCCAGGACACGCAGCTCCGCGATCAGGTGTCGTGGGCAGAGATGGCCGTAGAGGGAGTGGTCGTCGACGGAGTCGTTGAAAGAGCATTCGATGAAGATTGCTCGGAGAGAGCCAGAGGCGACCTTGGGTGCTGCGACCTCCCAAACACGTTTGTTGCGAGGTTCGATGGATACAGAGTCCGGCTCGACGTCGCCAAAGACGATCACTTCGCTGCCGGTAGAGCGGTCGCGTATGAAGAATGCGGAGCTCTCAACTGATGCCAAAGTACTAGACTCCTTCGCACTATGGTGATGACCATGTAGATGATGAGACGGTCGTGTTGGTGAAGGATATACACTACATAAGAAGGGACAGTTAACTCAGACGTACTAAGCAGATTGCAATCGGGGACAACCAACTTACCTTGCTGCCTCTGTCTGATCAATTGGAATTCCTCTCGGGGAAGGCAACATCAAGGGATCCGTCGCGAAGATGGAGCTGCTAAGACGATGATGCTTGCCCGTCTCTGGGTGATACTTCTGCCTGCAACGCCCATGACTGACGCTCAAGCATTTGGTCAACAGGCCTTCGCATGCTCGAACATAGCCTCTCGCATCACCCCGACCGAATCGAGGATTCCCTCCTTCGACTAAGCGCTGATATGTGATCAGACCGGCACCGCCGTCCTCATCTGAAAGATTCGGCCAGATGATATCATTGAACATGTGGTTCTTGATAGCAGCAATCACAGACGGAAGGGCAGCCACAGTTTTAGGCCCGCTTCCAGCCTCCACCAGCGGCGTGTTGATCGCCAGGCCCGACAGATGATCCAGGTGCGGGTGAGTGATTAAAACGGCTCCAATGATTTCCCGGAAGATGTAGGCAGCGTTGGCCGGGGCCGTCTCGTGGGGCAGATCGAGTCCAACGAACGGTCCTTCTTTCATCAAGCCCTTTCCATCCTTCGATTCGGTGATATATCGCTCCAGCGTGCGGATGATGCCAGCGAGTAGAGTACCTGCATCGACAGCCACGACCGAACCGTGAGACCATTCTGTAGATGCTGACCGGACCAGTAGACCAGTAACGTTGTCCTCTCGTGGTCCTCCATTTGGACCCTTTGGAAAGAGAGATCCTATTAGCTTATGTTTCACATGCCAGATTCCGAAACCACAGCACTCGGGTCCTATCAATAAGCGGAAGCTATCAAAGAGCTACAGAATTGGGAAGTTGACGGTAGAATACAACAAAAAGAAGTAAAACGCAACTCAGAAATAGGTCTGGCAACCAAAAACACCGTTTCTATATGCACCTAGGGTATCCGTACATGCGTCTTGAAGGGGAAATGACAAAGACCTCACAGAGCAGTTACTCACCAGGACAATTACCTGAAAGGCTGCCTTATCTGACATCCCTTGACCATCTGGTTCCCCTTTCCTACCCCTGTGATGAACATTATTGGCGCGCATGAGGCCAACCACAGATCACCAGTCTAGCCCTTTGAGCCTAGTGGATACCAACAGATTCTTTGCCTCACTCAGGGGACATGCACTGCACAATACCACCCTGTTAATGCTGATGAGGCCAACGATACGTAGACTGCTGTGTCCGCTCAATCCTGTACTTCAGCTACAACCACTTTATAGAGATAAGCAAATTATGGGGAAGGCAAATTTTAAGCTGCGCTTCTGTCTAATGGCGACATGCGCATGCGCACCTAGCTCTCTAGTCTCCCAACCTCCTCTGTTGCATTATCTGTTTGGTCGAGGACGAGAATCGGGGCTGAGGCAGGACAAGTCCGGCAAAGCTCTGTCCCACTTCTAAAACCTGGCACTGCTGTCACAAGTATACTGGCTAATCTGTGTGACGTG
This sequence comes from Thermoascus crustaceus, assembly GCF_041956765.1. NCBI lineage: Eukaryota > Fungi > Ascomycota > Eurotiomycetes > Eurotiales > Thermoascaceae > Thermoascus > Thermoascus crustaceus. The sequence goes on along the minus strand of NW_027192533.1, from coordinate 423,179 downwards.
GGAAGGTGAAATTCAAGGCGAATGGGGTTGACTGCAGAACAGAAATGTCTCAATTTCAGAGCTCGTGGCAGATTTGTTGAATCCTCTCCGCGTTTGCCCTTGCCGTGGGAAAATTATCAAATCTCCGGGAAGTCGGCACCAAGAGGGAATGGCCGCAATGCGTGGCTAAGACCGCAGCTGTAGCTTGTGAGGTGTAGATGCAATCGAGCGCGAAAATGACGTCGCACGCTCGAGACGATCGATCGGCATAGCCCGAAACGACTGACAATTCACACACACCACTGACAAGGAAACCTTGGGCAACGACGAGGCAGGAAAGGGCAAGATCTCAGCAGTCAACGGCTCCTGAGGAGTTTGGAAGACGATCACGAGCAATAAAAGAGAAAGGGGGCCGGTGTCACATTCAAATAAATGGCTTTGTGGAACGGCCGGGTGGAACGTCTCGCGGCTCCAAGATGGGGATCAGCGGGAATTCACGTCAGAAATCTTATCTTTATCTTCATCAAGAAGAGATCGACGGCTTCGATAGAGCCTCAGAAGATAAGCAACCGCGGGAATAAGACCAAAGCAGGACGGGACAAGAAGGAAGAGAGGGGGGCTGGGAGAGAAAGAGATCGGCCGGAGGAGGTTACACTCGCGAGAGTTGCTCCGCGGCGCTCGCCCAGCCAGCTTCTCCCCAGGTTCCCCCGGGCTGACCTTGATCCCGATCCGCATTCGACAAAACCTTGGAGCGCAGCCCATGGCCGTTCTTCGTCCTTTGACCTCCGCTGGCAGCTGTTCCAGACCCCGATCGCTCCTCTTTGATTGCTTGTCATTTCGCAGTCCAGCTCAAGGCCCAGCGCGAAGAGTGGAGTGCGCCGGCTACGCCCCGTGGACTTTGTGGGGAAAGCTTCAACTGGATCAGCGACCAGGCCCTTGCTTGCGTTCTCCGGGCTGTGTTTCGCTGCGCAAGTGGGCCGGCGAATTGTTGAAGAACTTCTAGAGGGGCTTGCTAGCCGCCGGCCGACGGGGTACGGAGTCTTAGAGCGATCTTTTTATAGCAGCGGTAGGGCCTCCAATCTCCACTGCGGCTCTCCCACAGCTGCTGTCCGCCCTGGAGAACATCTACACGGTTACACAAGAACCAAGGATGGTGGTACTCAAGCAGTTCTGATTCGTGGGAGATTGTTGCTCATTCTGTACAGAAATGATCGTGGACAGGCGCACCACCAGCTCCTGCTCTGGCGGAAACACATCACGATACAGTATAGACGCGCTGAACAAGACTAGCAAAACAAAAGGAGTCTCCCAAGATATAGACATCATATCCGAAGCAGTCAAGACGGAGCACTTGGGAGACAACAGGTGCCCAAGGAGCCAACTGTATTAGGTCCTTCTCGCGATACCCCGCGCTGCCTGCGCTTCTTGCCTGGTAATTGTGTACAAATCCAGAGTCCCACCAGCCGGCCTAGATGTAACCCGCAAAAGAAAGCACAAGACACCTGTTTCCCGTTCCTGAAGTAAGCTGCTTCATCTTCCTTTCCCGGTTGCCTAGCCTATAACGTCCTGCTGGAAAAAGACACCACCCAATAAACGCCAGCCATGACCGCTAAATCGATAGAGCAGGAGGATGGACAGAAACCAGTGTGGTATACCTCATGTAGCAAGTAGCGATAGCAAATCAAACAAAAGAATTGACAGAGCCTTGGGGCTTCATCGTTCCCGATCATCTCGGTTCGCATCTGGTATGTACCTGCGATCATTCCCAACAGCAGCATCGTAGCTAGGTATTGGCGGCTGATCCGGCTGCGTTCCAACACCTTCTTCGACTTCGCTGCTATCTGGACTTGAATACTCTGGCGGTGGCTCCTGTGCATGCAGCAAAGGAGCAGATTCATCAGAACCCGCTCTACCAACATTCGTTCGACTGGAGCCTTCTCCGATGTCCTCGTGGGAGGGTATGTGGGGAAGTTGAGCAAGGGAGATGTCCGTGGGTGAGCGGATAGGACCGGGACTTGTGGGTGGCCCAATCCTTACAGTCGTACTCGGTCTCGTATATCCTGGCTCCAGGTAACCACGATGTGATGCGTGTGCAGCGCTCTCTCTACCGGTTTCCAGGAGTATGCTTCCCTGCTCACTTCCGTAAGGAGGGGGCGGTGCCAGACTACCAGTCATGGGGGCCAACCCCCATTTCTTCACGTTGGCCTCAATAAAGACGAATCCCATCTGACCAAAGTTAACGTGTACTTGACAAGGTCCGTTCGCGCCGACTGTCGGAAAGAAATTCTGCGATTTCAAGCCATGAACCACATCGTCGAGTTTCTTCCCGTTGCGCGTGAAAAAGATTGTCCCCGACCTTGGACGGTATCCGACCCCGATCACGTCCCCCTGAACAAATTCCGGTCCGTAGGCCGTAGGAACAAAGGGCTGGTTGTATCTCCGATGACCTGTTGACTGGTATGCAACAGAAGTTTTGTGAAACCCTGTACGAGAAGTATTAGCATCGCGTGCAGGATGAGAGTTGATGCACATCCAACACACCTGGTAATCTAAACAGTGGATACGGTTTTGTGGTCATTCCGATGCTGATCAAACTCGATTCAGGTTTGTCGTATATTTTGGCTTCCCAGTAGTACACTTCGTTCTGCTTAGGCACCGGTAGATTGCTTTGGACGCTGCACTCGGAGTCAAAGAATTCGATCTCTGTTCGAGCTTCGACGAAGCAGTTCGCAATCTCGAGTTCCGGCTCGAATTCCCATGCTGAGACACCTTTCTCCTGGATCGCAAGGAACTGAGAAAGAGAAATGTCTGTCTGCATAGACTCGGGCGGGTTGGCTTGGATGAAGGCTGCAGGTTATCGAATTAGTCTCAACGCCTGTAAATGGTCATACATAGCACTAGAGTCCATTATAGTATAAAGAGAATAGACGCACCTTTGGCTCTCAGATACTCCGCCCGCGACAACTCATCCATCACCTCCAGGGCCTCCGCCTCTTCCCGCGCAAACGCCTGTTCATCATCATACTCGCCTGGCCGCCCGATCCGATCGAGAATGATCCTCCCACGCTGGGTATACTTGAAGAAGAAGAATACAGCAAGGACGACGACCGCGACACCCGCGGAGCCAAAGGCAGAGAGGATCCCGATCAGGATGCCCTTCCCGGTCGAACCGGCATTGCCGCTAGCGTGGACGACGACATCACCAGGGTCTGCCCGCTTGAGGTGAGGCGATAGAGCGGCCTGCGCGAGTCCATCGGGGTTGCCGTTGGGATAGGAAGCGGCCTGGAAGGGCGGGGGAGGTAGCGGTGTGAAGCCGCCCGTCAGTGACGTTGGCGGGTTGCTAATGACGGAAGTCGTCAGCGTCGAAGGAGCATCGAAGAGAGCACCGGGGCCCGATGCCTCAGATCCCCGCATCGTTCATGAACGTGGGCAGACGTTGACTACTGGGAGATCCAGATGGACCAGGAGATATAGGAGTATCAGTGGATGGAGAGAGAAGGGCAGAGAGACGAGGTGGCAGAGATATGGGTGACGGGAATGGGGATGATCTGGAGACGTCGAGAGGCAAGACGAAACCACAGCCGGGAGCGGTGCAGGCGGGGGTCCGGGCCAGGCTGGTCGCACGGCGAAGACGCTCGATTTCGGCGAACTCTCGTCCAACAGCCTTGCAGGTCCGTGGCGGTCATCCAGCAGAACAGTCGCTGGCCAGGGCTCAGCACGGCGGCTATGATGTCTTCTCCCAAGAAAATAGAAGCGCATAGTCGAATGCAAGGCAAATTGGCCAGAGGGATGCGCTGCGAAACGCGTCTCGGCCTGTGACAACCCATGTCTCTGGCGGCTCTGCGGACACCTCTGGTGCCTTCTGACTAACCGCCTGGTCCTCGTGGCTCCTTGCGTCATGGGCTCGACCTCCAGGAGCTCTCCATCCTGTCCTCTCCTAGCTTGCCTTCTCTGACCATGGGAGCTTCTGCCATGGCCGTCGCCTCTGTCAGCAGTCCATCAGATATCGATATCAGTACCTTCAGTACCTATGACATCCGCCTGGAGGTAGCCGGCTCCAGCTGCGATAAATATCCTGGTCAGTTATCTTGCCTACCCCTACGTCGGACAGGCAGCGCTCCATGGCCCTTCAGACCTCCCTTCTACCGCCTTCACGACGTACGACAGGATCCATCGTGTCTCGTCTCTTGTAACATCCCTTTCAATGGCCTGAACTGACATTCCTGAGCAGCGAAGCAACATGCTCGCAGGGTCGCAGCACAGCTCGGTGTTTCTCACGGCCTGATCTACCTGGTCGGTCAGCCGACCGTCTATCTGGATGACTCCGATCAAACACGCCCATTCCGACAGAGACGGTACTTCTACTATCTCAGCGGTGTCGACGAAGCGGACTGCTACCTAACCTACGACATCGGGAGCGACCTTTTGACCTTGTACGTCCCTGACTTCGACCTACACCGGGCGATATGGATGGGCCCAACTATCACGGTGAAACAAGCCCAGGAGAGGTAGGTTCTTCTCTGGTCATGATCAGCCTCGTTTCGTTCGATTTCTGAGACCCGATTCTAGATACGATGTAGACCGAGCGAGGTATTACGCTTGTCTCAAGGGAGACATCGACCGTTGGGCCGCTGCAAACAACCAGAACTACCCTATCTATATCCTTCATGACTCGCAGGCACCTACAGACAACCCTCCGACCTTATGGCTAGACACTACGCAACTGATGCCAGCGATGAACACGTGTCGGGGCGTCAAGGACAAGCATGAGATTGAACTGATCCGTCGTGCAAATGAGATCTCCGGGCTTGCCCACAAGGATGTTCTGCAGGGCATTCACAAGATGGTTAACGAGACGGAGATCGAAGCGACGTTTCTGGATACCTGCGTCTCCCACGACGCAAAGAACCAAGCGTATGAGATCATCGCTGCATCTGGAGCGAACGCCGCGACCCTCCATTATTCGAAGAATAATGAGCCACTCAAGGGCAGGCAGCTAGTCTGTCTGGATGCTGGAGCGGAGTGGAATTGCTACGCCAGCGATGTTACTCGAACTTTTCCGCTGCAGGGACGATGGCCAAGCGCTGAAGCCAGGAACACCTATCGCATAGTGGAGAAGATGCAGGAGGAGTGCATCAGGCGGATTAAGAAGGGTGTTCGATACCTGGACCTACATGTCCTCGCTCACGTTATCGCGATCGAAGGACTCCTTGAGCTGGGCATTCTCAAGGGAGGTTCTGTGGAGGAGATCCGCCAGTCTGGTGCTTCGAGGGTATTCTTCCCCCACGGGCTCGGTCATCATGTCGGACTCGAAGTCCACGATGTATCTGGGGAGTCGTTGATGGCGATAGCGGACGACGAGCAGGCGAAATACAGCTCTGTCCTTGTACCGACCACTAGTCGTTCACCTTGTACTCTCTCCGCCCCGACCCTGGAAGAAGGGATGGTGGTCACCGTGGAACCTGGGCTCTACTTCTCACGTCTGGCGTTGGACAACGCGCGGCAGCAACCGCTCGCGAAGTACATCAACTTCGAAGAGGCCGAGAAGTACATCCCAGTTGGCGGAGTGCGCATCGAGGATGACATCCTCGTCACAGCGGATGGCTATGAGAACCTGACTACGGCCCCGAAAGGGGAAGAAATGCTCGAGATCATCCGGAAGGGGGAGATGGTTGTGGGCGTCGAAATGTAGAATGACCATACGAGCAGGGAAATAATGATTTGGAATAGTAGAGAGGCATTTACAGGGCCAATTGGCAATAGTTCATCATCTGGAAGACACCGGAAGGGAGAGCGACGAGAAGAGAATTTCCCGAGTCTCGCTAGACCTGAAAAAGGCTCATGTTTCGAGAAGGTTGGAAGCACGCTCAAACGTGCTCGGTGGCATAAGAACTAGTGGTAAATCACAGGAGCTTGCGAAGTTCCCCGGGCCAGCCAGAGCCCAGCCGCAACCGGCTAGCCACAAGGCGGTGACAGTCGGAGCCCACTCAGGACCCTACATCTGATCGGGTAACCCGTGTTCCGAACGGGTACTCCCGATGCGTGCTGGGCCTGGCCGCCCTGGCCGTGCCGTATCAGCGTATCGTTACTGTACGTAACCACGGCGCGGAGCCGGCCGGCCGCCAAAACTGACGTAGACCATACGTCACAAACAAAATTTCGCTGTTCCATACGGTAATCCGTATTGGGTCCTCGCTACAGAGTACGGTGTAAGTCAGTACCTTAGGTGTCCAACCCCGTAGGTAGCCGCAGCTTTCACCGAAAGGGCCCGTCCCGGGTCCCGCGGAGAGGCTGCCTGAGATCCTGAGGAGCGGCCTGAGGAAAAATGTGGACAAGCCGGGTCACCTCACCCCGTCAGACCACTCCGGTCCGCATCGCGCAATTTCGCACAAAGTGTTCGATGTGTTTGAGATGGTCTTACAAACATGAGGAATTGAGTTTGCAAATGATGCCAGATTTAGAGTATCCTATGGCCTGATCACTTAATATTGCGTGCTCGTGCAGCTTGTGAGGCTCTGACTGGGCAGTTTGGCGGATTGACACCCAAAAGCATTCCTGACGTGATCTGCTCGGTAGGCGCTGCCGATTCGCTCCACGTCCACACAACATGGGGCAGATCAGAGAGATTTTCAAATTCCTGCTCACCACGTCGATAGTACTGTTAGTCAACAGTGGGGAATTTGCTGTCCAGGGTCCTTCGATTCGTTCCTTCGATGGACGTTTCGTGATCGCTGCGCTGGACCCATAATGTGGAGCTTCGTGGCTGCTAGTGCTGGTGAGTCACCTTAGTGTCAGGGTGCTAGAACGCATACTCCTGATTCGGGGAATCCTCAGTGTCCCCAGTCTCCAGTACGACTCATATAAGTCTCGAGTCACTCTGCCATTGCCACTGTTCTGGTTCTGCCTACCACCATCTCATCCTTCATAAAAGGCGGGATGATGGTCACAACTCCCCTCTCGGTTGTTGTTCTATTTCTTCCATTCGACAGAGGCGCTTGGGGGTAGCGACCCTGCGCCTTCATAAACATTGACTCGGTTTACGCATTCCTGCTTATCATCCTACATCGATCGGACCAAAAAAAAATCGTTATCTTATCCAGAACGAAGAATGGGCCAGAAGCATAACAGACGTCGCACAAGGCCTAGATCCCGGCACCAGAACAGCATCTCCATCGATCCTCCACTGCTACCAGTCACCATCTCGAACGCAACGATACCCTTCGCCTCCGACAACCAACATCTATCGACCTACTCGTCTCCCTCATTGTCGTCTGCCTTCTCTTCGTGTGACTGCAGCCCAATACCACCCGCCCAACTATGGCACAACCGGTATATGGTGTGGCAGAACCACGAGCGTAAGCAGCGACTCGAAGCTTCTAAGCTAGAAGCTGAGCAATGCCGCCTGTTTGGGGGAGAACCGGGGGACGATGTGAGCCTTTGTTATCGCATGCTGGAGTACTTTGGTCGACTCGACTACATCGACTCGTGAGTCTTCCCGTCATCCACCGTCCTCCTGAGACAATCCGGTATTCGTGAACAATATCTGACCTCTCCTGATCTGCAGGCTTCCACATGACTGAAAATGGAATGGCGAGGCTTTGTGGCTGGCGTTGGCGTTTTCACGAATGGGCTTAGGCTGTCGCTAGAAGCAGCCGATCATCGGCTAGGTGCTCAACTAGGAGCAAGTGCTAGGAATATGGCGTACCCACCACCGCATTCCTGTTGAGGAATTGAATAATTCTCGAAGCACCCACACACCCACTCGACTTAACGGCGACACCGGAGACAATGGAACCACCGAGCTGCGACTTGTAGCAATGAAGATGCCTGTGTCCTCTCGGCCCATAGTGCCTGAATGGCAGGGTAATCGGATTGGTCCACTAAAGCTCGGCCATGTGAGCTCTGGCGAAATATTCTTCCGCGCTCCCTCATCGAAATCGCATGGGACACCAAAAGCACAAGCTAGGATAAAGGAAAAGGATCGGGATCCCGAGGTCTCCGTTCGATGCATTCCTGCTCCGTGTGGTGGTGCTCGCGTCCGATAACCATCGTTGATGCTTGAGCTCTCCACGGGGTAGGAGCATCCTGCGGACCGGTTTCGATCCAAAGCCGAAAATGCGGAAGGATATGTCCCGTTATTCTTGGGAGGAGTGTGCATCTTCTGGGAGTGCGGGAAAACAAAAAGGAGTTGGTTTTCTGATCGGTGTTCTTTGGTTGGCATGAGAAGATGCACTCATGCGTTCAAAAAAGGGGAAAAGTTGTCCTTCACTGGCTGGACTGGGTGGTGATCTGTGTTTCTGGGATATGAGTTTCAAGTCATCCGGTTAGGTCTGCGGCAAGTTTGTTATGTCTCAGATCATTTTCCTGGATGAATAAAAAAAAGTTTACGAGTCACGATACTTTGTAAAAAGAAAAAATTACGCTAATGTATAAAAAAAATCACGATAGACAAAAACATGAAATTAATAACTACATTATCGAGGAGAAAAGTGTTGTACATGCAAGTAGCTGCGATCTTCGGTGCCAGTAGTAATTGTAGTTCCAATTTATTTCACTTGGTTCGCAATCCTGGGGCGATGGCCTGTTATCAGGAGTAAACCTTGTCACATCAGACGCCAAATTAGATAAGTTGTAGGGAGCGAAAATTCACTAACGTAGTCTGCAAGATAATGAAAATAATTCCAGTACGACTATTCCGTAAATCCTGATCGGAGCTGGATGGGGTGTTGGTACGGCGGACGCCGAGCGAGCTGGAGGGATCATGAACGCCACTAACTCAATGGGGTGGGCGGTCAGCCCCGGAGGTAAAGGACACGGTCGGTCAGTTAAACATCAAGTGCTATCCAAGCAGACAACTCTGCAACCAGGACGGCCCTTTTTCTCGATACTCACTCGTTTTCCGTCCTTTGGATCATGCGCCACATCTCCATCACGTAGTCTCTCCGTTCCTCCTGCCTCACTCTCTCGCCACTTGGCTTTTTCCCAGAGCAGTCCCTTGTTCCCATAATACGCACCCGTCAGCGCGCGGAAGGCGGAGCTGGGTTGCCCTGATTTCGTCCGACGATGTCGTCTACGGACTATAATTACGATGAGCAGGTTTGGTTGCGCTTTTTCTAGGATTTCCATGAGAGTCTCTGACTGATTTTTTTTTTCAACAGGGCCAATTTTTCCCGTTCTTCATCCTTACGCTCTCCGGCCTAATCACACTCCCTCTCACCTACAGCCTCCTTCGACCGACCAAAGGTTAGTAGCCGTCGGATTTTTCCTTTGTATATACTTTGTCCTCTGTGGGATTGTTTTCTGACATGTTGAACTGTTTTTCCAGGGCTTGAGAACACCGCACCCCGGATAAAATCCGACTTCAAGCCACAACATGACGACCTCATCCAGGCGCAGAAGCGCAAACGGCTACGCAAGGAGTACCGGGTGAAACGCCTGATCACAGTGTTGATAGGCTATGCGGTTATGGCATGGATGATCTATCTGATCATCGTGACGCGGAGGACGGCGCCAAAGATCTGGGACCCATATGAGATCCTGGGCATATCGAGGGTGGGTTTGCCGTCGTTCCCAGAAACCAGAGGATTAAAGAAACTGACGTGTTTTTTCTTGTTTTATTAGAGTGCCGACGAGAGAGCTATCACCAAACACTACAAGCGCCTCTCCCTCATCCACCATCCTGACAAAGCCCGACCGGACCCCTCAAAGAACGAGACCATCGAGACCCTCAATGAGCGCTTCGTGGAGCTTACCAAGGCCTACAAGGCGCTGACGGACGAAGAAATTCGTAACAACTACCTCCAATATGGCCACCCCGATGGAAAGCAGAGCTTTAGCATCGGTATCGCGTTGCCCAAGCTCATCGTTACTGAAGGGAACGGCAAGTACGTCCTGCTGCTGTACGGCAGTCTTCTTGGCGTGCTTCTGCCATTTGTTGTTGGCAGATGGTGGTACGGCTCGCAGCGGTACACCAAGGAGAAGGTTCTTGTCGCGAGCGCGGGCAACGTTTTCCGGGAGTACAGGGAAGACATGACGGATGGCAGCATCATCGGCGCTCTCTCTTCGGGAGAAGAGTACAAGGAGATGCTTAAAGGCAACAAAGCAGAGTCCGGGCTTGCAAAGATCGAGAAGAAGGTTCTCGCGAATGAGGCTCCGACTCTGGAAGCTAAGGCTCGGGAACAACTCAAGCAGTTGGACGATTCATGGAGACGGAAAGCCTTAGGCTTGTTGTGGGCATACCTGGGCCGAGTTGACTTAGATGATGCCACCCTTAACGAAGGTAACTTTGCGTTCTTCTAAATTGTACACGGGTTCATGTCGCTGATCATTCTTGTACAGAGAAATACGGTGTTGCACCTACTGCGCTGTCTCTGAATGAATCCTTTTTGGCTATTGCACTTGCCTTTGGCAACGTGCGACCTATCCTCGGAGCTTTCCGCACGTCTCAGAATTTGATCCAAGCCGTTCAGCCAGGTTCATCACCACTCCTACAACTGCCGTACTTCACTCCTGAAGTCGTCAAGTCGGTTGAGGGTGAGGATGCTAAGAGCCACATCACTGTTCAAAACTATATGAAGATGTCTGAAGAGCAGCGTCGGAGTCTAACTGTTGGCGCTGGTCTGCTGTCCGAAAAGGAGTATGCGACCGCCATCTCTGTTGCCAAGCAGATTCCGGCCCTCGAAGTATCCAAGGCATTCTTCAAGGTCATGGGAGAGAAGGTTATCACCCCAAGCAGTCTGGTGCAGCTGGTCGTTAAGGCACGTTTCATTCCTCCGGGTTCGACAAACGTTCCGGAGGTGAATGAGTCTGACCTGGAAGACATCGACCCCGATGAGGATGATCTTGATGCTCTGATGGGCCGTAAGCCGGCCAAGAACAGGAGAGGCAAGGATGGACAGAAAGCCGATGATAAAGAAGAGGCAGTCCTGCCACCGTTGGCTCACGCGCCTTATCTTTCTAGCGACCGTTCTCCGAGATGGCACGTCTTCCTGGCTGACGCCAAGCAGGGAAAGATGGCCGTGCCACCATTCACCTTTACGACTTTCGACCAGCCTATATTCGATGAGAATGGCAAGCCCACATTTAACATGCAGACCCTGAAAATGCAGTTCCAGGCACCGCCTGCGGTGGGCGACTTCACTTTTGTTCTGCACGTTGTCTGTGACAGCTACCTGGGATTCGACACGAAGATGGAAGTCACGCTCCATGTTGACGACCCTGCTAAGGCGGCCGCCTTGGAGGAGGAAGACGACATCAGCGAGCCAGATGAAGGTAAATATTATAACCCCACAACCCAACTTCCCTTGGACCGTATATGGCTAACATATCCTGTTCTTGCAGATTCTCTAGCAGGCCAGATGCAGGCTTTGAAGACTGGCCAGCCGCCAAAGAAGAAGAAGCCTGTCGACGAGGAATCGAGCGAAGAGGAGAGCGACACAGAAGGCGAAGTGGACGATACCAGCGAAACTGACACGGAGACGGATACCGACGGGGAGTAAAAAGGGAAACGAATTACCAAAAACAAACAAAAACAATCTTAATGTGAGAGATAGAGAGCGACGATGGAGGGAAGACGGAAATCTCCATTAACCTTTCAGAAACTCGCCTTCGCTTCCCCAATAATCCATTCTTGCTGGCAGCTTCTTTTATCTTATTTCTGGGGTGTTTTCTGGCTGCATGTATTAGGGTCTCGTTCTGTTCTGCTCTGTATTGTCAGTATCTCATTCAGCCCGTTGTGTGTGTCTCTTGGGAAAGAGCCAGATGCTTATTTGTACACATACCTCGTGTCATATGCAATCCAGCGAATTATTATTAACAGTTTACAGACCTTTTAAGAAGAATGTAGTGATAATGTAGCTCCTGGTGACGTCTCTTGTTCGAGTCTCGACGATGGTATCTGCCTGCATGTGTAAAATAGAATATTGCCAAAGTTCTTTTAGGAATCTCGATATCTGTATGTACATATGCATCTATCAATGATAATAGTAATATCTGCAGATGTGTATAGTGGTTTTACACGTACTGCACGCACGCTTTAGTTTGAAAATTCATCCTCAACCATTGATTTCCTACATTTGCTTCGTTGGCTTCCAGAGTAGATTGTTTCTATTAGGCAAATATCACTTTGTACTCGCTATTGCACTTCAAGGAGTTGAATTGGGATATTACCTAGCTACGGTTGATGTTTGCATTAGAACTTACTGTACAATAGTAGTAATAGTTTCAACACTCCCTACCTAACATCGATATCCCAGGTCCTATGCGAGTTGGTCGGTAATAGGATGCATCATCCAATTACACTGAGATGGAAGTGTCCCGTCCTGTCTATCCTCCACGGTGGAAGGAGTGGATACATTGAAGCCTCCTCCATACACTTTCGCCTTGGGTGGGGCTCCAGATAGTACTATCCGACTGTAAGGATGTCGTCCACCAGGTCGTGTCTGGCGGCATTGATGGGACTATTGCTGGTGGGATGAATTTACCAGTACCTTCTGAGCTTTCAAAGCCATTATTTCCAGGTAAGAGCCATGGAAGGTTCGGAATTGATCCTTCTTCCGAAAAGTTCAGGTTGTGAGTAGTAGATCGGGTCGTCTCTGCTCGGTGAGGTTGTTGAGTCTAGGTCGAGGTCGCCGCTGTAGCCGCTTAAGGTTGAGATATTTTCGGGAATATCTCTTAGATTTCCAGTTCATGAGATACCTCTCATACTCTCTGAACTCGTCGGTCGTCCTGTACGCTGACACGGCTTCCTTGTACTCGTCCCTGGCTCTGATCGCACGGGACTGGGCTTCTTTCTTTTCGTGATCGGGCAGTTCTCTTCACAGCTTTCCGATCTCGATGGCCATGTCCGCGAAGGAGAGGCCGTGGTGTCGGAGTTCTCGTTTTTCTGCAGACAACATAGCGCAGGTTAGCTTGTTTCCCATGTTAGGAATATAGACGCCCTAGAGACAAGAGTTTACCGTTTGCAAACTGTGCGTACGCCGTCAAGGGTTTCTTGGGGGCGTTTGGATCCGGCTGGTCGAACTCTTCGTTAGCTCTGATACAACCTGACCCTTTGAACGGAGTGAGCAACACGCACCTTGGGATGCCAGCGGTATTTCCTCTTCTTTCGAGGAGCAGCCTCGTGTGCGAGCAGGCCATCAAATTGGCACGACTGACCCGGTTGTGTTTGGGACAGCAGCACACGTTCCCTTGCTACCCTTTGTTGGAGTCTCTGGTTCCTATATCAGCATGGAATTGCGCATTAGAGCTTGTTCGCATACTTACTCTTCGATGTCCGAGCTTCACACCCAATACGTCCCTGGTTGAAAAGAGTCAAATCAGCATCGTGGACATTATAACACTTAATCTGGTCGGACCATACAGATCATTCTCTGTTATATCCAGAACGTCAGCCCAGCTGTCGAATCCATTATGGATGAAGCTGGGGAGGTACTGGGCCATGTCCAGTTCCTGCAGGACCGCTGCTCGGTCAGCCATCAGATCAGGATTCACTGAGTCTGTCGAGAAACAAGAGTGCGATATTGGAAGCTTGGATCGTCTTTCTATAGGTATTTCTACCTTGTATATGAATGAAGGGAATTGCTCCGGACAATATCGGCCGATCCACACAATCCCCCTGGCCCAGCAACAATCATCAAAGAGATCCGGTTATCATTCCTGTCTGTCTACGATTTTCCCCCCTGCCACCACCTGTTTACGAATTACGGACGCTGGCATACTTGCAAAAAGTTGCAATGTCGTTTATTGTTGGTCTCCGCCCGCACGTTGATTGGTCTCGGATGTCACTCCCTAGGCTAATCGGCTAGCCTGAGCGTTGGAGAAAGCTTGGTGCCTTGAAAGGGACTGACGATCTTGAAGATGCAGAGAGCAGGTATTCGACTTTATTGGCTCGATACCAACTGACGGCCACTCATGGCGATTTGGAAATACTGCCGTTGAATTGAGAGATGAATCTACGGACTTGGATGAACCCGGCAGTGTCTCTCCCAACAAACCCCGCTTCGCAAATGTCGTTATCGGAGCTCAATTAACCTGCTTGCTGCTTGGATGGCGTCCCTGGACTACGCGCCTCCTCCTTCACAGCCTCTATTCGCGGTCTTCAGCTTGGTAGATGTGCTGATATCGCATATCGTTGGCCATGATGGAATGCTACATAGAATATGGCGCACCAACCGGATTGATCGGGTACCTGACAGTACTCTTTGTCCCTCAACGGTGGCAGAGCATCATTTTCCAAACTTAATTCTTTCCAAGCTGAAATAGCAGGCCCTCAATTGCCGGGGAAGTATGATATTAGCATGCCGTCTCAGGACTTTGGTAGCTAGGTACCTACATTTACTGCTAAAAGCTTCTGCCATATTCCACAGCTTGCGACCCTCTAGATAATTGTCATAGCAGTGCCTTCAGCCACACAGCATGTTCCATGTTCCCAAAGCTTATATAGGAGTTTGACGAACGCGGGGGGTTGCAGGGTCTGGAGAGAACTTGAGAAGAGATGTGTCCAACGCGATCTCTGCCAATGGCGTCATAACCAATTTCCCTGCTCCGCAGTGGTTAATTTCATTTTCCAAGTCCAGTTCCTTTCACGCTTCGACGATAATATTGCAAGCGAAATGTCTCGTTTTTCTTTTTCCTTTTTTCCATCGAGTAAAACTTCGCGCCGGAGATTATTTCCGTCGGATGTTTCACAACAATTAGGTACTGTACATAATAACACAACGCTGGGTGATTAGGTAAGTACCTATCTAAAGTCTCTTATCTGAGCGCGTACATGTTGGAAGAATACACGTAGGATATCAGGCTGTCGAGTGTTGTTGTTCTAGTGTTGTGGGTTCTGGGTATGATCAGAGAGAGTCGGATGATCAATATCCAGGGCTATATGTTCAGTAATATCCATCTAAAGAAACGGATAGTCTTGAACGGAGAAAATAGGCCCGTCAATAGAATTCATGTAATTATTATTATTATTATTGTTTTTCTTATTTTTTGGTATTGCTAGTAGTCACCGCGTATCGTTGGACCTTTTGAACACAAATGAATCCAAGGAGCAGCTAACGCTTAAGTTGAGGCCGGTAAGTCGATGCTAAAATACGTGCATGGAATTTTTGTAAAGATAGAAAGAAAATAAACTGAGATATTGCGAGAGATAGACTCCGTGGTATCGACTAGTATTGAGAGCTCTATATCGAATATGGAAGAAGGTGAACTCTGATTCTTGATCTATCTACCGATTTGACCCCTTTTATATGGCGATACGTGGGGGCCAAAGCTAACGTACATGAGGATTAGCTCCAAAGCAGGCCTATACCCGAGGGAATCTTTCTGTCAAACTGCGCGAACCTAGTAATCCGAAGGTATGATGATGAAAGCTCTGATTCTTCGAATCTACCTAACTAACTGACCACTATTTATTCTCATGGACTTAGGGATTAAGACCTTCCGAATACTTCTTTGTTTAATGATCCCGAGACCTTTCATGAAATATGAAAGGATATAATAAAGGAAAATAGGCAGTCTCGGCTATAGACAGTATGATTCTTTTATTGCAGGGATTATGACCTTCTGCAGATCCGAATCGGCGTGTGCTGACTAGGCTGATAGGTCTCTTGGCATACCACTAGGTTATAGTGGTAATATTCGGCTGACACTTTCTATACTACCCAAGGTCTATAATCCATGACCGAATCCTCCGGAGATCTATATCCGATGCGAAGTAGGTGTTTATAACGGCTATTCTAGGGGGTCGAATATAGGTTGCTGATCGGCGAAATCAAATAGGCGGTAATTTTCTCCAACAGATATAATTACAGGCTTTGGTATCTTCTTCTCTGCGCTCCATACCCGCTATCTGCTTGCATCTTTCCTTCGTTCCTGCGTGCTTTTTAGCTGAAAGGCGGAAGATGGTGAGGCAAAAACATTGAGCTCCCATAGGTAAGTGGAGAATGTATCGCATGAAGCCATTTCACTGTTGTGCATGCGGGTCACTGTTCCAATATGTGGATAACGAGATCTTCTCCGAGAAAGCATCGTGGAGAAAGGCAACGAAGACACAGAGAAGACCAGTGATCTATTGCTCAGCAGCGGACCTCGAGACGATGTATTTCAAGACTCCTTGGATGTGGGAAACTCTGTTTCGATTGAGTGAGTTCAATAGATCTCTGTCCTCTTTTCTACCGTCATGTCAAATCGATCACTCCCTGTTGGAGCCTGCAAATCACCTGTAATTTTTCAAGATAGGTAAATACTACCTAGGTACACAGTTCTCTCTAACTTGAGAACTGGTCGGAAACAGTTATCAGAAGCCAGGACGACGACGATGATCGATTCCAGACGCAATACCGCCTCTCAATTCCCCGGTGCGGTGACGCGCAGTGGCACCCTCATTGTACCTCCAAACAAGGAAGCTGCAAACTTCGAAAATGATAGTGGTGTACAAAGTTGATTTCAAGGAGCCGCTACCTGGCGACAATAACAAAGGGTCGCCGCCAACGCGGCTATCCGATCCATACACGCTGCTGGATTTTAATTGAACGGATTCTAGGCCCGCGAGTGGAGGAAAAGCTAGGACTCCTTGTTGAGGCCTTCCAGCAGAGATGGTACGAAAGAAACGCTCTCGAGTTGCTGGACTGGAAAACAGACAAACACAGGTGGCTGTACATACGTCAGTTCAAGCATATCCACTGGTTAATGAATCCTGTCAAGATTTCGGGAGTCCGAAGCCTTCTGAACGTTGGCTTTAGAAGAGGAGGCTCCCGAGAAGGCATGAGGTGGAAGACCAGAAGATGGTCCCGTGTCGCCTCCCGCAATGAGTCGAATGTAATCTTTACCGTGGCTCTTGATGTGAAGCTCCTATTTCTGGATTATCTCGATCACAAGGCTATCAGGAACACGATTGCTGCTCTCGGCTGGGAGATACCGGACTCGTACTGGCGCTCTCGGTTCCCCAAGGATCTCATATTTGAAGTTGAAGAGATTGGAACCAGAGAGATAGACTGGCAATATCTCTTTTTGAAAATTGAAAGCCTGCTTAAGAACTCGGATGCGTTGCTGAATCGACGACGGATAATGAAAGTCTTGGAGGGTACCAAGAAAATTTTCCTTCAGTTGACTGAGGGTGAACAAATAGAAGGTACTATCTGAAATATTGACGACGAATAATGATTTCTCGGGAACGACCAGGAGCCTTTTTAAAGGAGAAACATTTTCTGGCCGAGAGTGAAAAAGTAGATGACATCTAAAATAGTAGCAAATCCAAGTATCTTTATAAAACATTGTTTGTCCAAGTAAATGGCATAGTGTCTCCCGTATTTCTCACTTCCTGCTTGTATCATCCTGTAAGAGAGGGGAAGAGAGCAAGACGAAAATGCTTTATAATCGGAAAAAACTGGTGAGATTTTCTTGCTTGAGCTTCCGTGACATATCTACCTCCGTCTAAGCGGAAACTGGCAGGTGAGAATGGCGTTCCAGCTCCAGAGATTGACAGTTGAGATCGTCGATTCTCTCCCAGATGTAGTACTAAATCCTTGTCTGTGAATTCGTACTGCTCATTCTGTTCAATATTTCAAGAAATACGTACGGTGCCTGCACGACTAGGGTTCCTACAAGCTCAAGGCATCTTGCTACTACTAGCCCAACGTCTGGACTCAGGTACAACTTAAAAAGAGGGCGACGAAATGGTTAGAAAGGACTGGAGTCGAGATAACAACGAGGAGGAATCTTTAAATTCCACCACAGCACGATTGGGAGATCCATTTCATTGTCCCTACCCGATTAGGAAGGAAAACGCGTGCTACTATAGGTATCCCTGGAGCCCTAATCATTCTTTCAATATTTTGTCTTGCCAGATGGTTGAGTGCTGAGAGTCCTTGGAGGGGCGTCGGGGGACTTTATTCCCTTCAAAGATGTTATTACCTGGCTGAAAGTGAATGAATATGAATAGGTAAATACCTTTAGTGGTAACATGTCATGTCCAAATAGCTCCATAGAACGTTGTCGATTGTCTTGATCTGCCTTTGAGGGGGGGATATCAAACAATCTCTTTCTTTCTTCATGCTTTCACACCATGTTACGCACAAACGCCTCACACCCAGCTGACCATTCTCCCAATACTACCTTTTCTGATACTGTACTCCCAACGTAACTCGAGGCTTAGCTCATGAGTCGACCATTCCTCAGACAGCATAAATCTCAAGAATAGGAGACTAGAAGGACTGGGATACAGCCTAGTCACTAGGTAAGCAGAAACAGGGCGAGTAGTAGCAGTAGTCGAACCAGTAGGTTAGGTAGTCTAATGCGTGGACACGGTTGCATAAGGAAGGGAGAAAAACGGAAACGGTGTGCCGTGGAAACATGCCCTAAAGCAAAGCAAATGGGATCGATCACTTGCCCACGGACCCGTGTCTCCGCGCGAGACCTACTTTTCCTTGACCTTGTAGTAAGTAGTAACCTGGCCTTCCATGCTCCATTCCATATTGACGATGATGAAATGACAATTGCGAGCGAGAGAATAGAAAAGAGCATGAAGGGAAAATATTTATGAATTTTCGACTAAAGCGAGGGGCTCAGTTCACAGATGTACTGTATATGACAGCGACAGGCTGAGTTATGTATCGCTCTACAGGTCCACAATACATTCCACTTGCGATGCTTGGGAGGAAATTCACAAATGGAAGAACTGTAGTAAACGGATGAAGAGGGAGAAAATAGAAAAAGAAAAACGCCCAAATCCAGGACCATTGCATGACATGACCTAATCTGATCCCCTTTTGTCGAAAGCCCTTCTTTTTCTCTTTGCTAACCAATCGCGTATGATAGAAACAAAAAGATCTTTTGGATGACGCTTGCGCATATGCTAGTCACATGTACCTATACCTAGTCTCCTTATCTCAGCGAATGCAAAAAGCAGAAAATTCGCAAAATAAATGCTACCTATTTTCGTTGTTGCTGAAGATGAAATGGCTATACAGAGGGAAATGTCCAGTTGCTGCGTGGGAAAGTATTTGGAACAGGGTAAGAGGGCTGCTGCTGCTGTTCCTGGACTGGAAATTCATATCCGCTGAATATATCGACAGGAGGCCCGGCTACACTTTGGTAGGAACCAGGCCATGCCATTATGGGAGAGGTCTGAACGCGGCCTTTTCTAGGAATCTCGTTAACACTGTTGTTACGTGAAGCATATATATCATCGTCGTTGTGTTGGCCGGAATGAACAAACGGAACCGGCTCGTGGTATGAGATTTCCGTCGCTGATCCAACAATTGCGGGCTCTGGTCGCAGAATCATCTCTGAGAAGTCGTATTTTGGATAAGCGTAATACTGCTCCTGCTGTGGTGACTGGAGGCCCCATCGCCAGTTACCGTCGTTCGCAGTCGCTGAACCGGAGGGTTCGAAATTCGGAGGAGTCTGGTTCGAAGGACTGACGGGTTCTGAAGACGGATCCATCGTGTCGCTGCAGTCCGTCGAGGTCGACAGATGTCGAAAATATTGTAAGGATTCTGCAAGATTTTCCTCCGGCTCATCTGGACATTCCTCCGCCTGCTTGATCAACCCTAACCGGTCCAGGATCGCATGCGTCAGCGGGTGGCCGTCTGCCACTTCGACAAGAGGTTCGCCGGGGAAACCCTCTTTGTTTATGCAGTGCTTATATAACTTCTGCAGCGCCTTGACTACCAAGGAATGGTGGGACTCGAGCATTTCGACGAAACTGCAAATTCACACGCAAAGACGACGTCTGGTCAACATCTCTTAACAGGCTTTGCTTTGCTTTGGAGGAAGGATTCTCACCCTCTCGAATAAACCTTCGTCTGCGTGGCCTTTCTCTCCCGGAAGAGACATGGATGATTATATGCCGAACAGCGGTTGCAGGGTTGGTTACCATCACACTGATCCGCATTGAGAATTCAGCCGGTCAGTTCCTCCCAGTTGAGAAGAAAATAAGACAAAGCGGATGGAAGCAGAGTATTAAAGAGACAACAGACCTTTGTCTTCTTTACTCTACAACGATCACAGGCCTTCAGAACATGTTTTCTCTTGACACGGAAGATCCGATGGTGCCTCTTCGCTTCTGCGGGCGCTTGAGATGCTTCAAAGCCTGACAGCGGCACCACTGTACCAAGATCGGAGACACCGTCCGAAAACCCCGGAATTTGTGACTTAGGACAGAGCTTGGGCTGCCGGGACATTAGGGTCTTGTGGACGCATTTAAATGGAAGAAAATGGAAGGTTAGTATTGAAGCAAGTGGGCGATGCCTCAGTGACAGGAAAACGATGACTGACGATTTATACCCGCTGAGAGTTGGAAGGTTGGGAGAGCGGGGCGAGAGAGGGAGATAGAATAGGAAGGGCCCCAAGAACCTTACATACATAAGAGAGAATCTGGGTCCGTTGAGCTCCCCACATAAGTGCGTCCAGATCCTGCCCCGCCTCGATTGGCGGCTCCCGTATACTATTATGGCATGAAAAGCAATTCCCATCACAATAATGCCCGGCGTTGCTTTTCGACCCCGTTGTCGGGCCCCCCCCCGCTATGCTTGGTGGCAGTAACAGGTACGCGAACTTAGTCTCCAAGGAATTGGTGGCCCTGTCGTAAGTCCATCAAGCGCTGAAACCCTTGCGCGAATTTGCTGGCATGCATATAGAAGAACGAGCTCCGGTGACGGTCCGAACCGTGAAGGAAACAGGATGTTGAAGGACTGCAGGGGAGGAACCGGCATGCTGGCACTGGTTGAATGGACAGGATCGACCGATTTGGGCAGCAAGTACTCTGTAACACGGTCATCAAGTTCCTCATGACTTTCCATTTGCTCTGCCACTGGCGCCTGTTCTGACGATGCCAGTATAGTCTCTGTTGGTGGCAGTGGATTAGGATCTGCACCCGGGTCACGGACCCTCATAAACTGCAAGATGGAAGATTGGCAGAAGAGGCAGAACATCTTCCAGCCCGACAAATGAGGTCTCGAGTCGTCCGTCTGGGTTCATGGTTGTATTTGATCTCGCGCCAAAACAGAGGCGAGCAAGGGGAGAGCGAGAGCCCTGGAGGCCAACAGATAGCGAAAATAGGCCTAGTTCTATCGGGCACTCATCAGTCAATTGGACAGACGGAAGGGCGGATGTAAACTTCCGCTCAAATGAGCATGCGCATTGATTCTTATTATGAGCTTTCTCGCAGCGATCGGTTGTGTCCGCAACGCTCACACCCGGATCTCTGCAAGTAAACGAGCCTTGCCGCTGATCTTAAGCCAATTGCCTCTGGTCCTAAATCGAGTTCAGCCAAGTATAAGGCTCACAGGAGTCAAAAACGATGCGAAAAAAAGGCGTGATAATGTGGCCTTTTTTTGCCGAAGTGAAGTCGGCAAGAATGATAACTGTCGCGATGCCGTCCCCGTCAATTCAACATTGGCTGCAACAGGCCAGGACGTCATCCCAAGGCCCCAATGGGGGCGATGCAACCCCCTATGCAGTGCTAAATATGCACAAAGCGGCTGATGACCATCTCGGGTCGACTCGGATATGGACGAGGGTAGCAAACAGGACGTTCGAAGGACAAGGCTGGCTGGAGAGGGGTGTGCTCATCACATGACACGGTAACCCTATTCCCTCCTCCCGGAGGACATCATGACATCTGGTGATATAGGAGACCCCTCAGGCCAGAAGGTAGAGAGGTCTCTACGCATTAATTCCCGCGAGCTGCCTGCATCTCAACGCACATCATTGCTCGACGTTCGCATGCGCGGTCAGGCTGCCGGATGGGGCGAAGCCGTGACGTGGAAGGGGGTGGGAAGGAGACTCCATCTAGCTGATAGGGGGGAAAGCGACAAGGGTTAGCAGGCCTCGACACCATCGTTGCCAATGACAGCCGGTTAACTGAGCCACAACGTTCACCATACGGCAGCCTGGACGCCTTCAGGAAATAAGATGGTTTTGAAAGTACCCTATCCATACATCTGAAACTGCCAGAACAGACAGGGCATGCCATTGGCGGTTCGGGGTTTGTACATTCACTGAATCTCTACGACTTGTTTCGCTGGCTGACCCTTGGGCATAGTTTCCGCGAGTCTCTGTCTCCGTCCAGAGTCCCATCGCCTTATCTTCCTTGCACTTTTATGTCGTTGGAACCCAAGGGAAAGGGACGAGCTGGAGCGAGACCCGTGTACCAGGTACACGGCGGTGCACCTGCGCGTTGTTTTTAGAATGGCCCTCTCATTTCTCTCCTATTTCTCCCCTTCTTCCTTTCGCAACGGTCCATGCCTGCTTCATCTCAGATTCGATCTCGGTGGCTTTCCAGATACAACAGAAGAATAGTACCAAGAAATAACGCCATGCAGGACTTTACCCGGAACCTAAGAACTGCAACCTTTCCATTTTCCCCCATCTCCTTCCCTTTTCCGCCTCTTCCCACTAAGATGCGCCACAGTGGGCAGCTAAACCCGGTGTAGTTGTCGTTGATACATCGTCTCCAAAACGAGATCCTTTCGACCCTCGTTCGTCTAGCTGCTGTTTGAAACCCCGTGCCCGATGGAGCAGATCGTGTATTCTCGTGTCCACGAGGACACACGAGAACGTGATTCAGGCGCGAAGATTGATAAAAAGAGCCAGTTAGCAGGGCATCCTTGTGGGTAGGCGTTGATGCCCAGACAAGACAGTGCTCAGCAACTGGTCCACGGCAATCGGTGGCTGCGCCATCATATCTCTGACCTATGGACGCTCTCACGCATTCGACTTTTATCTCAACTGGGTAATTGATGGAGGATGTCCTTTTGGTATCACGAGAGTGAAGAGGGGGGGAGGAGAAGTGATCGGATTGGTCTTGGTCGAAGGCTCACCCTCCCCTGCAACAACGTGCATGCCGTACGTTAAATCAGTGCGTGATAATTAAGGCATTATATTGGACAGGGAAGGGCAAGGCAATAGACCAGGGGGGGGGGGGGGCTACACCCTTGTCAGCGGAATCTGACCCCCCGGGATCTAAAGCATGGATGTGTGTAAGGGGTCTGCTTGGGGGATATCGTATTGGGGCAAGGTGATTTCGCAAGGGTATTTCTTTGCTAATGGTTAGGTGCGCATGTACAGAGTATACCTGGGCGGTCAGCAGCCATCTGTTTGAGGATCCTATGCAAGTGTATGCGAGTAATACCGTTGTCGCTGCCCCTACTGCCGGCGAGAGTGTGGTTACGGCGTGAACCGAAGTGACACGGCGACTGGATGTGGGTCTCCTGCATTCTCTTTCTCTCTTCTTTGGCAGCCTTTTTCGCTGCTGTTCTTCATTGGATTCAGTCTGGGACTCGATATACCGCACCTACAGATATCGGGGCGAGCACAGCATAAGCACGTGTCATAGTGTTTCGTACGCCCTCGATAACAGGACCTAAAGACCGGAAACAATACGATGGGCATCAAAGGCTTCAACCCATTGTGGGGATCAGATACAGAGGATGGAAGGGAAGACGTGGACGTCTTGAAGGTGATCCGGGATCCGGGGCAACCATATACACTGAGAATAGCATGGTGTGACCAAACTATGTACTGGCGCCAAAACTACGCGACCTTCAACCGTTTCAGGATAGGTAGGTTTTATCATCTGTCACTGGCTCCCAAATATAGGTGGCCAGTAACCTCCTTTTTTTTTACTCCTGAGGGATGGCATCGTGTGGAGGATGACAACAACAGTTTTGCTCACTCACGGTTCTCAATGCCCGATAAGTGCAGTCCAGGACTCAGTTTAGCAAAGAAAAAGAAAAGGAATTGGCGAACATTTTCAACTTCGTCGAGATGGATGACTGCGTCCAGGACAGCCACAGCGAGCACCATCGGGCAGACTGACTGTGAAGCATGATGTACATATATAGATAAATCATAGCATGCACGAGGTGATAATCTAGCGTCGAGTATCACCAGATGACTGTCGACATAGCGATAGCCACGCTACGTAATCGCCAACCGCTAAGGTGCCTTACTTTTCAAGCATGCGCGGCTGGAAGGACGATACTCGCCTCACCCTGAACCATCAAGTCGAAACTTTCCTCGCTAGTTGCAGTCATTGGAGGGCTGGGGGCGGATGTCGTGGCCGGGTAGTCCTTTTCTTTTTCGCCGCTGGATGACGGAATCTGACCTTCAGATGTCAGCTGCCAGCGTTTATCTCCGATCCACTCCAACCCGTCGCCAGCTCCAGGCAGCGCAAACTTGCAGCGAGACTTCTCACGCTCCTCGAGCGGGAGAACTTGCGGCCCGCCTCTTGGATCCGCTTTCTCTCCGCCGGGGATGGGCAACGGGAGGTTTCTCCTGTGCCACTCGCCCACAAACATGCCGTCGGGGTCGACTTCGTTCCGCACCTTCAGCCATTCGTCCATATCAG
Organism: Thermoascus crustaceus; assembly: GCF_041956765.1. Classification (NCBI taxonomy): domain Eukaryota; kingdom Fungi; phylum Ascomycota; class Eurotiomycetes; order Eurotiales; family Thermoascaceae; genus Thermoascus; species Thermoascus crustaceus. The sequence continues at coordinate 398,851 of NW_027192533.1, read as the reverse complement.
CGCTGTACATGTCGTACAACTCCCTGCGCCCCGTCGCCGCGCTGAAGTTCTTGGCCCAGTGGGGTCGCGCCCCCATGTCCCGCATGAGCCATTCGAACGCCTCGTAGTACCTGTCTAAGCACGGCGGATCGCGATGATACGGACGGTAGAGGGTCGCGTTGAGGTAGAGAGTTGGCCCATCGCGACAGGTAGGGTCGAGGTAGGGGCGGGGGGATTTGGTCAGCGTAGTGTCCGAGACTCGCACTTCAATAGGGCAATGCACCCAGACTCCCTTAGAGCTGAACGGTATCCGGGCTGTCTCCTCGTCTCCATGGAGCCAGGCTGACAGACGGGTGATCGCCTCCGGGCCCTTCTCCAGAGGCAGCGCCCATTCATTGACGAACTGAGAGTACAAGCAATTCATCAGCAGACCCTTGCGAGCCGTCTCCACAGCTTCCATAACACCAGCTTCCATCTTAAATCCGTACTGCATGCCAAAGACAAACCATTCTACCCACGGCAGGATCCGGGGGAAGTAGTTGGACAGTGCGAGGAGATTATGGTAGATATGGTACCCTAGCGTCCTGCCATAGAAAGTCTCAGGCGGTGGCTGAAGTGGAAGGTCGGTTTTGTCTGCATGCCAAACGATCGCCCTCTTCAGATACGGTAGCCACCACACTCGGACGAACTCGTGGGACGTCCAGAGACCAGAGGACCACTCCGATAACACACTCGACAATGGACGCATTGATTGTCGCCAGGCGATCCGGAACGACGGCTCCGCCTGGAAAGTCACCTCGGTGACGATACCCAGGGCCCCAAGCGAGACTAGAGCAGCGCGGAAGAGCGACGGGTTGTTGGTCGCGCTACAGCGCACCGTCTGGCCATTCGCGAGCGTCAAAGTGAGAGACAGGATACATTCAGACAGCAGTCCGTGCTTGAGAGAGCTACCATGCGTCGCTGTCGCGATGACACCTGCGATGGACTGGCTGTCGATACTACCCAAATTCGAGAGCGTCAGGCCATGCTTCTCTAGCTCCACCCCCAGGTCCCTCAGCCGGATACCAGCTTCAACAGTGACAACGCCATCGGGCGACACGTTCAAGATGCGGTTGAAGTCATCAAGGTTCACGATCCAGGAAGAGGTGCAGGTCAAGTCCGAGGGAGAATGACCACTTCCCACGGTGACGATGCGCCGACGGCATCGGCGTGCAAGCGTGACAACCTTCTGGATCTCTTCCACAGAACGCGGGCGGATGTAGAGCTCTGGGCGCGAGAAAAATGTCTTAGCCCAGGTGAAATGTATGTGCGAGGTGGAGGCACGAAAGGGTACGGCGGGGTCGAGCCGCGAGAGCTCGCGCGTGATGGTGGGGTCCATGGTGGATGCGATCAGAGAAGCAGCGCGATGATCAGGCAGCTTGGATCAGGACATGGCGGAGGACGAGTCTTCACAGACGATCACAGAGGCAGCGCGGCGGAGGCGCACAGGGTGCGATGGAGAGGAAAGCGGATGATGAAAAGAAAAAGATGGCGACATCGGGTGTAGAAGGAGTTTGGAGATAAGTAGAGCCGGCAACGGTCCAGAAGCCGCCGATGTGCCCCGCCGAGAAGCTGCGCGGGACGAGATTCCAACAAACGGCCATCCACATGCTGAGAGGAATTATTATGATAACAGAGGGTTATATGTAGCCTTCTTGTGGCAGTTCATCTGGCTGCATCTCGTGGTGGTCTTTTTTTTTCCCGGCAGGACCTGCGACTCGTGGCAGCTGGAGATAACGATCTTCGATCATCGTCGACGCTCTTTTGCCTCTGCTCTCCCACATCTAAACAAATTACCAGTGAATAATTTATGTCATCTACATGCCTGGAAATACTCTACTAATCACAGATTAGGCTCCGCCTTCTCTGCGCGTCGACATCCAATGCAACAAGTTCGAATCTTTTGATTGTTTAACCTGAAGACAGAGACCAATATCAACCCTGATGCATGTTAGCAGTTCGCATAGATGAACCATCCTGTGGCAATAATGCACTATGTCTAAGTATACACAACACAAAGAGAGAGAAAGAAATCAATGGAGAGAGTCGAGAAAGACTCGGTAGCCTCCTCAAATGCAATAGTAACCATCCAATCCACCCCATCCTGTCCTGTAATGCAAAGCCCGCCAGTTCGGGATATACAAACCCTACACAAGTGGAGCCGATGTCGGCCGGAACTCCAAGCACGGTACGCCCCCTTTGCTCAAACTATACACCACCTGGTAAAATTATGGCCGTGATCATGTACAACCGAAGTATGTACTAGCAGAAAAAGAAAAAGACCGGAGAGAAACAGTATCCAACCGAAGCTCTCGCCTGTTATCAAGACCGGATAGCCTGAATGGCAGCATTGAGTGGGAGAACCTTAGGTGGTGTCTGACGGGCCCGCTTATCCCATTTCCTGAAGGCGACCTTGCATTCATCTGGAACACCACCCAACGCCACGAAACTCTTGGGAATGAACGGACGATCCTGCAGGGAAGCAGCCAGAATTCCGTATTCATGCGCGAAGACCAGTGCGGACGCGAACTCGGCAGATCGGGATGACGCTTGTTCGCCAACGATCCTATTGGAATGGAAGGTCAGAGTTTTGCAGCCAACGTACGAAACCTGAGACTTACACATAAAGCTCGAAGAAGGTATCGAGGATATAGATGCATTTCGGTCCGATATCCTTCTGGCAGAAAGGATTGATCTCCTGAACCGTGTCGTTCGGTCGAGTGACGGGAGAGGATGACCCCCGTCGGCTCCGGTTCCAGAAACCAGTTCGTTGCGCGTTTTGGTGTTGTTGGCCGAGCTCATGGTCGACACGGAGAAGTCTGCAACAGTACTTCTCGTAGTTTGGCTTCAGCTGCCAATGATCTGAAAACTGGTAGGTCATCGTCTCCTTGTAGTCAGGAAAGACTTCGAAGAAGCTCTCAGGTTCCTCCCCTTCATTGACTTCTTCGATTTCTCCCGTCAGACCGACATCCATCCCGATCAATCGAGCGCCGCCGACCTCATCAGCACCACTGCCCCTTCCCTTCCACAAATACAGTTTACCAAATTTGGCGGATATAACAAATGGATAACCGGAACACAGACTTCGCCTGGAGAAATCAACCTCGTCGAAAGCAATCTGACCCAGATGCCTTCGCCCGCATAGCATGTACAAAGCAGACGAGCTCGAAGAACTGGATCCACGACGTGTGATTATGATTCCCCCGAGAGCCTGGATGAAATTCGCTGTCTCCTTTCCTTGCCTCACGACCTCAAGCTTACTGCTATTCTCCCTTGCTATTTTTCGAGCGAAGACCTGAGCGTCCTCTATCGCCGCATCGCTAACATCATCTCCACACCAGAGGTGGACTTCCGATTTATTACCACCATCTGATTCAAAGACGTGAACACACAGATACATGCTGCCTTCGTATAGGATGTATTCTTGATTAACAGGGAGATCTTGTTTCTTTCCGTCATCGGTTATCTCCCAAATCTGCTTCTTCAGTGTCCTGATCTTTGAGGGGCCTGTTTTCGCCGTCAGGATGAGTTGAGGGTCAATATCCACCCTGTCACTAGACTTGGGGAATGAGTCAAAGAAACCCGAGATTGCCTGTGTTGACTCTGTCGTCCGTGGGACAGGCGATGTCAAGGACGGTCTTCTAGCCGGGTCGTCAATCGATGTATTCAGGGATATGTCATATTTCTTGGGAGGAACTGGCGGGGACGGCAGAGCCTTCTCCTGCTGCGACCGTTGCTTCAGCTCCAATAAATCCGCCCCGATACCTAGGCCAATGACTGGCTTCGGCGGGGAGGACTTTTGCGGATCGCTGTCTTTCGGGTTAGGTGTAGGACGTGGTGGAAATGAATAGGATGGCAGTCCCATGGATTTGGGCGGAGGAACCGGGCGTCCAGTAGAAGCGATATCCTCCTTATCTCCAACCTCACGCTGAGTAACATTGGGCCTCAGAGGAAATTGTCTCTCAGCATCAAAAGGTCGTCCAGACAAGCGTCCAGGAAACTTGCTGGTTTCATTTTTTCCCACCTGCTGTGGAACGCTATTGGTGGAAGCCTCAAATAAAGACTGTTTAAAGTCTAGAGACCTTCCAGATACAGCAGGTTTCGGCCTAGTGTCCACTATCTTTTCCCCTGTCGATGGAGACTTAGGCCTCTCGGAGAATCTCTCGGATACAGCAGGTTTCGATTCATTTTTTTCTGCCTCCTGCGGGATGTCGGTTGTGGAAGCCTCGAATATGGACTTTTTTAACTCGAGGAAACTTTTGGTTACAGTAGGTTTCGGGTTGGCATCCATTGTCTTTTCCTCTGTCGATGGAGACTCATGCACCTCGGAGAACTTTTCGGACGCGGCAGGTTTCAGCGTCGTATCTACTGTCTTTTCTGCTGTCGAAACGCCTCCATCTTTTCCTGCTTCCCGTGGAACATTGCTGGTGGAAGTCTCAAATAAGGACTTCGTCAGATCTGTGGACTTTTCGGATACAGTAGGTTTCGGACTGGCGTCTATCGTCTTTTCCGCTGTCCAACCGCCTTCATTTTTCTCCGCCTCCTGTTGAACGCTGCTGGGGGAAGCTTCAAACAAGGACCTTTTCGACTCTAGGGATTTCCTAGATATAGCAGAATTCGGCCTGGCATCCACTATCTTTTCAGCTATCCATGGAGACTGGGGAACCTCAGAGGCCTTCAGCGATGCAGAATATGCTGACGAAGGGGAGCCCAACGGGGAAGTCAGAACATCTTTGTTTACGACGTCAGCTGGAGATACAGGATTAGGTTCCTGCATCGTGGGCTCCGACGACCGAGACATGGCGTTTGAGGAGACAGGTCGGTCCTCTTTAACAGGTGACACAATATCCTCTTTAACGGGAGACATGGCGACCTCCTTAACAGGAGATGTGACAACCTCTTTCACAGGTGATATAACATCCTCTTTAACAGGAGATGCAACATCCTCTTTAACAGGAGATGCAACATCCTCTTTAACAGGAGATGCAACATCCTCTTTAACAGGAGACATAGCATTTTCTTTGACAGGAGACGTAGTGTTATCAATAGGAGATATGGCGGTCTCCTTAATGGGAGATGTAACATCCTCTTTAACAGGAGACGTAGCATCCTCTTTAATGGGAGAAGCATCCTCCTCCTTAACAGGCGATGTAACAACCTCTTTCAGAGATGCAACATCATTTTTAACAGAAGATGTTGCATCCTCTCTAGTGGGATATGCAATATCCCTAATGGGAGATGTAACAACCTCGTTCACAGGAGATGCAATGGCCTCTTTAATGGGAGACATGACGTCCTTGACAGGAGATGAAACGTCCTTGACAGGAGATGAAACGTCCTTGACAGGAGACATAGCATCCTTGACAGGAGATGAAACGTCCTTGACAGGAGACATAGCATCCTTGACAGGAGACATAGCATCCTTGACAGAAGACATAACGTCCTTGACAGGGGATGTGGCGGCCTCTTTAACAGGAGATGTAGTTGTGGTTGAAATGGTCTTAGGCAACCTTCTCTTAGGACCTTTGGCGCGAGTCTTAGTAACATGCATCAAAGCCGGGGGTGAAGTTGAGTTTGTAGACTGGTGAGAAGGCTTCGAAATAGATCCCCATGATGTGGTTGTCACGCTCGGTCTGTTTGCTCCTCCGCCCACAGCTGGAGGTCCGCGGGACAAAAGGCCCGCTAAGGCAGGATTTACTCTGTCTGCAAGTGTTCCCTTAGTAGCTAGCCCTTTAGTTGCAGCAGCCACCCTCGCGGCTCCCGCGTCATTCCTCGGTGGCGAGGCACGAACCGGTTGGGTAATCTCCTCATGCGACTCCTTCTCCTTTGCTTCCGCATCTACATCTTCTGACTTGACCCCGGAACCGTCACCATGGTCTTGGTCTCCCGTATTTTGTTTGGAAGAATCAGCACCCGCAGCGGGAGCTTCAGTATCCGTCACACTGTTAATGTCTGCCGTCGATGCGGCTTGCAAAGACTCGCGATCTCCGGGATCCTCATTTTCCTGTTTCGAAGAGAATGATTGTTTCAGTGGTGACCTCTGCGGAGACTCTCGATCCCCACTATCCTTAGTGTCTTGTTCCGAGGAGAAAGATTGTTTCAATGGTGACCTCGGCAAAGCCTCTCGATCCCCGCTATTCTCGTTGTCCTGTTTGAAGGAGAACGATTGTTTGGAGGGTGACCTGTCTTGCGGAGAGGACAGCGATGGAGAAGACAAAGTTGGAGTAGAGTTGCCGCTTTGGACACTGTCCGACCTGGACAAATTTTTTCTCCTCAAAATTGCTTCGGGAATGGGCGCTTCTGGCTTCACAGGAAGGTCGTATCTCGCAGAACCTCCGCCAGCCTTGATAGCCTCTCTTTGCTTCAAGATACTTTCTTTTAAATCATCAACCTTCTGAGATCTGTTTGGGCCGCCAGTCGAATTAAGCGCTGCTTTTCCTCTCAAAATGTTCTCCTTGAGCTGATCTGGAGCAACATAGTTCTTTGTCTCCGCCTTCTTTAACCTTCCAAAGACGTTTTTGAATTCCGGTTGCTCTTCTTCCTTAGGTGCATTATCGTTGGTGACCTCCCGCCGCCTAAGGTTCGCTCGGAAATCTATCACAGGAGACTGTTGCTTTTGCATCACAGGAGACTGTGGCTTTGGCTTGGGTGAGATGGAACTTGAAGTCGATGAACTTGACAGTATCGAATTCGGCTTTGGGGAGAGTGCAGGTGGCGAACGCCTGGTGGGAGTCGAGCCATCCTCAGTAGCATTTGGTTTGGTGATCTGTTGCATATCTTTCTCCTTTGGTGAGGAAGAAGGATCGGCATCGGTCCCTATTGTTGACACGTTGCCTATTTTTGACGCGTCGATACTTTTATCGCCCGGGACTGGTTTTGGTCCCGACTCTTTGGATTTATCTGCTTCCCCGGGGCCGCTAGTCACCGTGTCTGAGAGGCCGCTCACACTTGGTTTCTTGTAATGGCTTCCTGGGGGTGATGAGCGCATCAGCCCCACTGGAGTAACTTCTTTAAAACTGCCCGGTTTTCCTAGATCCACACTACCCCTGGATTGCCTGGTCTTGTTCAGATCTCGCATCCAAGACGGCTGTTGCGGTCTTTTCGATTCGGGTCGATTCAGTGCACTTTCGAGCCAAGTGGCTTTAGTGGGGCTCCACCGCTTTGGATCCATGGTTTTGGATGGGTATGGGCTCGTTGGGGATTGAGTATCAATGTTAAGATCAGCTTTGCTCAGAGAGCTCCCAGCTCTAGAGCGGGATGGGAGTGACGGCTTGACGGAGCCTTCATCTGAGGTTAACTCAATTGTACTACTAGGACCCTCAGAAGTTCCTGGATGTTCAGTTCCCTTTGTATTATGGACAATCGTTGCCTCGCTATGGCTAGAACCGGGGCGGGAGGTTGAGAGAGTTGAGCCTTCACGGGCAGGTTTAGAATCTCTAGTAACGGGACTCAGGTCATCTAAACTAGAAGACCCGGTGCCACCGCGATTTGTAACAATATTGCCACGATTTAGCCCAGGTATGGCTTGAGCACTCCATCGCTTCGAGACACTATCCGAACGTTTCATCATTGCACTTTGGACGAAGCCGCCGAGGCCTTTGGTCGGTGATACTGGGCGCTCAGGAGACATGCGACGTTGAGTAGGGGATGCTGAAGGTGATTGATCCTGACTTGGAATTGGCGATTCCACCTTTCGAGGTTCGAGCTTTTGGGCACTTGTTAGAGGAATGGGAGATCCTAGTCCAGTTGTCACTGAAGACGTGCTCGAGTACCGATTACTTAAGGTGCTGTTCCCGAGGGTTGAACTTGCTCTCGATGGGGAACGCGACCTGTCGTCTCCCAGTTCCTGGCCAGTTAGTTTTTCTGGCTCTGTTGTAGATTCCTGACTCGAGCCAGGCCGGTTCATGTTGCCAGTAATAGACGATGTATCGGACATGGTTTCCTCCTGATTCCTTCGAAGGGCTGGTGAGCCTGCCCCCAGGTCTGGCGTCTGGTGGAACCAAGAGGGATCCTTCGAAGCAGACGATTCAGCAACCTGGCTCCGAGACAGGTCCGTATCGTCCCCTGAACCGGTAGAGTTGAGCTTCGGACTGCCTTCCTGCGTCTGAGACGGTAGAGGCCAGCTTGGCTTGCCGCCAAGATCCCTCGAAGTCGGGCGTTGTTGCCAGGACAAAGTCCCGCTTCTGCTTCTGGCGGATCTATCCATCCAAGCGGGAGACGCGCTCTGAGAGCCGTCTCTTGATGTGGGTGTTGCCAGTTTGTCTTCAGCAGCACTGGCGGGTTCTTCAGGTTTAGGAGTGGTATTGGAGCTGAGATCCGGCTCAGATATCTGGGAGGAGGGTAGAAGGGTTTCTGGAGGGTCGATCGAGTGCTGGCCAAGCGAGACACGCGTAGGAGGCAGCTCAGCTAGGGGCGAATCTTTGGTGGGTGAGATGGACCGAGCTCGCTCTGTATTATTGTATTTAACACCAAGAAGAGAATTAGCCCAAGTCGATTATCTCCGTGACTCTGGCTTGAGTCCGGGGCAACGGATAACTGCGGTTTGGAGAACGGAGGGGTGAGGAGAGATCTTACCAGCTCTTCTCGCCTGCCTTTCCTTCCGGCCCTGCAGAATCTCCTCCTCCAGCTTCCTGGCACGTTCCTCGTCTTCCTTGTCTCGCTTGTCACCGAGTTCACGGATACGGAGGAGAAAGTCGTTGACATCCTCCGCGCCGTCACCGTCCGTTGCGGGAGCCATGGTCATCACACAAACCGGGGCGCGGAGGGGTGGGGTTCAGGACAGAAACAAGGGGGGCGCTCCCACGGCACCTCTCGAGTCTTGATGGTTCTTGGGGCTCTGCTGCGCTCTCCCAGTCCGTCGACTCTCTTGGGATCGCGGCTCTGACCCTGGACGATGTGCTCGCGGTGGATCCGGAGGCTACTTGTACGTACATTTATTTTCAGCACTGAGCAGAGCCTGCTCATCATTGGGCCCCACCGCGCGTTGGGGTTCCTGAGGCCGACTTGCTGCCCGACTTCTCCTTTTCTACGATTGATGTCGACAGCTTTCTGTCATCTCCATTCATCTCCATGATTGTCTAACTAATTATTATCCTGGGAATCGGTTTGTATTCCCATCATATATTTACTTGGGGCCGTGTTGAATGGCAGGTTTTCGCTGCCCGAATGGAAGTTTATTTTATTTGTTTTCAGTGGTTTATTTATAGACATCTATCATTTCGGTGGAGTTCAGCTGCTTTCCGTTCCGCACATCTCGTCTGCAAGCCACGGACGACCGGGAAGTCGAGCTGGGAAGAGAATAATATGGTGGAAAAATCCGAACCGCTGCGCAGTGTGTGAGTCTCTATCCCGTCCCTGCACACGCGCGTACTGCACAACTTCGAGCCGAGAACCCGTGACCGCGAACACATCACACTGTTATTTGAAGTTGTTGCAACTGACGTCTGAGACGTGGACCTACAGTATTCTACTGGCGAACTCTATGCCTCTGACGAGACAACAGTCTGTCTTACCGGGAGCGTCGTCAAGTTGGAAAATCGTTATCCTCAACTCTTTGATAGGATTTCTCCACGTACAACATTGAGAAAACATCCCATACCCCTTCCCCTACCACGAGAAAGCTTTTCTCAGCAGACTATGTAGCGTCCTTGAAAACTCTATTCCACGCAGTTTATGGCAGTTTTTATTCGAACCAGGAACGAACTTCTTCCCACTTCAGTCCCCCAATTTAATGTAATCGAGAGAGTGTTCGGTCCGAATGTTTGCAACTGTTTTGTGATATATAGTCACTGGTTTACAAGTGTAAATCTTAGAGGACATTCCTTAATGCCTTCTGAGACTATGGAGATTTGGGGTTGGCCCATAGGACGTTGATACCTTTAATTTGGATGATGTCATGTTGACTTGGTATGCCAGCAAATCTTGTAGATGAAGAAAGGGGCACATTTAGCTGGTCCAAAAATTTATTAGTTCGTTCCATGCCTATTAGGTAATTTCTACACCACATTTCTGTAGTCCGCTCTTTTCTCTCGAGAAATTAAGCACGTAATCTCAAATATATATTAGCATCGGCTGTTCGTTAAACCCATAGCTGGGCTGAGACGCTGACATGATTTGAAATGTGACCGCTTTCTGGGGAGTGCTGTAGCTTTAGTAAAGAAAGAGCCTGTCTTTCGCATCCTGTACAACCCATTCTAAGCCCTCGTTCAGGTTCTTTCCCGTCATGGCGCTGCACGGAAGTATTGTCCACTTGTGGGTCTTAATCGCATTGAGCCGGAGGCCCTGCATTGTGATTGTGAGTTCCATGACTGACAATTCCCTGTATTGAGGGGCCAGAAAAACTTTAATCGCACCTCACAAATCTCGTCCTCCGTCATGCAGCCCTCGACATCTGTTTTGTTCAAGAACACAAGGAGGCTCGCTCCCATAAGGCGCTAAAACTGTATCAGCCGCTAGGAACCAAAAATATCCAGAGTGGCGGTGCGGAGGGGTTTTGCGGCTACCTCTTCGAGCAGCAGACCTGCCAACTCTTCGCGACAGTCATCGATTCTAAGACGATCTGTCGCATCGACAACCCAGATTAAAGCATCTGTCTTCTCGAAATAGTTTCTCCAATATGCTCGGAGGGTTTTTTGGCCTCCGACATCCCCTGGAGTTGACGGATGAGCGTGGTTCTGGCAAAGAAAATATCCGGTCATTCTTACAAATGTTCAATTTGTATCTGTTCACCGTCAGTTAGGTCGCCTGCGGGCCATCAAGATTTGATTTCTTACCCCTGGAAATCAATAGTCTTGATGATAAAGCCAAGTGTTGGGCTGACAGTGGTGACATCTTCCTTCATGATTCGCTTCACAATGGTTGTTTTACCAGCATTGTCAAGGCCTCTATCTGGGCATCAGCAAGGGAATCAGGCATTTCCTGAGCTGTATGAAGCACATACAGCATAAGTATTCTCATCTCTTTGTCTTTGAGTCGTGCCTTTCGCAGTATTGAAAGCATATTGCCTATTTCTGAGTGGTTTGTGCTTCTCCCACGGATTATGTGTAGTAGATGGTTGGTTCCCTGAACCCAAGGATGGTGCCGTCTCCTTTCAAGCCGCGCAACGACATAAGCCGCCAGATGGTATAAGCCGCACCATTAACCCACGTTGACAGTGCTCACAAAAATACACGAACCAGTGTAAACATGGATCTGGACGTGTCTTCCTCCAAATAATTTTCTTCTTCCTTTCTCTTTGTCGTAGTCTCGCCCTTGGTCCGGCTGCGCGGCAGTATCATCTTCCTTGACTCTTGATTCGCATCCATCTTCCCTTATTGCTTGTTAGCTCCATTGTTATTGACTGCTCAGACTTCTGGGGCTCATACTTGGCTACCCGATCACCTTTTATGTTGGCCTGCTTTGAGACCTGATCCTAGCCTCACAACCACATCTCTGAATCATATCTCTGACGACTCAGATCCTTATCCCGTTTACTGTCAACATTGTAAGTATAACATCGCAGAATTAGTCTTCAACAATGTTTCTGACTGTCGTCTAATAGAATCGTTTCTCTGTCGCTGCTTGACATGGACGGAGCTGAAGCTCGCAAGCGTGGTGAAGACCAGCAGGACAATAATGCCAATCTTTGGCGCAAATTCAAGGCTGCTAAAGAACGTCTTTCCACTCGTTCTGAGTTTTTCAGCAAATATGAGTCTCCATCTGCAGGCCTTTCTCTTGGTTCCAGTTTCAATACTAGATATTCTGAACTTGGCTCCGCAGACCACTCACTGCTGACTGATGTCACAAAGCCCACACCACCAGAGAAGCCTGGCAACGGTGTCGATATTCATTGCCTTGGAGGCGAATCTCATCATTCTTCGAGAGGCAGTGATGCCTCCAGAGATCTAGATGCGGGCGCGGGAGTAGGTGGCGATAGTGCCCTTGTCGTGAGAGATAATGTTCCCTCATTTACAGAGAAAGATTTCAACGTCTTTGAGCTGGAACTTTCGAAATGCGACTCTCCTCTGGGCGGGGCTACCGACAATGTCACTGCTTGCAAGTACCCGGGTCCGGAAGAACTTGGTTACCGCACTGTTCAAGGTGAATTGATAAAGCTGGATTCTGACCCCGGCGTTAAACGTCTACTGGCACATGCTGCTATGAATTCTGGCGATGTGAAGTCTGAGGAAGTGATTTCGGATCTCCAGCAGCCTCCCGTCCTCAAAGGAGGGGCCGCCGTTCCTGAACCGTCTTTTGTTACTACAGCTGCATTGTCTCCGCCGCTTTCACAAACACCAGACGCGCAAACCATCTCGAATCCCTTCCCGCACAAATCACCAACAAGATTGGGATGTTCGAGATCCGACCAAAATATGCCTCCAACCGTTGAGACGGTTGAGTCTGATGACTCTGATGAAATTATGCTACGGCCTCGCAATAGAACCAGTAATCGTCATTGTGACTCGACCAACAAATCTCGCGGAAATCAGAATCATCACTTTGATAAATCCCAGACCGAGATACTGCAGGGTCAGCCCAGTGACGGGCGTCAGATACCGAGTGACAATCCCATCAACAAGGCCGGCCCTCAGCGCGTTCAGCCTGGCAACAAATCGCAAGTCAAGCATGTCTCCGCGAAGGAGAACAACACGTCTCCGCAGACGAAATCCGTGAATGATCCCAAGGCCACATCGAATGTCGCCGCTCAATCCTCTCAAGATGTCTTGGAGGAACTTAAACGACTCCAGGAAGAAGTCATTGTTCAAGTGGGCATGAACCGCTTCAGGGATATGGACTATCCTACAGCCAACCCTGAAGCCCTTTCTATTGTGAGGAACGGACCCGGGACGGATCCAAATTCTTCAGTCTCTAAGAAGATTGCGAAGCACCGGATGATCAGCGAATCCGAACCTGACTTGGAATCTCCAAAAACACCGCGTAGGGTATCACAGTTTCAGGAGTTGATGGGAGAACAGAGATACAATGCACAGTGGTCTCTGTACCAAGAGGATGCTCGTGCGTACCCGGAAATTGAGGGCGATCGTGTGGTTCTCTGCGCTGAACCAACTCCTGGACACAGCTACATTCCACCACCTGTTGAGAACGGTACTCCTGAGATTGGCCTTCAAATGCCTCCTCCCCCGCAGGATGAACCTCCGTTCAATTCCTGGACTGACTGGAAGTATTTGGTGAACTGGGAATATCGTCCACAGGCCTGCCCTGGCTATGATGCATTCAAAGATTGGTTCCGTCAATGGCTGGACAATACCATGCTTATCTGCTGGTACGTTGACATCTATCACCAGTCCTTCTTTGACGGAACTGCGCACACAGACGGTGAGCGATCTCTGTTTATCCCTGACATCGGGGACGTTGAGACACGTCTCGACATGACCGACGAGAAGACGCGTCTTCATTGCCACGAAACTGCGCAAGGTTACTGCTATAATTACATGCAGCACCTCGAGAAGGAACAGGAAGCTTTGGAGGCGAAGAGAAAGAGAGCTCGCGACGTCTACCTGCAGGCCGCTCAGAGCCCTCCTCAGCCTAATCCCAACCTTCCGAAGGCCAATATCTATCTTCGTCCCGCAGAGGTTGGAGATATCCCCGAACTCGTCGAGCTGTGCAACTGGTACATTCTGCACGGAACCCAGAGCGTGGACCTCGACCTGTTCAATCAGGCAGACATGCGTCAACGCATTGATGACAGCAAGCGTGAGAGGCTGCCGTTCATTGTCGCCGCAGAACGCAGGAATGGGCCCTTCTCCCGGGCCAGTGATCAGACAGAGCGGATTCTGGGCTATGCCCTGGCTACCGATTTCATGGGCGGGCGTACTACGGCTCGCTACACCGCTGAGCTGGAGGTTTTCGTCCACTCCCAGAAGAAACGTCAAGGGATCGGGCGTTGTCTTATGGACAAGCTTCTGGAAGTCTGTGACCCAACGTACATCCCGAAGAGTGGCTATTTCTTCGATTCAAACCTGGAAGAACGTCGGGGATACTACTCTGGAGGCCGCAGGAAGCTCGATCGCCTCGTCTTTACTTTGTGCTACCCAGAAGACAATCCTACGGAGTACAAGTGGGTCAAAGAATGGCTGGGAGAGAAATACAAATTCGAGGAACAGGGCTTGCTCAAGGGAGTGGGACAGAAATTCGATAAATTGTGAGTAATACCTCTCTCAGCGTTTTCTGGTTTCCTGTTCTCGATCACTGACGCTGCATGCCAGTCTCAATATCAGCTATCTGGTTCGCAATGCTGGAAACAGCTATTCAGCCATGGGGATGTAAAAATCTATCTGAATACAGGTGAGCGTTTTGATTTTGATCAACTAAAGTTCGCCATAGTATGCTGACAATTTCACAGTTCATGAAACCCAGAGAATTTGCAAGCATCGTACTCGAAGTTCGAATCCCTCGACCAGACGCGAGATGATATTCTCAAACATCTTCGCAACGATCTTTCAAGCTATCGTGCATATCTTCTTTCTTTGAGCATGACGAAGTTGGATTTCTTTGCTTCCGCGCAAACTTGCACTTGATACTTCACATAATGTGTTCATTCCCCCCCCCCCCCTTTCCCCTTCTTATCTGCTCATTCCTCAGTCCGATTCCCAGTCCTGATTTTCCACTGCCCCGTCCTAATACTAATGTTCCAACCACATGAAAAATTCGATTCTGACTCTGAAAACTGCCGATATGAAAAGCGCCTAGCCTGTATCTCGTTTGGTGTCTCCATACGCGAGTGCGGAAAGAGGCAAACAGCAGAATCCGATCCGTCGAGACTCTGCAAAGTGCCAGGGCTCTGAACCTGAAAGTTTTCTCTGATCTCGAAGTTCTAAATCTATCTGGCTTCCTGTGCTTTTTTTATCTCTTTTTCACGAATCATGCATGCTGTTCCTTTTTTCCCCTCTCTCAGGTCCAGTCGCGAAGCAAAGTGTTATGTACTAGTCCAGTAGGCTAGGTAGCTAGCAGTTCGCAATGACAGTTCTTTCGGGGAAAACCATACGCAGTAAGCTCTGCTCGTTTGTAGCCCTGTCGTCTTCTGAAGTATAGATCCCGCGTAGCCAATAGCATCAGTTCCGTATCTAATGAGAGGCAGAGTATCTATTCCGTACGTCGTACAAAAAACAGGGTTTCGCCGTGCATATCCGGACCGGGATTCAGTCCGACCTCGGACGCGAGGCCGTCACGGTCACTTTGGCGTACGGCACTAATAAGTATGTTACGGCTAGTAATATTGGCGCTCGGCGACGGGGGGCGTTTTTTCTGCCCGCGTCGGAAATGCTTCACCGCCTTCGATGGGAACTTTTTTTTGTCAAAAAAGATCCTGTGAATGCGATCATCAAGTTGTACAGTGGTAGGAGGAGCTTGTTGTTTCTTCTCCGCACTGTTGGATAGGAGGAATTTCCTATATTTTCTCTATCCAATTGTTCTTATTCGTTCTTTTTTCCTTATTTTTTTTCCCAGACCCTTCGCTTCGCTCCTATCACCGGATAAAAAAATATCGTGATGGCTCCAAACCCGTCGGCGAAGAAGCGGAGCGCTGATGACGACTTCGTGCTCACGCTCTCAGACAACGATAACGATGTCGAAGTCGCAGACGGATATGATGACGGAGAAGACGACTTCAGCGCAGAAGTGAAGAAGACCTCCGGGACCAAGCGCAAGAGGGAGCAACAGACCGACGCGCCGAAGAGCAGCAAGAAACAAAAGAAACAGAAATCTTCTTCTAAGAAAGGGAAAAAGGGCGACGATGATGTCGCGGATGCTCCATCTGGAGATGAAGACGAAAACGATGGCCCCGCTGCGTTGAATGATACCGAAGATGACGGTGTTCTGAATCCGGACTTCGAATTCGATATCGGCGGTGCGGCGCGCGGTGTCATTGTGGACTTCGACGGATGGGCTGTCGACGGTACGTCGACGAAGAAGGGTAATGGCAATAAGAAGGGCGTTGATATCGACGAGATTATAGCGAGGAGGCAGGAGAGGAAGAAGGAGGCGGAAGAGAAAAAGAAGAGGGCGGAAGAGAAGAAGAGGAGGAAGCGCGAGGAACAAGGAGAGTGGGGTGGAATGGATGACGAAGATGATGGAGATGAGGACGGCGCTGAAGGAGAAGATGGGGAAGATGACGAGCAGGACGGAGAATCTGTCAACTTCGATAACGACGAGCTTCTTGCTCCGGACGGGTTTGGTATGGGAGCTGGAAGTGAGCCGGAAAGCGGCGAAGGCTCCGAAGAAGAGGATGGGTCCGACTCGGACGAGGATAATGAGGACCAAGGAGAAGACGAGTCTGGAGACGGGAAGGATGCTGCTTCAGACAACGAAGACGACGATGATGAGTCTGTTGCATCTCCAGTCCCGCATCCTGACGACATGGCTTCTTCAGAGTCCGAAGACGAAGAGGAAGACGCCGAAGAAGAAGAGAAGCGGAAAGCATTCTTCGCTCCAGAAGAAAAGCCATCTAAGAAATCCTCTGAAGAGACTTCGAAGGGCTCTTTTCAGGACTTCAACCTGTCCCGACCGATCCTCCGCGGTCTGGCCTCTGTCGGCTTCACCACTCCAACGCCCATCCAGCGCAAGACGATCCCAGTGGGATTGCTTGGCAAGGATATCGTCGGTGGTGCGGTTACGGGTTCCGGTAAGACGGCTGCGTTCATCATCCCCATCCTGGAGCGTCTACTGTTCCGACCACGAAAGGTCCCAACCAGCCGTGTTGCAATTCTTATGCCTACTCGAGAGCTGGCGGTTCAGTGCTACAATGTCGCTACGAAGCTGGCGACGTATACAGATATCACGTTCTGTCAGCTCGTCGGTGGTTTCAGCCTCAGAGAGCAGGAGAACATCCTCAAGAAGCGGCCCGACGTGATCATCGCTACGCCTGGTCGTTTCATCGACCACATGAGAAACTCAGCCAGTTTTACGGTGGATACTTTGGAGATTCTGGTTCTGGACGAGGCGGACCGGATGCTCGAGGACGGTTTCGCCGATGAACTGAACGAGATCTTGACTACTATCCCGAAGTCACGGCAGACTATGCTCTTCTCCGCGACCATGACAGATTCAGTCGACAAGCTCATCCGTGTCGGTCTCAACCGGCCAGTGCGGCTGTTGGTAGACGCGAAGAAGCAGACCGTCGGCACGCTGGTCCAGGAGTTCGTGAGACTGCGACCCGGACGGGAGGGCAAGCGACTGGGCTACCTCATGTATTTGTGCAAGGAGATCTACACCGACCGTGTCATCATCTTCTTCCGACAGAAGCGCGAGGCACACCGTGTCCGCATTGTCTTCGGCCTCTTGGGGCTCAAAGCCGCGGAACTGCATGGTAGTATGAGTCAGGAGCAGGTATGGGCTACGGTCTCCCCAGCTCCTTTTTTTTCTACAAGGATGTTGCTGACAATCTATATACAGCGTATTAAAAGCGTCGAAGACTTCCGCGACGGCAAGGTACCTTTCCTGCTCGCGACGGACGTTGCGTCTCGTGGTTTGGATATTAAGGGTGTCGAGACGGTCATCAACTACGAAGCTCCCCAA
Source organism: Thermoascus crustaceus (assembly GCF_041956765.1). Lineage (NCBI taxonomy): Eukaryota > Fungi > Ascomycota > Eurotiomycetes > Eurotiales > Thermoascaceae > Thermoascus > Thermoascus crustaceus. The sequence continues at coordinate 381,322 of NW_027192533.1, read as the reverse complement.
ACGCACGAGATCTACCTCCACCGTGTGGGTCGAACAGCGCGTGCCGGCCGCTCTGGTCGCGCCTGCACCCTGGCTGCTGAGCCGGACCGCAAGGTCGTCAAGGCGGCCGTGAAGACGGGCAAGGCGCAAGGCGCCAAGATCGTCAGCCGGGTGGTTGATCCCAAGATAGCGGACGAATGGGCGGAGAAGGTGGATGGGCTGAAGGAAGAAGTCGAGGAGATCCTCAAGGAGGAGAAGGAAGAGAAACAGCTGGCTCAGGCGGAGATGCAGGTGACCAAGGGCGAGAATCTGATCAAGCATGAGAAGGAGATCATGTCGCGGCCCAAGCGCACGTGGTTCGAGACCGAGCGACAGAAGCTCCAGGCAAAGAAGCGCGGGCTGGAGGAGCTCAACGGGGTGAAGAAGGAGAAGCGCAAGCTGAGCGGCAAGGACAAGAAACAGCTGGATGCTGCCCGGGAGCGGCATGAGGGCAAGGTATGGAAGAAGGGCCGGGCGGAGCGCGAGGGCCAGGGGGCCGTCGCGAACCTGAAGACGAAGGGGAAGAACAAGGGGAAGGCCAAGGGAAAGAAGAGCAAGAAATGAACAGGTCCATAAAACCATTATCAATCATCGATTCGGAGGAGGCGAGGAGACGATGCCGATGCAAACCGAGAATCGGTGGGGATTATTTTCATGCTATTTTGTAGATACACCCATATAACGCCCATGCACACATATCCACGTAGCTATTTTCTGCGCAGAGTTGCTCACCGCATGTTCTGCGGAAGGAGACGCAGAGGAAGTAAAAGGAGAATTTGGATATCATCCAGATGATAACTTGGATGTTCCCAGCCGCTGTACATAGCCGATATGCATAGCATCTCTATACAGACCGTTACACGCAGTTATACCGGAATACATACCATACATACGCACTTTCGGTACGGTATCGTACGCATGCCCCTCCTCCGGCCAATCAGCGCCCGCGACCCCGCGGTCTCCGCTGTCGGCAGAAAAAGTAAAGGCGGAGAGTCATGAATCACTCTCGCTCTCTCGCTCTCCCTCTCATCTACACACCCCAGAGGACTCTCCGTGCTTGATATCCCCCATCAACTGTCTCTCTGCCTGTCTTTCCTGTCGATCTGAGTCCAGGACCACATCTATATCAGCCCTCTGAACTGCTGCCCTTCCCTCGCCCTCCGTCCGCACTTCTGTCTTGCGCTAACTGGACCCCGCTGCGGAGTTCGCTCCCCCCGTCACAATGCCGATGTATGCCAGCAGTCCATTTTCCTTGGGTTCTATAAGTCTCTCCTTTACTGATGCTGACTCACGAGTAGGCTCAAAGATCCCTCGAAGAAATACAAAAAGTTCAAGCCCATTAATCTCCCGGACCGCCAATGGCCCAACAGGACCATCGACAAGCCTCCCCGGTGGCTGGCCACCGACCTGAGAGATGGAAACCAGAGCTTGGTGGATCCTATGGTATGAACATGCCTTGAAGAACTGGCTTCTACGCATAGACAATGAGAGCCTCTATACCTGCTTCCTTCGTTCTCGTGCGATTGACACTGACGGACGGCCGGACTGACGATCAACTCTGCAGGATGGCGACCAAAAATTCCGCTTCTTCAAGATGCTTGTCGATATTGGTTACAAGGAGATCGAGGTTTCTTTTCCCTCCGCATCACAAACGGACTTTGATTTCACCCGCCGCCTCATCGAGACCCCTGGTGTGGTCCCCGACGACGTCTGGCTGCAGGTGCTCTCGCCATGCCGTGAGGACCTCATCCGCCGGACAGTCGAGTCTCTCAAGGGTGCCAAGAAGGCCATCCTCCACCTCTACCTTGCCACAAGCGAGTGCTTCCGTCGGATAGTCTTTGGCATGACCAAGGAGCAGAGTATCGAGATGGCGGTGCGCTGCACCAAGTTCGCCCGCTCCATCACCAAGGATGACCCATCCACGGCCGGCACAGAATGGCGTTACGAGTTCTCCCCCGAGACTTTCTCCGACACAGACCCCGATTTCGCTGTACAGATCTGTGAGGCTGTCAAGGCTGCCTGGGAGCCCACGGAGGAAGCGCCTATCATTTTCAACCTTCCGGCCACCGTCGAGATGTCGACGCCCAACGTCTACGCCGACCAGGTTGAGTACTTCTGTCGGAACATCTCTGAGAGAAACAAGATCTGCGTCTCCCTCCACCCACACAACGACCGTGGCTGCGCTGTGGCCGCTGCAGAGCTGGCCCAGATGGCGGGTGCCGACCGTGTCGAGGGTACTCTCTTCGGAAACGGCGAGAGAACGGGCAATGTCGACCTGGTCACCCTTGCCCTTAACCTGTACACACAGGGTATCCACCCTAACGTCGATTTCTCGGACATCAACTCGGTCATTAAGGTCGTGGAAGAGAGCAACAAGATCCCCGTCAACGAACGGTGGCCGTATGGCGGTCAGCTCGTTGTCTGCGCCTTCAGTGGAAGCCACCAAGATGCGATCAAGAAGGGATTCAAGGCCCGAGAAGACGCTGGTGCGGGCCCCGAGGACGCGTGGCAGATGCCATACCTGCCCCTGGACCCGCAGGATATCGGACGAAACTACGAGGCCGTCATCCGTGTCAACTCGCAGAGCGGCAAGGGCGGTGCCGCCTGGGTCATCCTGCGCAGCTTGGAGCTGGATCTCCCGCGTGGGCTGCAGGTCGAGTTCAGCAAGATTGTCCAGAAGGAGACGGAGACCCTGAACCGGGAACTCCGCCCCAACGAGATCGTGGCGCTCTTCGAGGACGCCTACCACCTCAAAACCAACCCCCGCTTCACCCTGATCGACTACAACATCACCACGGACCGGTCCCAGTCGCCCGCTCCCGCGGAGCCCGGCAAGGCCGTCAACACCAAGAACCTCAAGCGTCGGTTCACCGGTGTCATCGAGATCGACGGCGTTCAGCACGCGATCACGGGTGTTGGCCCCGGTGCCATCTCTTCCCTTGCCAACGCTCTCGCCAGCCTTGGCATCGACCTTGACGTCGTCGACTACAAGGAACACTCGATCGGTCTGGGCAGAGACGTCAAGGCCGCGACCTACATCCAGTGCACGGCAGCTGGTAGCAAGGACCAGGTCTGGGGTGTGGGTATCCACCAGGACGTTGTCCAGGCTAGTTTGATTGCCCTGCTCAGCGCCGCCAGCTCGGTAAGTTCACCCTCCAAATCTCGATTGCAATCTAGATTCTGACTAAATAAACCAGTTCCTCACCTCCCGTGCCGGCTCCCCCGCTCCATTCCGCCCCGTCCGCCCAACGACTTACTCGGAAGAGGACCTCGAGGCCCTCGAGAAGCTCGTCCCATCTGTTAGTGATGGCAAGAACAAAATCAACATCGAGGAGCTCACGAAGAAGGTGGAACAAAACTGAGTGATATCAAATAGGATATGATTGGATTGGATTGGATGAGCTAAAGGAGATGGATCAATAAATATGCAGAACAAACAAAAAAACAAACTAAAACACAAAACGAAAAATAATGCAGTGAAGTGAAACATGTGATCTGATGCGATGCGATGTGATATGTGTGACATACTATAAATGTGAGATGAGAATGTGAATAATACGGTTACTTGTTCATAGACATAAAAAAGAAGAAAAGCAAAGAGCAAAAAAAACATGATTGGTTTCAGTTGTCTGTCTAGAACAAAAAGCTGATGGGGTTGATGGATTAAAAAAAATCAGAAGTGGCTAGACATTTTGAAAGGTTACTTACCTATTCCCAGTTCAGGTTCCTGTTCACCTAGCTTGGCTTTTTGTCTCTTTAACATTCTTTCCTCCTATACTACTGTCAGTAGCTAGCTATCTACTTGATTCGTTACTTTGGCGGGTTTCCACGGTTTGGATAATAGCTACTACCACGAAATCTATACATAAATCTGAAAAGGGATGATGATGATGCGGTGTAACAGCAGCCTCGCATACATATATGTACATACACGCGAGCAGATACAAAAAAAAATCGTTGAAATGAAAAATTAAAAATTTCAGGACAGCAGTATCGACCAACTTATTGATCCATGGATGGTTGTTCCAATAAGATCTGTTTAGCTTCCTCTCTTTCTATATATATATATTAGGTATATTTTATATATTACGGCTAGGTGTTGTGTCATGAAATATACATCTCGTGCAGGAACACAGACGGACAGACAAATGCATACATATATACAGTCTAGTACATAGAGACCTAACCTAACCTAGGTCCTAGGTACAAGTACATGTACAATCTGACTTATCAACGACAACGGTAACGATCGAGGTTTTAAGATAAGATGGAGACGAAATGGACGAACCAGATAGATAAAATGCAAAAAGACGCGCAGCGTAAGTGATATAATAATATAAGCAAGGAAAACAACAACGAAAAAAAGCAGATGAATAAAGCAAATAAATAAATATGTATGGTATGAATGTATGTACATGGGCAAATGGGAGAAAAGAGAAGAAAAATTATCATATCATTCATGGACGGACATAAATGAGACCAACCAAAATTGGCAACAGAGAGAAAGACCGTACATATAGTTGGTAAGTTAATCCGTCACAGTTTGCATCAAGATAAAAAAAAGAATTCCAAATCAAATAACCCAACCAACCAAATCAACAGTTTACACAACCAGTTGGTTTTGGATATCAATTACATTTCTCGTTTGATTTCTTGATTTTTTTTGTCCGGGATCGTTCCCCTTTTTCACTATTAGTCATAGCCGCTTCCGTCGTATCTCCTCACTATCTCGCTCTTGCTGCTCGGGCTCCGGTCGATACCTCCATTCGCAGCATCGTTGACACCAAGAGTTTGCTGATAGAGGAGCGCTTCCTGCGGCCAGTCCTCTACGTGCTCCTCGGGAATGCTTGGCTTGGCGTGTCCCTCTAGCGTCTGGTCATCCGAAATCTTGAGGTTCTGGATGCCAGCGGGAAGGCTGCTGAGGCGGCGCTGTTGGCTGGGTAGAGAGTCCCGTCCTCGGCTCGGGACAATGGGTGGGACGCTGAATGACTCTTGGTCCTGCGCTTGCTGTGGCGGGGGCGGTGGGGGGTTCGGAGGCGGGCTGAGCGAGAGTGCTGGGACGGCTGCTGAGCTATTGTTATTCTGGGCACTCGAGAATTGCTCTCCAAAGTTGAATCCATGATCTGGGCTGACCACCGTGGAGGGGCTGTCGGGGTTATTATCATTATTATCGGGGTTTCGGATATTCAGAGGCGACGGCGTTGGCACCTCGGCGGCGAAAGAAGGATTGGATCCTCTATCCGAGCCCCCCTGTGCGTCTGTCAGTTCGTAACCTGAAGCGTTGAGAATCTCCTGATAACCTTTTCCGTCAAAGTCCCCATAGTATTGGTGTGTCTGATCCGCCACGGCTGGAGGCACAGAGTTTGACTGAGGAGCAGATTCGTCGCCCTTCTCTTCCTGCACTGGGACTGACCGCGGAACTGTAGCAGACTCATTGTCAGGAGCCTGAGTAGACCTCCGAATACTGTTACCCATTGTGCTTCCAGGTTTGGAACTTCTACTTGTGCGAGGCGCGGGGGTGTCTGGAAGGCTGAAATCTCCATCTGCATCGCGGATGCTGAACTGCGCAATAGTCCGCAGCTTTCTGGTAACCCATGATGCCAAAATCTTGCCGCGCTGCTTCTCGCCCAAACGGGATCGGGGGAAGTCGCCATGGGAAACGAAGGCTACGATATCGGCCACCACTTGATGCTCATTGAGGATAGTGTTGACAATCACGGGAACAATGGAAGCCAAATAGGCTTTCCGTGTAACTTCAACAAGTACGACAATGAGACCGCCGGCTTGGAAGACAGCACTGTAGCGATTAGGTCAGTAAAAAGCGTACAGCAAGGGAAGTCATAAAGAACAGCTGCTCACCATCCTCCGGCGACAATATTGCGGTGACATTTCTCCACGGAATTTTCGATGTCCATTGGGAAGTGGTTGAGACCATTGATCTCGAACGTTTCACCAATGCTTCCTAGGACGAAAAGGACTTGCATCTCGACAGGCTGGCCCCCGGGTCCAATCGGCCTGGTGACAGTGTGAAGGAAACCAAGGTCTCCCGTTCGGACATATGGCACGCTGGGATCTCCGTCGAGAATTCTTCCGTTGAATCGCTCCACGTCAAACTCCTGCTTGGTGCCGTAGAATGCTTTTGCGCAAGCGTCAGATTGCACCCAAATCTCACCATACTCACCCACACGAGATAAGGTGCAGGTTTCAGGGTTTACAATTGCAATCTGTGTGTTCACAGGGACCATTCCGGAGTCTTGGACGAGGAGAGCAGAAGGGTCGGCGTCAGGATCCACAGGGTAGACCAACCCTCGACGGAGCGCAGGAAGGTCAAGCCAGAGCTCGATAGGTTCAATGCACATATATGACCTGGTAACGATCATAGGGTTGAGAACATGAGAGTATATCGTGTTGATCGCAGTGCGATCCAGACTTGCGGCGGCAAAGTGGAGGCGAACATTTTGGTCTGTAGCGCAGAGTAAGCAAGGCGCCAAAAAAACGGACACAAACAAGCTAGGTTAACATACAGATATCGACTCTCGGCCGACCATCCGCCGATATCATGAGGTTTTTGAGCTCCTGCAGTTGGAACCCTTTCCCAGCCATGGCGCTCATAGCATAGTCTAACATCTGGCTCGTGGCATAGGTGTCCTTGATCTTGTATCGAGCCAGGGCCGTGAAGAGTGATGAAGGGTTTTGCGCGAAGTCAACTGGAGATACAAGATACGTTGGCGCTCCTACAGGCTGTCAGCCTGCGTTTCCCAATCCGCATGATCAACGTGCACTACTTACCAACATAGCATCCCATCAGACACGTATGCAGGAACCCAAGTCCCAATGTGCTGCGAACACAGCCAAGAACCGGCCTTGAACTGGTCATTTGGCAGGTTTCTTTCTGCACCTTCAACATACCCATTATGGTGTCATGGCCAATTTGAACAGATATTCTCCGTTGGTCTGCGGTCCAGTAAGTCCAGATGACGGCTGGTTGATTTGTTTCGAGCCACGATCGCTGCACAGTGAAGCCAAGGTCTCGACACCCGTGTGACTGTCTAGGAGGCTTGGTAGTATTGTAAATAGCTGGGACGCCAATCTTAAGAACCTGCGCGGATTGCTTGATGTGCTGGGAAACCACCTTCTGCTTCATCACATGATCAACATCGGTATTGACGATGATTGCCTTCACATTGAAATCCGCGATGACATGAAGAAACGCGGGTGCATCTTCCGAAAGACGGTTCTGGTCAATCGGTGCCATTGGAATTGCAATGACTCCGAGACAAAAGCAGGCATGAACTGCATAGACATACTCTTCAGAGTGGGTATACATGAGGATCAAGTGGTCCCCAGGCTTGACCTTGACCTTGTTCTTCAAATATGAAGCCACAGCAGCAACCTTCGTGTCAAACTTCTTCCAGGTGATTCCCTTGCCTTCCTTGCCACGCCCATCAATGGAGCAGTAGGACAACTCTTCGGCTTGTCGCGAGACACGCCATTGAAGAACGTCGACAATGGTGGAGAAATTGTTCAACGGGGTGGACGTACGATCGTCCATGACAATATCCCGGTAATCCACGCCGGAGTATTGTTTCTCTTCCATGGCCAGAACTTCTTGCCTCGATGACGACGATAATGGCGACCAGATACCTCCAACAGGGTCTATGCCGATTGGCAGGTTCATAACTGATCGTTCAATTCCGAATCTGACGTGGACACAGGGAAGAGAGCCTGCATCGAACTCTTTCCGACAGAGCATGTTGCCGATCTCTTGTCTTCCGTTCTTGGTAACCCGAGGAAGAGTATTTGGTGCCGTAATCATGACACAGTAGACCCGGAGATGATGCTCCTGATATAGCACTTCCATGCATCGCTCTGCTAAAGAGTCAAGAACAGCCGTATCCAGTTGTCGCGGTGGTCCACCAGAGGTTGTTGGCTCTGTTGAAGCAGCATATGATTCCAGCACTACGATGGGGAGATGTTCCTCATTCACAAACACATCAAAGGCCGAGCAGTCATGAACCTTCGGCACATTCTTCAAAATGCTGATAATCAAATGCTGCACGAAGAAATAACGGTGTTCAATAATTTCTTGTCCATGCTCGACCCATTCCACCTTTTGGCGAAGCCTGTCTTCATACAGACCGAGAACGAATATTTTACCTTCGATAACACAGCCCAGTAGACCGGTACGGAGGAACTCGGGCTCCACCAAGACAGGGGTAGGGTTCCCTTCTTGAAATTTGTAGGGTCGAGCGTGGAAGATTGTTTCTGTATGCTTCGGCAGAGCCCAGAATCCACCAGAGAGCGAAGGAGAATCCACCCAAATCTCTCCAATCACATTCGGCGTACACAGCAAACACGTCTCGGGATCGACAACGGCGAGCGTCGCATCAGGGATAGGATACCCAAATGCGCCAACTCGGACGGCGTTGGGCATGGACTCAGCGTGTTTTCTAGCATCCTCGCCCATGGCCAGTACGACAACCTCGTTGCTTTTCAAGGCCTCTTTGTCAAGAAGCACCTCTCCAAGTTCATTCGCTTTGTTCTGCTTCGGAGCTGGGGCAGGAGTTCCACCAATCAAACTGCTGCCGAATCCGTCCTTGTTCTCTGTCTTTTCATCTTTCTTCTCTTCCTGAGGCTCCACGGGATCAGCCTCGTGGCTCAAGGGACATCCCATCCGCTCTTCGCCGCCCAACCAGTCTCGGATACTTATCACCATCCCGCCGTGCTCCGGTAAGCAAAGCATTGGAGCAACGATTTCTCTTGCTCTAGGGTTCCGCATTGGTCTAAGCCATCTATCGGCCAAAATTTCATGGAACTCAGTATCAACAGTAAGGGTATCAATAAGGCACATTTTCACGCTTGCGAAATTAGGCTCAGAATTCTTCTTGAAATGCCGTGTCGCCATGGGATCCTGCTGGTAATTGTACGCAGCTCGCTTCAGACCAGGGTAATCTGCCACCATCAGGGTAGCCCTGTATTTCGTAATGAGATGAGCGTAGAGCCCGGGAGTCTCGACCGCTCGAACCTCCAGCCAAACGGTTGTGTGGCCTCCATACACAGTGAGAAGTACACCCAAAATCATACCGATACTCTGTCTGGGATCCAGATAACTGATGAGCGTCTCACCATGTCCTCCTCCGGTAAGGATCCTCGATTGTTGCTGCTGGGGACTGCTGGTATCTGCAGGGACTGTGGATATTATGGCACTGAGACAAGCCATCTGATGCATGATCGTCCGGTGGCTCATAACCACGCCCCGCAAATCTCCCGTTGGAGCGCGTGAGAACTCAATGTATGCCAGGTCTGGAACGACAAGTGGCGGCGTATCATCTTTTTTCTTCGGGTGGTAGCTCCCAAATTCATTCGTTTTCCACCACTCCACTCCTCTTGGCCAGTTGAGCTTCTTGCTTGTGATATCCCGCTGGAAACTCTTCAGGTTATTCTCTGTCGTCAAGGCAAGATGTGCCTGCGTAGATGTGAGGATGACATTGAGACTCGCGTAATCTTCGAGGTTATTGATTGGAACAGCAACGACACCAGCGATGAAGCAACCCATGAGGGCGACTGCAAATTCGATGATTTCAGTGTCTCTATAGACCAAAGCGACACGGTCTCCCCGATAGAGATTACTCTTGTCGCGAATAACCTGTGCCACTTTTTCTGCACGACTAGCAAGTTTTTCCCATGTTATGGACGCGATTTCCTTGCCCTTCTGATCCAGAACCCAGTACGCGGGTTGCTTTGGATGGGTTCGAGCGCGGTGCCGCAGGACCGTGGGGATATTATCAAATTTTGACATGGGCGTGTTTCCGTCATGAGGATCATATACTGCAAATGGTACATCTCGAGGCTCAAGGGGCAGCAGATGATCGATCACCGCTCCTTGAGGAAGATCGGAGGCAGGTATAAGTGGAGGGGCCATATTTGCAGTAGGCGAAAACGCCTCCGACTGAGAATAGCGCTGGAACCCGCCACCGTAGCTTTCTCTGTAGTCCTCATTTTGCTGTCCGGCGAAATCGGAAAAATAGCCTTGCTGAGAATCGAGCATCGTCGACTGTCGGGTATGCCCTCCACTGGGATCTTCATAGACACCACCCGGCTGGCCCATATAATCCGTCTGCATATTCGGATTGAACGCGTAGTTCTGGCTCACCATTGTCGCCGTCCTCGAATCCTCTTGGTATTGAGTCGCCGCAGGTGCTTTCGGGAGGAACAAGGAATCGACCGAGGCCGTCGACTGCGCCCGCCCAAGGTGCACCGAGGTCGCATCATCTTGTCTTCCTGGGACGAACTGCCTAAGCATGCTTAGATTGGAAGACTCGTCGCTGTCCAGCGAGTATGAGCCGCTGGGAGCACGAACATTTGAGGTTCCCAGAGAAGCGGCCGGAGAAGCATTGTTGGAAACGGATTGGCTTGCGCCGCCAGGCGCATTAACCCCTAAGGCTCGTGGCCCGAGATACTGGGCCAGGAGCTGTGTGCGTCGTTTCTGGTACCTTCAGAGAAGATCAGCGGATTCTGAATCGGACGCATGATCGATAAATGACGACTTCTCCGTGATCTGTTTCAAGTACAGCTGGGACGAAACTGGACCAGTAGGCATCGCAGTAACTCGAAGCGAAGAACGCTTACCCTTTTTCAGTGATATCTCCCTCCTGTAGAAGAATCAATATCAGCCACTCCGCAGTCTGAAACCGAAGGTGTCAAGGAGCTTGACAGGGAATCACCCTCTGCACGTACCGCTAATTCCTGTTCTAGCTGCCGCAAAGCGGCCTGGAGCTCGGGATGGTCTTCCGCCATGGTCGCAGAAGCACCGTCTGTCCGCAAAATCGAGGGTTTCTCATTCGAAAACACATAGGAAGGGACACAGCTTCCTCAGAGTGCCGACAGGATCTGGTGGGGGAGTTGAGGCCCTCGAGGAATCGCGGTCCCGAGACTCGTGGGGACTTGTTGATGCGCTTCTCTCCGCTCCGGCTTTTTGGCGCTGGTGAGCCACAACGTCACCTGCCTAGGGCCGGTCAGGCGCCTCGCGAGCGCAGAAAATCGCCGTTGCATGCCAGCTGCTGCTCCAGCTTCATCTCAAGATCATCCTCACGCAGACCGCTCGATCATTCTCTCGTCTCCATGTGGTTGGCGATCCGCCATTAGTGACTACGTTCCTGGGCTGTTCCGTGGAAGGGCCGCCTTCTTTGGCCCTCTTCGCTGCATTCCTACGTCAGACTGGAGAACACGCCACTTGTACATGCCACATCCAGGAACAGAGTCTATCATTTTCATGGTCCTCTGCCGGCTATTCTGAGCGAATCACATATCTGTCGCGTTAACTTAATACGATCTTCCTATCGCTGGGGATCTAGAACGACGGTGCGGCTTGTATAGGTCCTCAGCAATTCCGTCGCTCACCAAGCGGAATGATGCAATAAATTGGAATGTCAGCGCCCAGTCATTATCTACTTTACAGACCACGTTTCCTCTTTGCTGGTATGCAAGGAGCACCAGAATGGCAAAAATGACAAACATCCGCTGTGATCTCGCAAGCCTGGAAGACGCGACTTGTGAGCTGGGCAGGGTTTCGGGTCTGAACACAGAGTATTATCCTCTTGTGCCAGTAGGTCGCCTCGAAAACAAATGAAGATTCGACTGGATGCTGCGAAGACCTAAATTAAACGTCAAAGGGCTCCTTCGTCTATTATCGATTGATGGTTGGTAGGTGCAATGTCTAACATCGAAGCTATCATAATGGTCCGGGATGTATTGGTGCACCTCTTTGTTACTCAGAGCATCTAGTAAGGCGTCGATGCAGATAAGTAGGAATCGTTGACAATTTCCATTCGTACGGATAACAGCGAATTTATCGACTACAGTAGGTGATTGATGACTGAGATGGTACGCCCTCTCTCACCTCAGCTCACACTTCACTCACTCTCCTTTGACGTCCTTGCCGCGGAGTTGGATAGCGGTTGATGAATCTCATTCTGTAATGATTGGAAACTATGCAGAGTTGTATCTACCTTTGTAATAATGTTTTGTTTCTATTTTGGATCCGGGATGATTTAGACCTAAGTTGATGCTCGAGCAAGTGCAGGTCACCTGCTTCTTCAGGTCATCGCTAATCTAAGAAGTGGGCAAGATTATTGCAACCCGATCTGCGTCAACAAATTGACCTATTGGGCACGCTCCAGGAACGCTTCTCCAATAGTAGGTCGCATCACGTCCAGCTGCCAGATAACCATCTGCCGCAGCACTATGCATACAGCAGAACGGTTCTGGAATCGCTCTGATTCCGCCGGCAAGTACAATTAAAGCTAGAGCCTGAAGACTTCTTCGTTGCCTCTGTGGGGCACCTATGTGACCTAGAGAAGGGCTCTCCATCGGAGCTCCGGTTGCACGATGCTTTAAGAGGTCCTACGGAGTCCTAAGGTTCAGCTGACGGTACTGAAGCTCACTGTTCCCGCTGCCGTCGAAGTGAGGCCGATTGACAGGACAATAAAGGACCCCTGTTGCTGGGTGGGATGCGCCTTTGATTCTGTTCTTGAGGCTGCGGTTGTGCAGCTGCGACGCGACAGTTATCACGCTGTCGGTTTACCATTCTGACCCAATCTAATTGAGTCTTGAGAGACATCGGTTAAAAATGCGTCTGTTGGCCCTCGTCGGCCTCGTTGCCTACGGCATCACCGCCGTCCTGGCCTGCGAGTCTTGCTATGGCCCTTCAGACTATGTCCAGCATAAGCGGCTCGTCCGCCGCATGCAGCCAGAGTCGCTCAATGCGACCAGCAAGCCCAGGGGCCCGCTCGAATGGGGTCAGATCAATTTTCTCCATACCACTGACACCCACGGGTGGTTGGAAGGCCACCTGAAGGAGAAGAATTACGGTGCCGACTGGGGCGACTATGTGTCGTTTGTGAAACATATGCGCCAGAAGGCGGACCAGCTGAACGTTGACCTGCTGTTGATTGACACTGGTTTGTTTCATCTCATCGTCTTATAACAGTTGCATTTTCGCTAATTTCTCTTTCCAGGCGATTTGCACGACGGCGCTGGTCTTAGTGATGCAACAGACCCCAATGGTGTGATAAGCAACAGTATCTTCGACATCATTGACTATGACCTGCTCACGATAGGCAACCACGAGTTGTACGTGACCGATGTGGCATACGAGACTTTCGCAAACTTCTCCAAGCACTACGGGGAGAAGTATCTTACGAGCAACGTCCAAATTATCAATAAAACAACTGGCCAGTTCGAATACATTGGAAACAGATACCGATACTTCACGACCAAACATGGCATCCGCATCATGGCTTTTGGCGTGCTCTTTGATTTCACCGGCAATTCCAATGTGTCGAAGGTTACGACCGCCGAGGATATGGTCAAGGAACCTTGGTTCATCCATGCTGTCAACTACAAGGAGCCAATTGATCTCTTCGTTCTTATCGGACATAACCCTGTCCGAAACAACACGGGAGACAGCACTTTTGAGTATGTCTACCAGTCTATCCGCAATATGCGGCCTGATGTGCCCATTCAAGGGTTTGGAGGTCATGCGCACGTCCGCGACTTTGTTGTCTTTGATGGATCGTCAACAGCACTCGCATCCGGTCGATACTGCGAGACGCTTGGATGGCTGTCCATGAGTGGCATCAAGTCTCCAACGTTCAGAGGTGCCATGTATCCTCACGGGGTGCCAAACCCATCACGGAGAGCAGTCATTGGCAACTCCACGACAGATTCAAGACCGCTGCCATCAGTGCGGAAGCCATGCGGACACAGTGACGGCGAACTCCGATACTCTCGTCGCTATTTAGATTGGAACCGACTGAGTTTCGCGTACCATGCTCTCGGTTCGCAGGACCGCAAATTTGATACCCCTAAGGGCTTGGAACTCACGAGTGACATTACCTCTTACCGGAAGGAACTGAACCTGACCTACGTCTACGGTTGTGCGCCTCAGACTTACTGTGTCGATTGCAAGCCTTTCATGGATGAAGGGAACATCTTCAGTCTTCTCGACAAGGCCCTGAAGGAGGTAATTGTCAACGAGGACCGCGCTGATGTTCCTCGCCTGATTCTCATCAACACGGGAAGCGTTCGCTTTGACCTGGTTCAAGGCCCTTTCACGTATGATGATTCCTTCATTGTCAGCCCGTTCAAGAACACTTGGCAGTACCTGGCCGATGTTCCCTACAAGCAAGCAAGTCAGGTGCTCGACATCATAAACGCCGGACCGTATCAGAAACGGTCCATTGGCAGCCTCAGGTACTCGAGTCCGACGATCACCGGACGAGACGTCTGTGTCGATCCTCCCTACACTATGATGTCTAAGAGGGAGTTTCTCAAGGCTAGGAGCATCACCCGTCGTAAGATAGACGATGCCTCTATCATGGCGGGATATACGACCAGGGACGACTTTGGCATGGATGGAGACGATACGGTCCATAACCGCATCCCGTCCTACCCCTTACCAAATGATCTCCAGGCTAACGCATCGTTCCCAACGGACGGCAGCATGCCGGAGACGGTCGATCTGGTGTTCCTCGACTTCATCGGGGTGGACTACGTACTACCGGCGCTCAACAGCGTGGGTGCAAGCTACACGGAGTCTGATATCAAGCTGTATCTGCCGGAGGACGTGACGAGCAACCAGTATCTCCCAGAGTATGCGAAGAGGGCTTGGCAGAAGAAGATGCCCAACTGCCCGACCGGCGAGGGCGTGGGGTCGTAGGGAAGTTATTGAGCTGATGGCTGGTTGTAGATACCCAACCAGATAACGAACTGAGAGAAGATTGCTAGAATATGAAAAAGGCTGAGCATCATGATCAGCATAGAGCTTCTATAAGACTGTATACCTAAGGCCTAAGGTTAATCGCTGCGGGGAACTCGGCGCGACCGCGCGATCACCTGACCGTGGGCAACTGATTGGCGGGCGGTCTGCCCTAACCCACCCACACAGACGGCGCTCGCTAAGCGAGGCGCACCTCGAATTTCCTCCCGCCCATTGAACATTTCAATCGACCGACTGCACGATCGATACCGTCGACGCTCAACCTTCTCACGACACCCCATTAATCCCTCCGTCGACAGCAGGTGTATACGGCGTCCATCATGTCCGACAACGGGGAAGTCGAGGTCGAAAACCCCTCCGGAACCTGGCAGGTTCTGCCCAAGGATGTCGCGGCGGAGCAGGGCACTGTGAAGCTGTTCAACAAGTGGAGCTACGAGGATGTCGAGATCAGAGATATCTCTTTGACGTATGTTACACCTTGAATTTTCGGCGAGTGTTTTCTTCGGTTACGATGATGTTCGATTGGACGCCCAAGCCCAGGCCGGGAGCGATCGAACATATGAGAGATGGGGGAGATGGATTGGGGACACATTTACAATGAATCACAACGATCAGATATGCTGACTCGAGAATTCGCAATACAGCGACTACATCCAGATCCGCCAGCCCGTCTACCTCCCTCACTCCGCTGGTCGGTACGCTGTCAAGCGCTTCCGCAAGGCGCAATGCCCTATCATTGAGCGCCTGACCAACTCGCTCATGATGAACGGCCGCAACAACGGCAAGAAGGCTAAGGCCGTCCGCATTGTCGCCCACACCTTCGAGATCGTACGTTTGCGCATCCGTCCGTTGAATTGGGGATTTCGGAGTTTCTAACACAGTGATCAGATCCACATCATGACCGACCAGAACCCCCTCCAGGTCGCCGTCGACGCTATCGTCAACTGCGGTCCCCGTGAAGACAGCACCCGTATCGGTTCCGCCGGTACCGTCCGTCGCCAGGCCGTCGATGTTTCCCCTCTCCGCCGTGTCAACCAGGCCATTGCCCTCCTGACCATTGGCGCCCGCGAGGCCGCCTTCCGCAACGTCAAGAGCATTGCCGAGTGCCTGGCTGAAGAGCTGATCAACGCCGCCAAGGGCAGCTCCAACTCGTACGCCATCAAGAAGAAGGATGAGCTTGAGCGTGTTGCCAAGAGCAACCGGTAGAGGATTTCTTGGGCAGTCGTTCTCCGTTTGTTCCTTTTTCTCGTGTGCTGGGAGTGGACGGGGTGTCATCATCAGGGTCCGGTCGATTTGCATGCATCTGCGCGACTGTACATACCAGGGACAGTCACGGAGGGAGCGAGATCTATGAAAAATGGACGGCTTTCCTTCTACGTAGTTGAGATGCGATCATGAAAAAGAACTTCACAGCTTCTTAGTCTGCAATATCAGTCCTTCACCTGTGGGATGTATTTCTCAAAAATAAAAATGCATGATTTCAAATTGGACCTAAGAAACCGTAGCAATATGTCTTTTGTAGGCGTTTTTCGCGTTATCGTAAAGGAATCCTCTTCCGCTCTCATGCTGTCGTTGTGGTCTCCGCCCGCTGGGGCTAGAGCAGCCGCTATCGATACGGACTTCGAAAAAAAAGTTCGGAGCTCTCGAGCGCAAAAAGTGCAACGCCAACCCCGACAACCACCCACCCTCTTTCCGTCCCTTTCTTCCTCATATTCATTGTCTTGTCTGCATAATATCGCAGGCATGGGGAAGAGAAAATTGGGTGCCTTGGAAAAGGTCGAAGCAGACCTGTAAGTGCAATTTCGTCGCCGTTAATGAGCGCGCCCTTGACGTCCTACTCCGCACTGCGAAGATTTCAAAAGATCGCTGACATTTTCTTCCTTGCGCCAAACAGGCCAAATCTGCAGCATAAGATACGAAGGGATCCGAAGTAGGCTAACTCCATTGAAGTCGACTTTTTTTTCTTGTCTGGTATTTCCAGTTCCCGCTGACTTCGCCCGCCTTCTTCCTCAGATCCTACGTCGAAGACTTCCGCGCCCAGCACTACCAATATGAAAGCCACCGGGAGATCTTCATGGCGGCGCCGTCATCGGCGACCGACACGGGTATCATCTCGCTGCGCGACTTGATCGACTTCATCTCGCACGTCGCGGACTGCTACCCGGACATCACGAAGGACTTCCCGCAGCAGCTGATGGACATGCTGACGCAGCACCATGCGGTGCTGGAGCCGGAGCTGCGGGAGAAGATCGTCACGAGCCTCGTGTTGCTGAGGAAGAAGGAGATTATAGATTCGGCTACGTATGGATCGCACTCTTTCTACGTCCTTTGTTTTGCGTGCTGACCTTTGCTTCTTTTCGCACGCAGACTCCTACATACGCTGTTTCCGATCCTCGTCTCTACGTCGAGCAAGACGCTGCGTGCGCTATTGTTCCAGAAGATCCTCTCCGATCTCCGATCGTCCAACTCGAAGACTACTAACCACAAACTCAACCGGACGATGCAGACTGTCCTTTTCAATCTCGTCACCTCGGACCGTACTTCCTCAAAGTCTCTATGGGCCATCAAACTCACCAGGGAGCTATGGAAGCGGCAGATTTGGACGGACGCCAAGGCTGTCGAGATCATGAAGGAGACCTGTCTCTCGGATAATGAGAAAGTTATCGTGGGTGGAGTGAGATTCTTCCTTGGCGGAGACAAGGAGCGTGAGGAGATGGAGGACGAGAGCAGTGACGACGATGGCATCGACGTAGCGCGCGTGAAGCATCAGGTTGGCATCAACAAGAAGACCAAGAAGAAAGCTCGCCAGATTGAAAAGGCCATCGCGACTGTCAAGAAGAAGGAGCGCAAGAAGAACCAACCGCACCCGCTCAACTTTTCCGCGCTACACCTGCTACACGACCCGCAGGGATTTGCGGAGAATCTGTTCGGGAAGCACCTGCAGAACACGAAGACGAAGCTGAATCTGGAGCAGAAGCTTCTTGTCTTGCAGCTTGTGTCCCGCTTGGTCGGTCTGCACAAGTTGCACGTCATCTCCCTTTACTCTTATTTCCAGAAGTACCTCACTCCGAAGCAGCCATCCGTAACGTCGTTCCTGGCATCACTCGCTCAGGCTTCGCACAACCTTGTCCCCCCGGATGCCCTTGAGCCTCTGGTCCAGAAAATTGCAAACGAGTTCGTCTCTGAAGCCTCAGCGGCGGAGGTCGCTTCAGCAGGTCTCAATGCAATTCGAGAGATTTGTGTACGACAACCGCTCGCCATGAATGAGACATTGCTACAGGACCTGGTCATGTACAAGAAGAGTAAGGATAAAGGTGTGATGATGGCCGCAAAGGGTCTGCTTGGTCTCTACCGAGAGGTGGGAGCTGAGATGCTCAGGAAACGTGACCGGGGCAAGGAGGCGGCAATGAGTCTACGTGCTGGAGAGAGGAAGGAAAAGCGTTACGGTGAAGAGGAGATCGGCGAGATCGAGGGTCTCGAGCTTCTGGAGAAATACAAAGAGGAGGAGCGGAGGAAGAAGAGACTCGAGAAGGGCCTGCCGTCAGATGCTGAGGACGAGGACGAAGAGGAGGATGATGAGGCCAACTGGGCTAACTGGAACGTGGAGGAGGACGAAGACAGCGATGACTCTGGTGGCTGGATCGATGTTCAGAGCGACGAAGAGATCGTGATCAGCGACTCGGAGGACGACGAACCGCCGGCCAAGAAGGCCAAACAAGACGGCGATAATAACGAGAATGCGGATAATGATAAACCCGCTGAAGAAGGCTCCGAGGAGAAAGAAAAGAAGCCCACCAACAACCTCGCGACGACCCGCATCCTCACTCCCGCTGACCTGGCCAAGCTGCAAGAGCTGCGCACCCAGGCCTCCGTCAACGCTCTCCTCCCAGGTGCCAAGCGACGCGCCCAAGCCCAGACCAACTCCGCCAGGCACATCGACGACCCGCTCACGGCGGCGGAAATCGAGGGTCTTGCGGCCCTGTCCGCCGGAAAAGCAACCCGCGAGGAGAAGATCGCCCACGTGAAGGAGATGAAGACGGACCGGGACGAGCACAAGAGTATTGCGGCGAGACGCAAGGAGCGTAAGGAGGCGCAGGGCAAGAGTACCACGAACAAGGAGAAGGCGCGCAAGAAGAACTTCATGATGACGCTGGGCAAGGCGAAGAGCAAAGGGAAGCGGAGTCTCGTCGAGACGAGACGGGTGCTGAAGGCGCACCACGAGAGGCAGAAGAAGGGCGGCAGAAGGGGCAACTATGGTTGAAATGCAGGATATATAGTATGGAGCTCTGTCTGGGACAGAGGCGTTTGGCGTTGTTCTTTGCTTTCAAAGTCATGCTGATGGTCTGAAAAGTATAGATGTATTCAACTCGTGCTATATACTGGGTTTCTGAATTATACCGGCTATATACACCTAGGTATATACCTATCTATCTACCTAACTCTACGGAGTGTATATGTACATCTTCCCATCCATGGATCCTCACCATCTCCCTTACCTCAAATCAACAACTCCCCCTAACCGCATCCTCCAC
>NW_027192533.1:271111-361037 GCF_041956765.1 Thermoascus crustaceus | reverse complement strand
CTTATGACTAGAAACAGCCAACCGTGTCTAACCTAGGCACCCAACCAATCACTGCTTTAGACATCTTAGGTAGTTGACAAAGTTCTATAACCGTCTCGATTTTCCAGCCTGAGGCCTGGCTTGATAATCTATATACCTATGCATATACACATACAAAGAAGCACATACACGAAAACAATGAAAAAAAAGTACATAGAAAAGTACTTAAGCACTGGCCAGCAGCAAGAGCGGCCATCCAGCATTCTTGTGTGTTGTTCAGATCCAAGTCCCATCTCATCCATCAATCCGAATCAGTCCCATCTTATCATATCATCCTAATTCGATCCGATGCAAAGGTCCCAATCCTAATCCCAGGAACGCCCGACGTACATACATAGCAGTAGCGCTGAAAGTGCAGACAGAGAAAATAACGATAATCAATATCAATATCAACATCACGCAACGGGTATTATGTACTGTGCTCAATGAGCATAACGTAAAGATAAAAATATACACGCCCTGAGAAGAAAAAAGGCCAAAAAGAAAAGAAGGCGCATTTTCAAGTCCCACTAACATCCATCGCTAGATAGTCCGAATCGACCTCCTCCCGCCGCCGCAGAAATGCAGCCTCCTCGAAGTCGCCGTCAACATCCATGGAGAATGGATCTCTGTTCTCCTGCTGGTCCTCCCGCGTCCTGTTGTCGTTGTTCCGGAGAGGGGAGAAGACCCGCCTCTGCTGGCCCAGTCTCGGGGAGAGGATGGTCCGTCCGGGAATGTTGCTGTTTATGGATACGCGGTTGTTGAAGGAAACGTCTTCCTCATCGTCTGATAATTCATCGTCGTAGGTCCGCTTGTGCGGGTTCGGTGGAGGGAGAGAAATCGACGATGTGGTAGTGACGGACTCCTGGCTACTTGACGGCAGGGAGAAAGCGTCTCCTTCATCCGTGGAAACCTGGTCCGAAGGAGTCTGCCCCGCCGGTTCGGGGAACGACTGCATAGCGAGGTTTCCAATCTTGTGAATGCCGCAGTATGGTGCGAGCTCCGCGTATGACGTGCGGGCGGCGCAGTAGCCCAGACGACCGGTAGAAACGTCACTCGACGACGAGGTGGTTGACGTAGTGGTAGTAGAGGAAGCTGAGGCTGCAGCCAGGGCATAGACGCTTGGCTTCAGCGCCTCGGTCTTGTATCCTTCCGGAACGGACTTGCGGATGCGCATTCCAACCGTCAGGAGGGAGGCCTGGACCTTGTGTGGGAGGGCAGGGGTCGCGGAGAACGTGGGCGACGAGTAGTTGTTGTGGGAGAGACGGATGTTGTTGTCGTCATTGCTACCGTCTGCTGAGGATGAGGAAGAGGAGGAGTCTGTCGTCGAGGAGAAGTAGCTGGTAATGGGCGGTTGGAAACGTCGACGCTTGGAGAGAGGATTGTTGATGTTGTTGTTCAAAGCGGGCTGCTGGGTCGAAGTCATGATGATGGTGACGATGACGATGTTGGTGTTCCAGCACAGACCGATCCTTATCGATAAGGAGAATTTGATGGAGGGGTATGGGGATTATGGGGTCGAGAAAAGGGCTTGTGGAATGCAGGGTGAGTTGTCAGATCAGAAATGGGCAGAGAGACAGATTGCCCGGGAGACAGCATGGCCGACGGGGAGGCTGGGGAAACGCGACGCGGCGTCCAAAGACGCGACGCCAACACGCTGCCAATTTAACCATCTCGGGTATAACCTTCCAGGTTTCGGAGTTAGGGCTTAGGGCTAGGGCTGTGTCCTAGCCATGCTCATGATAGGTAACTCTCAACACTGCTATCTTGCCATTCCACTATCTTCAGTGCTAGATACCCGCCTGGCCAGAATCCTCATCAGATCGGGATGCGCGCCGGCGCTTGATTCAGTCAATCCCACCAATGCCATTCACATTCTATCTATTTAATCTACAGTACATGTGATCCGACCCGATCATGCCATGGCCAAAACAAAAAAAAAAAATAACTAATAGCTAGCCACTAACCTAGGCAGATACATAGTTTAACAGGCGGTAACAATAGTCCCAGATCATGATGCCAAAAAAGGAACAAGAAAACGCAACGCTCTCAACTCCGTAAAAAGTTTTCCCATGCAACGCTTACAGCTCATCCTTGCGACTCGCCTTAGGCTTCTCCGTCTCCTTCTCTTCGGCCTTCTTGTCGTTCTTCTTCCCCTTCTCCGCCTTCTTGCCATTCTTGCCGTTCTTTCCATTCTTCTTCGACTTGGCGTTTTCGCCTCCCTCCCAAGACTCGAATCCTGCGCTCATCTTTGAGGAGATACGGGACAGGACGCGTTCAAGCTCGCGCAGATGTGAGTCAATCTCCGACACTGTCAGGGCCGGGTCGTCGGACTCGGTCAGCTTCTCCTGAAGCGCCCGCTGCGTCTCGAACCACGTGTTGACAGATTCGTAGACCTTGGTCAGGGAGGAAAGGTCTGCGGGCGTGAACAAGGAGTAGGTCGGGGTGGCGGGTTTAGAGGGAGCGGCTGCGGTCGTCGCGGATGTGCTGGAAGAGGAAGAGGTGGCGTAAGCGTCGTCATCGAGATCGGCGAAGCTATCCGTTGGGGACGGAGTCTCAGTAGAAGGAGAGGAGGTGGGTGAGGCGCTCGAGGCTTCAGTCACGGATTCGCTGGCGGATGTGGCGGATGTGGATGCGGAGAGAGACGAGGAGAAGGCTTCTTCATCGTTCTTAATCTGCTTCTCCATCACCTCTGTGATGGCCTTGGCGCTCTTCAGCATCTCTTGCAGCAGCGTCTGCCGCGTCGGTCGCAGGGAGTTCTCAGTCTTCCTCCTCATGGCAGGGTCGACAATATCTTTCAAGGACTTCAATTTGTCCTGGAATTCCTTCCTCTTAGCGTCAGAGCCCTCTCCGTATAGCCAGTCACTGGTAGTCGCGAGTTGCTCGTTCAGGACGTCGAGCTGGTCCTTCTTGATGGCCTTCTGAAATTCCTCGTCCTCCACCAGATCCCGACCGCGGTAGATGAATGACTCCAGTTCGTTCAGCGCCTCCTCGCGCAAAACACGCTCAAGGTCTGAGGCATCGAAGGCAGCCAGACGGTCCTTGATGCGACGCAGTTCCTCGAGAGATGGAGCCGGGGTTCCAAGCGGGGTCGATGTCAGGCCGATAGGGATAGTCTCCAGCTTGGTCTTGGGCTCCGGGGTTGCATTCTTGGTCTCTTTGGCGCTGCTAGTAGAGGTTGATGTCTCAGAAGTGGTCGCGGTCGGGGTGGACGATGACTCTCCCTCCAACGTAGTCGATTCGCTGGGTTCATCCTCAGCCTTTAGCGGCTGCTGCTGTTCACCCTTCTTCGATCCCAGACCAAAGAAACCCTTAACATCGTCCACGACACTACCCTTCTTCTCCGGGTTCTCCACCTCGCAGCTGACGGAGCCGCTGAGAACCTCAGGCAGGCCGTCAAGGGGGCTCAGACGGATGATAAATTTGGTAGTAATGTTGGCGGGAGTGCATCCGAATTTGTCCTTGAGCTGCTCGGTGGAAGCGGTGAGATTGTTCGTCTTCACGCTTAAAACAGGTGCATCGACCAAACCATTGTCCTTAGGAACCTGCTGGTAGAAGCTAAATCCGAAGTCCGCTACATTCTTCACAGTGACCTGCTTCTCGGCCCCAACCTGTGAAGTAGGGGTGAACAGCTTCTGCTGTCTCTCCTTGCCGTCGGAAAGCCACTTTAGCAAGACTGCGTAGTTGGCCGCGTCAGAGCCCCGGATGTCCTTGACTCTGAAGCTGGGGCTGATGGCGGCGCCCTTGAAAGCAGCACCAAAAACAGCTGCTTCATCGGCGTTTACGCTTGTCCTGAGTTGGGTCGAGTCTTTGCAGACGTCTTCCAGCTGCCTCTGCACGAACGGTGTTCTCACGGCACCACCGTGCAGAATTACAGACTCGATATCGCTTAACTTCAGTCCTGCCGCATCCAGAGCTTGCTGCAGAGGTGCACTAACACGTTCTGCATGCTCTTCGGCCAGCTTCTCGAATTCGGAGCGGGTGATCGTGTACTTGAAGTTGAGATCCTCCTGAAAGAGTCCCTCAAAGGACGTAGCCGTCTCCGTGTTCGCACTCAGAATCTGCCTGACCTTCTGAGCATCCCTCCATAGCCTCGCCATGGTCTTCCCATGCGCCTTAACATCCGCTGCATTTACTTTCTTCTGCTCGCCGAACTTCTCGACCATGTCGTCCACGATAAGCTGATTGAGGGCATCTCCACCAAGGGTCTTGTCCCAGCCCGTACCAATAACCTGGACCTCCTGAACGGTCTTGTTGAACCGTCCCACGTCCTTGACTGTCCGGCTCTGGAAACGCAGAACTGAGGCGGTTGTGGAGCCGGATCCCATATCGTAGACCAGGTGGTACTCCGGCTTCTGTCCTTCAGAGACACTCGGGAACGTGCGACTGGTCGCGTAGTTCAGTCCGACAGCCAGTCCATCGCTGATCAATGCTTCAACGTTCAGGCCCGCCAGCTCCGCTGCCAACTCAACGGCCCTCTTCTCCTCCGCCGTGTAAAATGCAGGGTATGTGATAACAGCGTCCCGGATGTTCGACCCTTTGCCAGCCATAGCTTCCGCGTTGGCCTTCAGCTGCTTCAGCTGCATGGAAAGGAGTTCCTCAACCAGGAACGCATCTTTGCCCTCAGCTTCGCCCAGTTTCCCGCTCCGCACTCCAACGGTGCCACGCTCGCCAGGGGCACTTTCAAGCTTCACGGCAGGGTACCGGCTGCTGTACATTTTGACAATCTCATTCTCGCCTCCATTGAAAGGGAGGCCAAGCAAAACCTTCAGATTCGCGTAAACATCGTCGGGAAACCTTGGTGCGAGAGCCAGCGCATCGCCACCGTAGAACCGCTCGGGAAAAGGGGCATTGGCTTCTCTTGCAGGTTTGAATGCAACGGCCGCAGACTCCTTCCGCTTCGAGTCCTTAGTGAGGACAATTTCGAGGGGAATCCCGGGTTTCACCAGCGCTGCTTTGAGGTACTCGGTTCCGAGGTCGATACCAAGGACCGCAGAACCGACCGCAGAGGCAGGAGCAGGAAAGCAGACGAGGGAGAGGAGAATGGGAAGGACGAAAAGCGTGAGGATCGGAGAGGATGTGAGAAGAGGGTTGAAAAGGGTCCGCGACAGTCGTTGGCCGTGGGGAGCCATCATGTATTACTATAACCGCTGAGACGGGAGTCAGTACGAGGAGCTTCCACCGGACATTTACGACGGACGTACCTCAAGGGCGGTATGTAAAGAGCAGCAACAATAGCCTCTTCCAGCAAAATTATGCCGCACTAGAGAGTTAGATGTTCTGTGGCCGCAACGCAGATCGCCTGGCCGCCCGCGGAGCTTCAGAAGGGGGCAGCGCGTACGAAGGCGATACCAGCGGCAGCTACCATGTAAGAAAGGCAGACGCTGATGCGAAGCGACAGACGAAGGAAAGGGACAGACAGACAAATGGATCTATAAAAAGCAAGCCATCCAGACCAAAACCAAACTGGCCACCTGGCACAGAATTCCTCTACTGGTGCTTCCAAGCTGTCACTGTCGAGCCCGAGTTCCGCGCTGAGGACACCTTGTCCGCTGCGGAGTAGTGCAAACATGCCTGATGTGAGAATGTTTGCATCTCCGTGGTGCAAGGCACGGCTTGGCCCGCATCATTCCTCCCAGTTTAGCGCTCAGTCCCTACAGAGTACTACGGAGTACGAAGTATGCCAGGTACTGGACTAGCGTCCAACATGTCCAGCCTGCATTGGGCATACATGTTTCAGAAGTGATATTAGGTACCTAAATAGATACATACGCTCACATATTGGCCGAGTTTTGTCGAGGGAAGCGGAATCGCCTAATCACTGATCTGGACGATCTGCAGAGCAGAAAGCACCGTGACGCTATATACAAAAGTACGTACACAGTGTGTAGATAACTTGTAGATGCATTATGTAAATAGCTGTGGCCAAAAATTAGTTACTGACCGTCACTCGTCGGAAGTGTGCGCACAGCCCCTCATAGAAACACCTTCCTCATCTAAAGATCAACCCTTTATCGAAGTTGCAAGATCTGGGACTGTAATGTACACAGTCCAAATCATTCGCAAAAGATTTCACTTCGAATTGGCCGGTCACCAAGTTGCCAAGAGACCGCTCTGCGATTAGCAACCAAGGTATATGGCTGCGAGACGTCAACAGAGATTACATGCCAAGCGGAGATAAGGGAAAAGCTTACCGTTCGCGTAGAGAGCGTAACTGTCTGCGTTCATGACAGCCTGACTGCTGTTGAGACTTGTCGAAGAAGCGTAGCCATACGCAAAGTCCTCAGTACCGGGCTTGTAGACACCAGGCGCGTGGGTGAACTCGTGGAGGGCAGTTGTTGCTTGGTCCTGAGCGTGGCAGGTACTGGCCAGAGCCGGCAGGTAAGTGTAGTAGATGTCACAGTTGACGATAGTATTGTACGAAGGCACAGTGTAAGCGAGGACATTGGTAGTACAGTAACCGTACACATCGTTGCAGTAGTACGTGGTAGACCCTGAAGAGTTCGAAGATGCCTCCCGTGCAACAGCCCGAAGACGGGCAGCTACGGTGTGGCGAGTAGAGTTATCAGTCGTCTTGAAGTACTCGCTGAACTTTGAGGCTGAACCAAACTCGGCCGCGTCGGCAGCCGCGTTGGCAAGAGAGGCAACGTTTTTGAGAGCCGTGATGAGTGCGCTCTGTTTGCTTCCAGAGCAGGAACTAATGCTAGTGCGGCGGTTCAAAGGGGCAAGTGCTTTAGAGACAGTGGCAGCAATGGCACCGTCGACATCAATGGTCAACTCATTGGACAAGTATGGGATGTAGCCGGCAATATCAGTGCCATTAGCCGTGGCGTAGGGAACAGCCCCCTCACTACGGATAGTTACCGGGCCCCCACTGATCAGATCGTAAATTGAAGCAATGTCAAAGACGTCCTCGACAGTTTCGCTGGGAGCCAGTTTAGTAAAGGCATCCCGGGAGAGGTCAGTCGACTTGTAGTGGCGCAAAATACCCTCAAACTGCACTTCAGATCCTGGAAAGACGTAATGTCAGCGTCGAAAAATGCACTATTTGATCAGCAGAACTGTGGAATTCCTCCTTACCATCGCGGTAAACCGTTACTTTTTTGACCGGAGCGTCGTCCTTGAAGAAGTTCAGGTGAACGAAGGACAACTCGTCGCTGCCAGTGTTCTGCACCACCGCCTTGACGAGTGTGTTGCTGACCTGACTCAAAGTGATATCCAGGGAGGAGGGAGCACGTTTCACGTCCACAGCAGTGGGAAAGGCAATTACAGGTACGGAAAAGGCAACCAAGGCCTTTATGGAAGCAACGAACCGCATTTTGACTTTGAAACTTGGTGGACTTGCTTGAGCAGATAGAGCGAGTGAACCTCTGACTCCCGTGAGATAATAGGTACTTAATCGAACGAGAGAAGATTTTTCTGGACAAGAAGAGCAGGATGGACAGAGGGCTGGAGAGGAGCAGTCAAGGTTGATTTATACGGCCGAGGAGGGCCTGTATTGTGTCTTCCGGCAGCCAGCAGTGTGAAAAGTGTTTCCCTCTTTGGGTTTCACGAGGTCTCTCTTCCCATCAGAAGTGTTACTCTGCACGCCATCTGGACTCGGAAGAAGAAGGGGGTTTGATTCAAGAACGGGACTTTTCCTTAAAGCAGAAGGTAGCAACCATCGACGACCGTTAACGACCAATACAAACCGTTCACAGGTCCAAGCACTCAGCTTGGCAGGAGTGGCTCTGCATTTTGCACCCACACCTAGAAGACCCGAAGTATACGGTGTCTCTTGGCCTCTAGAAAATCCTACCACGTTGGAGGTCCGCTGCACGAGGGGATGGCAACACCCGGCCATTCCGACTTGATAAGATGAACCTGGACTGGTCCATGAGGCGGGGTACATCTTCGTTACTGGACAGCTCGAAGCACCTGGGCTCAGGACCAGGAAAGCCGTAGCAAAACCGTCCAGCCTCTAGAAGAAAAGCAAGCTATCAATTCCCCAGACTGGTGCTGCAGAACTTCAACCCCGGGGGCCTTGAGGTCATATCCGGGCCGTATTTGAACCGCGCTGCTATGGCATGGAGCCATAGGAGCCTGCAACGGAGAGAGCCGATAAGGCGCTTCATACCTAAACTTCATCATGATCGGGGGGTTGCTCAGAAACCATCCAGCAGGCACAAAACGGTTTTTTAGGAAAAAAAAAGGCACTAAGGCGGTCATAGCAGATCCACAAACCATGTAGAAAGATGCGAGGCTTGAGACAGGGGCTTTAGGTGACAAACCAGTGAATCCAGGCCTCAGGGCCAGGGGTTTTAGTGCTATCTATGTGGACTCGCGCCACAGGATAGCGCCTTGTCAAGGTTGCCGGATGAAAAAAGAGGGGCAGACGACTTGACGACGAAAGACATATGATTTTGCCTCGCATGTCAAACGAGAGATGATATGGGCATGGATTAATATGATGCCTTGGGTATCTGATAACAAACAGGTGCAGACAGGTGCCAGGCCGTCGATCGCGGGCGGAGGGCATCGGCGACCACGTGCCAGTGAAGTCACGGGCGGGTGCGGGGCGGATGTTCCTGAGGTTCCCGGTGTCTCGGTGTCTCGGCGTGGCTTCTGGGCGCGACGATCGTCGGAGCAACGGCGGTCGAGAATCGCATTACAATAACTCGAAAATTTGTTCCACTCCAGCATGTGTCCACTACTATGCATTCACCCGATAGTGTGCTATCTTAGGTAGTCAAACACGGAAAATCCTCTGTCCTTTGTTTTCAAAAGAGGAAACTCATGTTCCATTCTAGCAGCAGCGACTGGCAACTCTAACTTACATTCTCTGCACTACAGTTCTTCAAAAGCGGTCGTACAAGTGATATGGAGAGAATGATTGGTACTCTCCGTGAATTATGGTGAAATGAACAGAAGACATGACAAGCTGAGTCGCGACCTTTGACTGGTGGAGAGCTGTAGATAACCTTGTCGATCGATCTTCGTTCCTCCCTGGCTGTTGCTACCCTAGCAGCGGCCTTCGTTTGCTACGGAATATTAAGTACACGCCTAAGAGGGTATGTACGGAGTACATATATGGTTCATCGTCCTGACAGGCCGCTTCGGAGATTAAAGGCGCTTAGGTGATCTCGCCAAGCACTTTGCATGCAAATGCGTCCCTTCAGCCACCAAGGGATCAACTAGAACCTTCGTAGAACGCCGCTGGAAATCTCCGCGGGGGATCTCCAAGCCCGGAACCTTGTCTCGTCGCCTCGTGGGACAAGTGAGTCTTCAGTCTAGGCACATGTTGGTGCCTCCCGACACGCCCAGGGTGTGATGGATTGATCAACCCGTCGACTAGGCCCAGATCACCACTTCTATAAAGCACACTCTACTAACCCTTGGAAGACATCTCTTCGACTGTAGTATGCAAAATACGATCTAGTTGAATTCCGCCTACTTCTATATCTATCTACTAATCTTGATGCCATCGTCGAACTTTCACTGGAAGCGACTCCTGCTGAGCATCTCCGCTCTCCTAATCTCCTACCTCATTGCCAGCTGCCTTCCCGCGTGGTCTTCTTCTTTTTATCATCTTTTTGTCTGGTCTTCGTCCTCGCCCTCGGTTAGCACAATGATGGATCCATCAACCGCCCTGCAGGTAAAGATAACATCTGCAGTGCCTCAGAATACGGACGTGCAGCAGGGCCCTACGACTATTAAAGTCAATGTCTCCGTCTATAATTCTGCAGACATCCCACTTACCCTGCTACGGTGGGGAACACCCCTCGACCCAGCGTCCGGCGTCTTGGGTGTCTTTGAAGTCCGTAGCCTCAACAACAACGGCAACGACGATGGCCAGGTCCTACAGATGGACACCATCAAATTATCCCGCAAGCTGCCCCCAACAGTCGAAGATCTAGTCGAGATCCCAGCAGGCGGTGCCGTGGAGGCTGCTGTAACGCTTCCTCCCTTGCAGCTGCACGCGGGGCGGGAATATAGCGTCGTGACGCGGGGACGATGGCAGGCCGTCTGGGAGGGGAGGATGAGTGATGTTACGCCGGAGAAACTGGAGACGTTGGCTGATGCCAAGGCGGGGGGTTTTGTTTCTGATAGGGCTGTTGTGAAGGTAGGGTGATTAGTTGGGTAGATTAGGTATCTCTCGCTTTTCTCGCTGTGGCTTTTTTTTTCGTACATTTAGTAGGTACTCTTCATGTCCTTACCAGGAACTACTCCGTACTACCTACTTAGGTCGGGCGGGTTGACGTTCTTAGGAGAGGGATAACCGTCTCTTCCCCTGAACTTTCCAGAATGATATATGGGTTATCTGTCTAAACCTTAATGATGTACATGTACTGTATGTGTTATGCATCATTAGTATCGATATCCATTAGTGCCAGTCGGATCAATCACACATCCCCAATCCCCTGTAGCTGCAAGATACCTACCGCCTGGGCAATCAACCACGGCATTTTCGAAATTAGTCTATACCACATACCTTAGCTCCCGAGTTCCCTCCTACGCAAGTCCGCCGGGAAGCCGTTCTCCTCCCCAGTCCTTGGTTCCTAGACGGTCTCAACAACAGCCCTAGTGCTACACTACACATCTATCCCATCTCATGGACTAGGTAGCCATGACCGTGGCAACATCCGCATCTATCCACGGACAGTAGAGAAAAGAGAAAAGGGAAAGGTAATCTTAATCCTTGGCTCCTATCCTACAGCGGCAATTCTGCATGTGGATACGTCAGAGAGGATCTGAGGTGAGCAACAATCCGGATAGCCTAATACGATGCAACATGATGTTTCTCTTCTGCCTTCCCCCTTTGGTTCCCCCCTCATCCATCCATACATAAGGCTCCATAGAAGCTTCAAACTTCACATCATGCACTGTAGCCTGGCAGGGCTGTTTCGTAGATGAGTTCACTTATTATTTGCCTGTTCAATCAATCCAGCCAGGCTTTGTCCATTATCTTGTCATCTCAATCAAATAGACGAAGTGCCTGGGACGCCGAAATACGATCCGAGGGCCTAGGTCTCATAAGCCCCCGGATCACACCAAGGAGAGGTTTGAGAGTTGGCTCATGGACCCTTTCGTTGAATTTTTGTTCTAGTTTCGACAAGGGATGTTGACGGTCTGCTTACAGAATCAGCTGTGTTGGATTCTCAAGAGCAGAAGCAGGACACGCGCGATCAACATTCTGGACAGACCAACAAACAGACAAAAATTGACAGACTCACCTTCCTGGCGTTCCAGTCCATATTGGGGATTCAGTCGCATACAGTCCCACTTTGGCTGCCACTCCGTGGGCAACTTCTCCTCCACAAATCAATCATCTGTGCAATCAGAACATCGTCGCCTCCTAGGTACCAAAATGAAATTGTTCCAACGAACGAATAAATTTTTGGTAAACATCAGATATGTCAATAATCCCCTTTTTCTATAAGCTGGGAGTTGGACGTGGGGTAGAGCCTCCTCACTCACCATACACCCTGCACGCCACAGATCAACTCTATGACCAAAGCGTTCTGTGAAAATTATCTCCGGGACCCCCAGAGGTCCCGGTTGACCAAGCGTTTCAGGCTCTACCCCTTGGAGGAAAGACTCTCCAAGATCGATGATCCGAAGATCCTCCTCATCTTCATCCACCCAATCATCCCACTCCGCCGCCTTTACTAGGTGTTTTGGTAAGCCTTTGGCTAATGGCTTGCCGTCAAGGCGTACGAGTTCTTCCCATTCAGGGGTTCCGAGGACTTCGAAGAGGTCGTTTTCTTCTGTCATATTCGACAAACGGCTGCAGCTGAAGGCGATGTTTCTGCCGCTTATATCCTATCAAGAGTCAGATATAGACGATAAGGGTCAGGGGTGATAGGTAGATAAGATAGCTTTGAAAGAAGGTATGAAAGAAAGTGGAAATAGCAATGAGATGGGACCCTCCCTGTCCTTACCTCCATGTCCCAGACCAGCCTCATGGATAAAAGATATGGCTTCCAGCAGCTGTCTCGACATTCTAAGGATAATTTCTGGCTCCAAGTAGTCCCCAGAATCATTACAGTCCCGGATAACTGTATTAACGGAGGGACCAAGCAACTCAAATACCAGACATTGGTGGCTTCCGTTAGGTCCTTGGTGGATGAAGTGGTCCAGTAGCTGAACGATATATTTAGAAGAGAGGTTTTCTTGTTGGCAATTCTTTCCAATAGTTGTATATTGCGAAGTTCTTCGGATCGCTGCGTGCTATCTGCGGTCATGATTTTGATCGAGACCCATTGATTGAGTCTTTTGTAAATCCGTAAAAAAATTTTTTTGAAAAACTTGGCGATGACACACTCTCTGCCCTTTGCAAGCCAAACAGTAGAAAATCCTCCCCACCCTAACTTGTGGTGTATTCTATAGCGGCCATCTTTGAAGGTGTCCCCAAGGCATACCGGGTGGTATCCACTAGGTTGATATCTCGACAACTCTTCTTGGTTGTAAAGAAGGTTACAGGGGCGGTAGACAGATAAGTCCTCCATAACTGCACTAGGAAATGGAACGAGAGACAAGCGAGAAAACAAAAAAAAAGGAGGCAAAGTCTTGATTCTACAGTTGAAAGGACAACTGAACGGACTGACTGAGATACTGGAAATGTTGTTCTCGGCTCAAGCACTTACAGTACTGTGCCATACCTTTCGTCACCCCCTCCCCTGCTGCCTACGGTCTTGGCGGATTGCTATTCTATAACCACATGACTTTGAAGCCACTGGAGGGTACATACTTGGACACTGTGATAGGTCACAGACTGTAGACAAAGCTAGCCCAGATCACAATATAGCAAAAGCGGCGAGAGGTAAGTGACTTGAACAGGGTGAGGGGATGCCGAAAGATATGGCAACCTACCTAGTGTAGGTGAGATGGCACTACAGTTGAAGCACCCAGCAAAGGTGATGTTGATAACGATACACAAAAGAATGGCATTAATAATGCTACTGTAAGGACCGTAGCTGCTTCAGGCTATAAAAATAAAGCAAAGAGGTTTCAAAGAATAGAAATCATCATAAATCATCTTGCCCTAAAAAGAAGCCTTTCCTCGACATAATCACTTGACATGTACATCTCATCTCAACTTATCATATAGAAGGACCGTAGGATATGTTCACTCCAAGAAAATTATTAAATTAACCAATGAAAATAAATGGACATTTCACCTTTCCTCTTAATAATTCAACGCTAGTCTCTGTGGTTTCTTTCTGCTTGGCCTCCAGTGGATTGTCAGAAGAGCTTCGCTTACATAAATCTGTCGGGTTTAGTACCTCACCAACTGAGCAAAAAAGGCGGTAGATTCAGAGGATCTACCAACCTAGAAAAGGGCGATAAGAGCGACCAAAGCAGAAAGAAGTCCGGTCTCTGGTCTACCGAGCGGAGCGGCAGCGCCAGTGAATAGTGGCGGGGCTGAGGCTGACGACGGCTGGGAGGAAGTCGGTGAGGAAGCTGGAGGAGGCGAGTAAGATGGAGGTGTCTTAACAGGTGGTGGAGAACCTGGAAGAGTCGGGGATGACTTCCATGGCGGCGGAGGACTGGTAGTCCCAGTCCCGATTGGAGGTAGAGGTGGAGGTATGACTGTTGGACAAGTTGTGACTGTTGTGATGGTCACAGTCTTCGTCTCGGTGACTGCCTTCGTGTACGTTGTCGTGCCACTTGTGAATGTGGTGGTTGTGACTATGAGAGTGTTATCAACAGTCCAATGTGTGAATCGGTACGATGCTTACCAGGACAAGTTACGGTGGTGAAAGTGGTCGTAATTGTCGTGACGGTTGTAATTGGAGGCTTGGTGTGAGTGTGGGTAGGCCAAGTATGTTCGGGATGACTCCAGGTGGGTATAGGCCAGGTGTGAGAATGCTCCTCGGTATGAGAATGTTGCGGCGGCCACCATGGGACGGTCCAAGGCGTATGATCGTCCGGTGGTGGAGTGTGCGGCCAGCCCTCGGTCTGACACTCCGTACCTGGAGGATTGTCGCCTCCATCGTCCCCCGGAGATCTTTTTTCGATAACACCCGCAAGCGCAGAACTTTCCAGCGCAAGTAAAACGAACGCTGCTGCTTTCACCATAGTTCCCTATTCAGCGAATGGGAAGGGTACCTGGGATGCAAGATGCTTTATCGAGGTTTCTTTCGAATAGCAAGAACGAAAGGATGCAGGAACCGTAACGAAGGAGTTCCTTAAACGACAGTTCTTTCCATCAAGGAAAGAAAGATCCAAGGACAGCGCTGCAGTGGAAGAACGGCGAGTTTATGTACTGGTTGCTGGTGCTATCAGTAGCATTGCTGCCGTAGTACACAGTGGGTGATGTCAGGGACTAAATTTGCCAAGTTTCTCCTCCTCCCATTTGCAACGATAATTCGTGTCTGCCAGCTGGCGGATAAGCAGAAGCTTGTGTTAGTGGAAAGCTGTTCCTCTAGGTACCCCTGTTGCAAGCGAGCCCAATTCGATGGATGGAACTAAATCCCCCTATTAATGACAGGGATAACAGAAAACTATCAAGGAAATTAAGGCTGACAGCAGATGCACTCAACGGAAGCGATGGTGGCACCATCCACTAATAGGTATGATGGAATCTAGCACGGATACACTAGAGAGAATTTAGACCCCAGCAGACAAGAATCATGTTGGACTCGGCCTTCTGTCCTACGTGGGGTGCATTAGACCTATGGCAAACCACCCCGCGCCGCAAGTTCCTATCCACAACTGAAAGGCAAACGGTTATAAACAGGACCAGGGCTTAGATCATTGACCGATACCTCAGAGGTAGGGAAATTCTTCGACAAAACCTGCATGTTTCTTCGAATCAAAGACATTTTGTCTGTCCGTTATGGAATGCTCTCCAAGATTTAGAAACTCGCGAGACCTTGTTAGCAATAATCTCAATGTAAACAAATGATCCGTGTAGACCGCCATTGTCAGATACACAATGGTTGCATTCCAGTTAGCACGTACCGGAAAGTAGTCGGTACATGAAAGCCACTCGCTTGTAGACAG
Organism: Thermoascus crustaceus; assembly: GCF_041956765.1. Taxonomy (NCBI): domain Eukaryota; kingdom Fungi; phylum Ascomycota; class Eurotiomycetes; order Eurotiales; family Thermoascaceae; genus Thermoascus; species Thermoascus crustaceus. The sequence goes on along the minus strand of NW_027192533.1, from coordinate 346,031 downwards.
TAACAGCACCTAGGGGACGCCAGCGTTGTCTATTTCAAAGCATATCATCTGACTCAAAAGCTGTAGCGATAATAAAGGGATATGGCGAGCAGATAGCGAATATCTCCTAACCCAGATACTTCGAAGCCATGAGATTCAGAACAATTTAACTTCTCATACTCCATCAGACAAAGTGCAGGGATATAGAAGCAGGAACAAACGCTTGGCTCGGTCCGGTTGCATTTAGCCAAGGCTTCAAATAAGCGAGTTTACTTCCCATTGAATCAGTTTCACTGATGTTCTCGCAGCAAAGAAAGTTCGTGATCATGAGCACCTGCAAGGAAGCAGGAACCGCATCGAATGAGAAGCATTTTCAGAAATTCATTGAGAATTCGCCCGTCCAGGACTAGATTGGGCAGACAAGGCACGCAGGGAGAATTCTTGCAACATCGATGTCACTTCAGGGATGGAGTAGCAACGGCTACTGTGTACAACATGCATGTCGACAATTTGGGACTAGAATGTATCCTACGCCCCTCATCTATGACGTTTCCGAGGTTCCCGGAACAAATGGTTGCTGGTAAACAAATGCAGCAGTCGTGGGTCTCAACCGACAATGAGTCCGATGTCCAATGGCAGGTCCAGGCCGAGAGCCGGTATCGAGGCGGCCATTTACCTCCGATGGAAGCGGTGATTGATGCCATATGGCTTATCAGGATATTATGGTGATATAGGAGGCGTGAAGTCTAGGGGATGGTGGCCTGATTTCGAATGCAAGCCTGCAAGCCCTGGGTTCCCAAATACGATGATGTCTCAGTCTGCAGGCGACGATTCGTCCAGACCGACCAGGCGGGGTTTCAGAAACCCCGCATGCAGCACACAATTTTATATTATGAGCTGTCAGTCACTCCGGCAACAGGGAAAGGCAGTCCTCCAGGACAACTTACGGACACACAGGTATGCATGGGTTTAGGCTCAATCATAGAGACGGTCCTCAGAATAGAAGCAAATGTCACACGGCCGTGAGGTGTTTTTAATTAAGGACCTAGAAAACAGGAAAACTTGTTGCTTGTCAGTTCGAGAACAAAGAATGATAATGTTAGCGAGATACAAGGTGGAAGATGTCCTTGAGCGGACGAAGACGCTTCCTCTGGTGGGTCACGACCGCCTGGGCCGCCCCGGGGTAAGGCGTGTGGACAGACCCGCTAACTACGGGGTAGCACCTCTCCGTGGTACCTGGGACGCAGATCGGCACGTCACGGCAAAGAACAGCTGGGGAATGAATCCGATCGTCGATGGTTAGGCAGACATATGTGGTTCCTTGTCTGTAGATTGATTTGGCGACTGCCGGAGAAAAGCAAGATTCCATATCATCGTCGTCATCAATAACCGCAAGCTGGTGGGATTCACGATACAGCAGTCCTACACACGAATTGATTACCATGAGATGGCCAATCATTTAATCGACTAGTCGTGCTACTACAGTCGGATCTGAGGCGTGAGTCCATAACCCCATACGACGATGCCTGAAATCCCCGTCGTCCAGGAGTCTATCACGCGCCTTGGAAAGTGATTGGTTCCAGGCACAGTGAATAGTCGGTCTTAGAAGCCAACAAAACGATCCGTATGATGGCGCTGCTGGAAATGGTCTTGGGTGAAGCAGGCCAGGATTTCTTAGACATCGGATATGTAGGCAGTAGTCTGTTGCAGCTCGAGCACGCGACTTTGCGCCTATCTCCCACAACCAGGAAAGTTACTAACTGTGTAGTGCTCACTACCGTCCATCATGGTAGTATCACTGGTGTTGCCCTTCTCAGTCCTCTCCAGTGTCCGAGTCACTGAACCATCCTTCCTCATACGACTCGCGAATCTCTCCCAAGCCATTTGTCAAGGCCTCTCTTTCATCCACCGCAACTACTCTTCCGACCAGCGTCTGCAGGGCTTTCATTCTGTCTGCTACCCGTGAACTCGCGGTCAGTGCGGCATGGATCTTGACACCAGCCTCGGGGTCAGACGTAGAGAACACATTGCGGGGATAGCTGTCGAGAACAGGAAACCGTAGCGGTGTATGGAACCTAGAACGACGAGAGAGACAGACAATTAGCATTAATGCCATAGGAAGAACTTGATATAGTTACAGTAACACCCCACATAGTGCCTTAGCGGATGCTCGGAGCACTCTTTGCACCGTGGGCAGATCAGGTATCAATCAACTGGACTAGGATATAAATACGAACCTCTCGTAAATGGAACCCGACTTGAACAGCCGGCGCTTCCTGGCAAGACCCGGATCTTCTGCAAATAATGGTTCCTCTTTCTTCTCTGGTTCCAGACCACGGACAACCTCGACCTGGTTGAAAATGTGTGGCTCCCCAGTGCGATCATTGTATGTAAAGTTCAGGTCGAATTCTGTCTCCGGTTCATCTTCTTCTTTCACTTTCTTATTGAGTCCTAGATTCTCCAGACCGAAGGATTGCTCGGATCTGGACTCCTTGTCTGGGATAACGGAAGATTGTAGCTCAAATACTTTGTGGACTCCGCCATCACCCGCCAACGCTGCTTCAATGTCATGGTAGCCGCGAAGACGAGCAGGGAGGGTGATAGTTTCGACAGCAGAGACTATCAGAGAGGAAGTATACCATTCTGATCCTGTATCAATGTTCAGGTAACTCGGGAGTGGACGCGGTGGGTCTATAATGGGTGTATAGATGGACGCCTGCGGTGCCATTACATAAATAGATCTCGCCACATTAACCGTCCGGAGAATTTGCTTTTGCTATATGAAGATCAGTAAATGCAAGTTTACAAGGTCTTCTCAACAGGGGTGTATCGTGACAACTTACTCGTTGGACCTTCGCTCCGTCTTCAAGAGCCCATACCCAGATCCCCGTTTTACCATATTCATCCCTCAGTCTGTCGACATACCTAGCGGCAAAGCCTCCCCAAGCATCGTCCGCGCCTGTAAATATTTGAAGCGCACGCATCTGATCGCACTCTTCCGCAAACGGCCTAACGTCCCTATCCAGCAAGTCATGCTCTTTGTCCAGTTCTCTGAACAACTCTTCGCCAATACTCCAGTCTTCAAAGGGCATCAACTTGGAGTTGAGCTCATAATCGTTCAACTGGACAATTGACCGCGGATGGTAGAATACCCGGTTGAAGTCAGACCAATAGCGGACTGTCTCTGGGCTAAGTGGAGGTGGCGGCAGTCCCTGATCCAGGCTCTTTTGGTATTCACTTTGAGGAATCTCTGGTTCCCGCTGCACAACTTCCTTTCCGTCCCTGGTCACAAAACCTCAGTCCTCTGCGCCCGAGAACTACAACCTGGTGACCAAGAGAACACGAAAAAGAGCTACGCACCGCGAACTCACCATAGACCTCGTGGGATGCCAGGCTCTTCTTCGAGCTCGTATAATGCGTTGTATTTGCGGAGAGAGCCGAAACCGCCCTTCAGATCATATATGACTGTTCTGGGGGTGAAAGTCTCCGCTCCGTCTGCTCCAATCCCGGGGCGGAAATGGATGTCATGATTTACTGGAGACTCTTCTTCCCCATTGTATGTAAAATATGACTCCTGGCTTGACATCAGTCCCTGCACGAATAGATGTTGTACGTATAACTTGTAATGGGTATTACCTGCAGATTCCAGAAGTGGGTAGCCACATAGTTGCTCCGCTGGCCGAGCTGAAGTGTAATGATTTCGTGCATGATTGGAAACAAGAGGCTCTAACTCTAGTATCGAACTGGTAACGAGAGTCTGCTAAGTTGTAGTAGCGCACAAATCAAGTCTTCACAACAGTCAGAAATAATGTCGCGCACGCTCTCTTCGTACGGTACATAAAATAAGAAGCCATAAATAGATAAAGGTTATATGCTAACGCAATATAGAGAGCAGAGCAACAGCACACAACGCTATCTTTAGACCGTCCCGCACGGTGTCGTCAATTTCGGTGCCCGCCGAACGGATCGGCAGCGACAGCCGAGATCAGGTGACCGAACCGTCAGCCTTACCCCAACCGGAATCGGCCCGGTTGCGCAGGGCAACGGCCCCGGTTCGCGCCAGCCGATAAACACAACGTGACAACCGTCAATAATCAGCGATCTGTCGTGTGGGCCGCAACATCAGTGCGTCGAACGTCTCCGATCACAACACTTTTCCAGCATCCATCCGCAAGAATAGCAATCCCGCCCATCTGTCATGCTTGCTCTGAGACTTGCTTGACCCTACGTGAATCGACTTATTCCAAGAAAAAACACATCAGCAGCGATGGAAGCTCCATCGCTCAAGGCGCCCACGTCCCCCGAGAAAGCACCCCTCCGCCCTGTCTCTCCTGAGCGTATAAACCAGCAAAATCTCTCGATGTCTAGCGATCGCCAACAAGCCCAACGGAAAAACTCAAAAGCCTCGTCGGACATTCAGTCCAAGGTTGCCTCTATCAGCGGCCTTTCGCGTGCCGAGAATCATGGCTCCGTACCACCCTCGTCAACGTCAGCCGCACTTCAACGCGCCATCCTTGGCCGCGAAGAGGCCGAATCAGCCCTCGCCAAGGTCACATCTCAGCTATCTGAAGCCCAAGCCCGAGAACGCCGAATAAGTGAAAGAGTCGAGTCTCTATTGGAAGAACTACGCGCTACGAAGGAGCGACAAGCCCATGAGAGGTCAGTCTTCGAGAAGGAAGTGAGAAAGGCTAGGAAGGAAGCCTTCCGGGCGGGTTCGAACTTAGTCAAACTGCAAGAAGACCTGAAACTCTGCAGAGAAGAGAATAAGGGTCTCAGGGATGAAGTTAAAGTTGAAAGAGAAGCCAAGGAGAGAGCCCAGCAGGAAGCCTCTGAGAGTGCCAACACCATCGCCGCGCTTAGTGAGGAGAATAAGAGTCTGTGGGATGAGGTCAGGCTTGAAAGGGAAGCCAAAGAAACAGCCCAGCAAGAGGCCTCCGAGAGCGCCTCTGCCCTTACCGAGCTTACTGCGGAGAACGAACATCTAAAGGATGAAGTCAGGGCTGAAAGAGAGGCCAAGGAAAACGCCTGGCAAGAAGCTTCCGAGAGCGCTTCTGCACTTGCTGAGCTTACTGCTGAGAACGAACATCTGAGGGATGCAGTTAAGGTTGAAAGGGAGGCCAAGGAACGGGCACAACGAGGAGCCTCTGAGAACGCCTCTGGACTTGCTGATCTTACTGCAGAGATCGAAGGTCTGCGGGATGAAGTCAGAATTGAAAGACAGGCCAAGGAAAACGCCCAACAAGAGGCCTCTGAGAGCGCTTCTGCACTTGCCGAGCTTACAGAAGAGCTCAATGTGCTGAAGGAGAAGCTGCAATCCTTTGAGACAGAACAGCAATCGCGCGCTCTTGAAGCTCACTCTAGGGAGACACAGACGGAGAATTTTGGGAGACAGTCGCTTGCACAGACCAACCTCGTATCCCCAACGCCTGCACCTCAAGGACGGAAGAGAGGGCCAGATGACACTGACAAGGCGCAATGCCTGGTCCCTGAAAACGGCTCCGCTCAGTATGATGGTGAGACACCGCCGAAGAAACAGAAATTGTCACACCGTGCTTCTGCCGAGGAGGATCAGGAGGTCGAAATACCTGATCCTGAAAAAGATTCGATGGAGGATCTCCGATGGGAACTTCAATGGGAAAGGCAATTGAGGCTGAAGGCGGAGGACATGATCCATTTCATGAAGATGGAATGCCAATTCAAGCGATGTTCCTGCCGACTCGCAGAGAGCCAAGGGACCAACTATGTCCACGATGTGCAATGGGATGAGCGGTCCAAGACGGAATATCTGGAAGTTGAGGTCAAGCATGAAGATGACATCGCTCCCAAGCTGATGTCGTCTCATTCCGTTCCCGGAACCCCCATCCAGGAGTCAATGCCTGCCCCGGAAGCTGGTAGCAGGGAAACCGGGCAGGAAATGGAAACACCAGAATGGGTGACAACTTTCTCCCCCAAAACGGGAACATTTCGCACCGTACCATCTCCAGCTCGTCAGCCCTTCCAACGACCAGCAGGGGGGCCTCCGATCCCATATCAACCCTCGGACCGGCACTTCCAGTCTTCTGTTCGCGAGGCGTCGCCACGACAGACCATGTCCGTCCCGGGAATTGAAGTGGATCATCACTACTCAGAACAACATCCAGACGTCGAGACCACGGGATTTGAACATTCTTCACCATCCGCGACACAAAGATCAGCCTCGCCTCTCATGCACCATGATCGGTTTCAGCCACGTTACCGGACACCTACCATGGAGCATGAGGCTGAGAGGGCAATCGAAACCAGAGAGGATGTTGTCGTAAAGACAGTTCCACTGCGGCCTGAAGGTGATGACGCCCCCAGCAACCCTTTCTCCAACATCCCTGGGACCCCAATCAGCCGAGAAGAGGCGCTAGCACAGATTAGAGCACGAAGAGGTAGGGCCCGCAGCGTAGCGAAGGGATCTACTAGCACCAGCGAGTCCTCGATGTACTCCGGCGGAATGGGGATGACTCCTATGAGGGGTGCTAGGCGGACCCCGGGCTTCCAGCAGACCGACCCAAAGGGGGCAAGCGGTCTAGGGGAAAGATACCACCACATCAATGCTCCCGCCGGGAAGTATTGATTGACTAAGAGAAATCCTTTCAGTTGACATGACGATGGGTCCTTTTCTTCATTTGCATACTGTATAGCGATTATTCTCTCATTTAGCTTTGACATGGGCTCAGCGCGTGGGGGGTGTTTGCCGGATTGGATTTTACCTTACGACCCTTTTCACTTTTCATATTTTTTAAGTTTTTCTCTGCTTCTTTCTTTTCTCCCATACATCCCACTTCTCTGACCCCTCTTCCCTTTTTCCTTTTCTTGTATGTCCGTTTTCTGCTTTTGCCTTTTGCACATGGCGCTATTTGGTGGGACACTGTCGACAGATGCAGGCGCATGGGTTTTGCAGGCACATGCTTTTGCGATGTAGGGCAGGTACGGATCACTCGGGCCACAATCGTTTTTTGGAGTTCATTATTCATTGATTGATTGCGTATTGTTGATTTATTGAATGCACAAACTTTAAGGACCTTTCTTTCCCCCCGCCGTTCTGTTGGATGTCTATTTTTGCTTATTAGGGATGTTTTGGGTTTGGATATCAATAGCTGTTGATTGGGATTGTCTGTAGTCGGTTATTGGGTTTTGGTTTGATGGATAGCGTTATCACATACCCCCTTGTCGTTTAGTTTTAGTTGCTGGTTTTTTGCGCTACAGTTCAATAAAAGTGGACTTTTTGTCTTCAGTATTTTTTCACCTTATGATTGGTTGGTTTTGTAAGCTATTTTTTTCTTGATTTGTAGATGACTTTTTTCTTATTATCCAACGCTATGAGGCATTCGGTCCATTGTGGTTTTATATATTGTGTGGATGTAATAGTATATTATCTTATAGGAAACATGCTACCCTTCTGTACCTGGTACCAATCGCTGCAACCAGATGTCTAGACACTTTTTGTGGCTGAGCGTTTACCCTACAAGATATTACATGCGCACGTACTATATTAGGTAAGTATCTGGTAGCTCTGGATATCTCATCCCGTTCTCCTTCGATGATTGTCGATCACAGAACTGAAAGCTGAACTGAACCGATTGACTGCACATATTTAAGTACCTAGGTAGGCAGAGTAAATAAACTATGGCATGCTATTATTTACTATATATCTGTAATTGGTAGATAGACACATAGACAGATAGACAGATAGACAGACAGACAGACAGACAGAGGCTCTAGGTAAGGAATGTCACAGATTTATTTATTTACTCTCATTAATTAGATGGTCTGTGAGGTGTAAGGTAAGGTAGGCAACAACATGATCAAAGAATCGGGATCCCGCAGCACTTGATCCGCGTGCCGTCGACGTGGGCTTTCCGACCCCACCAGAGGTCAAGGAGCTCTTCGACAAAGAGGCGGTCCGCGGCGCTCCAGAGGTCGAGACCCATCTGGGTCATGTCGGCCGAGGTGATGGTCACGGGTGGGAAGTCCGATTCTCCCCGCTTGGTCCCCGATGGGAGCAGTGATGTGTTGGGGTCGTCTTCTTGTTGTGTCGATTCTCGGGTTACCATGACGCCGTCGTCTTCTTCGTCGTCGTTGTCTTCTTGCGCTGGTTCGTCTCGGTAGCCCTCGTCAGCAGCGTCGTCGTCATCGTCGATATCGGCATTGTCCTGTCGAGCAACGGCGTCCGAGAGTGTCGTGAAGATCTGCGTCGTGAGGCGGCGGAAGTAAGCTACGAGGGCGACCTCCGGCAGGTCCTGGCTCCGCTCGGAGAGGGTGGCGGTAGAGCTGTCCATGGAGGCTAGGAGTCTCGTGTCCTGCTCCACTTGTTCTTCTTCCTCTTCCGTGAGGCCGTCGCGCTTTTCGCCAGCTGATGCCCACCAGATGAATGATGTGTAAGCTAGCCGCGGCCATGAAAGTGGCTCAACGATGGAGCTGGACGAAAACGTTGATGAAGCGTCTGATTCGTCATCGGGCTCTGGGTCTTCTGAGACGAGCTTACCGGAAAGTTGGCGGAGGCCGTCGCGAAGCGTCAAGAATCGACGAGCATCCCGTTGTGTGGCTTGCAACTGGGTCGGTTGAGGCGGTTTCTGGTTCCGAGATTTCGGGGGCACGATGATGATTTTCGGATAAACCTTCTTGGGAGCGTTTTTAGAATATGGCGGAGGTAGCGTGACCAGGATATCGTAGAGGTCGGATTTAATAGTCAACACATTGTCAGTCGAGCAAGCAATCCAACTCTGATTCTTCTCAGAGCCTGCTGGGGGGTTTTTAAGGGTTGAAAGGTAGGGTATATCATGAATCCCGACATTGAAAAGTGGAAGGGGTCGAAGGGGCGGCAGGTCTTCCGAAGGGAGCAGTGGAAGAAGTGACTGAGGTAAGGAGGAAAGCAGAGAGAGGTCGTATACTGGTTTGACATTAGTAAAAGATCGCTGATAATATGTAAAAGAGAACTACATACCGTAGTTACAGGCTAAGTGAACTGGGGCTTCCGTAACCAGCAGAATCCGCTTGCGCAGCAAGGCAGCTCTATACAGCGGGAATACCAGAGGTCCAAAAGAATCTATAAACTCGGGAAGTGACAGAGCAGGATGGTATGGCGCCAAGGCCGGCTTGGTCATTTCCAACGCTGTCACATCGCTCAAAGCGCGAATGTGACGGAAACTCTCCGGACGCTCTCCCTTCGACTTGGACCTGAGGCTAGAGGGTGACTCGAGCGGAGACTCGATCAATGTAGGGGAACCATAGTCCCGAGCTTTATGGAATGTTTCCCAGTAGTCGACGAGGGGTTGCGTGTCGCTCGGGTCGTCGGCCAAATTCCTGCCACACGGGGATCTGTAAGTCTCAACTACCAGGACTCTAGTGATTCGAGGGAACCAACTGTGCCAGCTGTTTAAGCCCCGTCGCGTGTCTCCAGCCCTTCCCAAGCCTGCCTGAGCTCAAAGGCACAAGGACTCCGACAGCAAACATTAGCGCATTGCGCTCGGACTCGGCGGCGGGCTTATTGACGAAAGCACTGATACCGGCATACTTGTCGTGAACGAAGTACCTAGAGTGACATATTTCTCAGTCCCTTGTTCAGCAACTAAGAGGCAAGTTGGTGAAACCAGGAAGCATACACTAGATCTTCCGTGACGTTGTGTAATCCGGAGGGCAGCGACTTGTATTCGACAACACCTTCGAGTTCGACTGTTCCACCCCGCACGTCAGCCTCATCCGTAGGAACGAGTCACAAGAGAATGACACACCATCAGGCAAAGATCGTTTCCAGGCAATTACATATCTGTGTGCATTGGATCTCTGTCAGTTGGGGACTCCCATGAGGGTGGACCTGCAGCTCGGGGATAACTGCGTACCCGGTCTTGATGTCGAAGCGGATGAGAAACAAGGCCGCGATGCCAGGCGGCGACTCCAGCGGAGACGCGTTCGCCAGGTCAAGTCTCAGTGACTTCCGCCTGCCGGAATTCGAAGCCATTGCAGGTCTGGGTGTGCTGGAGGGAGCTTGCAGGCTCCATGAAGTCTGGGCGATAAGACTCGAGTGGATGATGGGATCATCGGCCTGGGCTGTCGTGCTAAGGCGGCGACGCCCGCCGAGCCGCCGTCCACGGCCCTCCCTTGCGGACACGCGAGCGCCGTGGATCGAGTATGCAATAGATCAATTAGATCTAATAGATGCAGGAGGCTTTTATCTACGACAAAATCTACAACGCACAAGAGGCTCGACGGGAGCTATTGTTTTTGGGTCTTCTCTATCTCCGTATTATTTCCCCAATATCTTTTCTCCATCTACCCGCTTCTCCTCTCCTCGCAAACACCTTGTCCAAACAGAACATTATAAAAGACCTTAGACAATGGTCACAGCAAACGGGACACAGTCCCACCCCCCTCACCCATACTACCCAATTGACGCAGAGATTGTTGGTTACCTTGCAAATGAATACTCCGTCTTGACACTCCTCGTTTGCTTCAGCGCCGGGTGCGCGGGCGTCCTGGGGACGGCGCTGGCCATTGCCAGTCGTTTTCGCCCATCGATGAGCACTGCAGATAAACTTGCAGTTTTGTGGTTTGTCCTGTGTGAGTAAATCCGGCGGATATCAATATATCTCGAGTCTCAATGCTTACGAGCCATTACAGCGGGAACCCTGCACTCGTTCTTCGAGGGCTATTTCGTCCTGAACCACAATCGTATGGGACCGGCCCAAGATCTATTCGGACAGCTGTGGAAGGAATACGCTCTATCCGACTCCCGGTACCTGACTTCCAACACCCTCGTCCTCTGCATGGAGGCCATCACCGTTGTAAGTTTACTCCAGCGCGATCATTTCCCTGTAGACTACCTAGCAATTGAGATCGTGGCTGATGGATCCTTGTCTGCTTAAAAGCTCGTCTGGGGTCCTCTATGTTTTGCCGTTGCGTACTTCATCACCGTTCGGCACTCTCTCCGCCACCCCTTCCAGATAATTGTGTGCATGGCCCATCTCTACGGCGATGTCCTGTACTACGCTACCAGCCTGTTCGACCACTACTACAACGGGCTGTCGTACTGTCGGCCGGAGGCATATTACTTTTGGGTCTACTACTTCTTTATGAATTTCCTCTGGATCGTGATTCCTTTCCGTAAGTTTCCTGTCCCTGGAGAGTAAACAAGGCTGGCTTTTGCAGTCTACTGAGACCATGTCAGATTATCTCTACGGGAGTATCACTACGATTTCGAACGCCTTCAAGTCATTGGACAAAGCAGCTGAGTCGCGCAAGTCCAAGTGAATTTATATATGGTTGAGGACGGCAAAAGCGGCCGCATCTTGTGCCGAACAAGCACGGCTCTGGTGGTCTGGCGGTTTGTTTTCAGCCGCTGGAAAGCGATGATCTACAGTACATACGATTCGCCGTGAAGCGAATAAACACCTGATCTTGCATGGAGATAGATGAGTGATCCTTGCCATCTCTATATTCCCAAGAGATCGAAGCATGGCTGCCGTGTCACCGCCCCGATAAACACATGTGAATCACGACAGTCAACAACTACCAATAATGAGGCCCGCGGACACTAAGCTTACATCAGGGCCGCCCGGTTTCCAACACGAGCAGCTGGTTCAAGCGTCCTGCACGGTGGGGGGGGGCCGTTGTGCCGGGTGTGGTTCATCCGGTTCGCGCAGTTCCAGTATCGACGCAGGAAATGCCACAGATAGTAAGCGTGCGTAGAGTCTACTGATACTGTAGATGGTGCTGTACGGAGTCGGTCGACGTAAGCGCTCGGGAGTCGGAAAGGCCGGGTGATTTGCTGGAAAGTAGCGGAGATGCCCAACAAAGCGGCGGCTCCACTGCGGGTGCGGCGCTCTCCGCCCTGCCAGGGCCGTGTAAACAAAACTGCCACCTCACTCAACATGCTTGCGATGGAGATTCATCAACGCCTGTCCAAGCACCAGGGTCGTACCTGGAATAATCTAGATCGTCTGGATCCGTTGACGTACGTAGTTCATTGGGGTTGTGTACATCGAGAGTACCTACAGTAGACCGCCGGGTGGGCACCGCCTGATTCCCAGCTAGCCCGGCGCAAAGGCTGCGCTGTGCTCTGCTCTGCAGGCCCCGGTTACCTGGGCAGCCCAAGCGCTGACTGGCGCATCCTCGGGCGAGATCTCCAGGCTCGTCGCTATCAGACCCAGACCTGCCGGTGCTCATCCTGATGCTGGTGTTTTTCTCCTCTGTTTATCTGCTGTCATCTGCAGCGGCCTTGCATCCCTGCCTTTCAACCCCCAGGCATGTTCTGTGAGGCTCACGGCCGGCGGTAAGTACAGTACTGTACTGCTGTGGTATCTTGCCCAGACAACAACAAACCGAGGGACCGCAACCCGCTTCACGCATAACATTCAACATTCCTGTCTCCTCCCTTCAGTCATCAAGAACGTCACGAACGTGGGATCTCCCCGTGTCGTCTGATCGCGGCCAGGAATGCCACTAACTGCCCGGACAGCAGACCGCGATGCCCCCTCCAGCTACTTCACACCGTTCCAACACCCGCGGCAATGTTGCCAAATCCACTCCAACCAAGAAACCGCTGGATATTGGAAGGCCGCTGGGCGTCTACGACACCAACTCCGTCCGTGAGAAGGTCCGGTTATGGCAGCAGCAAGGAGGCGGTGTGATCACCGCCGATGACATCTACGTCGAGGAAGAAGATACTGAAAACCCCTCCAAGCCGAAGTCTGGAATGGAGAGCGCTGTGTCTCGCAGCAAGTCGCGGTTCGAGGACAAGGACAGCGCGGCCAAACCAAAGCCGCGGAGCGAAGGCACCCCCAAGAAGCGTGTGATAAGCGACGAACACTGGAAGCTCAAGCGAAGTCCGCCCAGGACCCAGTCGACCAAGACACCCGCTCCAAAGCCGAAGCGCATTACGGTTTACAAGACCAACGATGACATAATCTCTTCACAACCGGGGAAGAAAGAACCCAAGAGAGATGAGAATTTCAAACCTCTGTCGCCTTATCGCCCTCCCAATGATGCAGCTAAGGCCTACCGTACCGCACCCGCGGCGCGGGGACAGCCAAAGTATGCGAAATCTGTGAAGGACGATGATCCGATCACCGAGAGCAGGACAGAGGAGGAGGAGGCCCCCTCGGTGGACAAAACACCACCGTCAACTGCACACAGCGCAGCATCTACCAGACGACGTCAAGAGAGACCACCCGGCGATGCGAAGGACCCAGGACAGGCCACTTCACCGCCAAAGGATGACGATGACTGGGCGAAAAGCGAGGCAGATTTCTCTGAGCTGTCTAGAAGACGGGCTCGCCGGTCATATCACGGCTCTCAGGGCAATGTCAAGATTCCCAAAGGAGGCATCTTTGCGCATATGCTTGACGAGTCGAAGAAGATGTTTGGGAAGCCAGAGCCTCCCTCCCCCCGCCCCAATCGTGGACAGAAAATCGAAGCATGGCTTGAGGCCACTCCCGACCCATTTGTGGATGAGGATCACGCTTCGGTCGATATTCCTGCTCCCTTGAAGACAAGGTCAAATAGATCAGACATCTCACGGGAACAAGAAGCTCTCAGCGATCACGATGCAAGGTCCGAATTGACTGTTGAAAGCGGTGCCCATCGAAAGAAGAGTCCCAGTGTTACCAGCAAGCGGGTAAACGATGACGCCAAATCCACACGAGACACGTTATCAACCCTGTCTGAAGAGCCGACTGAATATGAAAGCGCTTCCCACCGAAAGAAGAGCCCCAGTGTCACCAGCAAGCGGTCAAAGCCACCAACGGATGATGGCCATTCAACCATAAGTGGAGATGCCAAATCCTTGCGAGACACATTGTCAACTTTATCTGAAGAGCCATCCGAGTATGAAAGCAGTTCCCATCGGAAGAAGAGTCCCAGTGTCACCAGCAGGCGCCTAAGCGAGGATGACCGTTCAACGATATGTGGAGATGGCAAATCCGTGCGAGACACGCTATCAACCGTATCTGAAGAGCCGTCCGAGTATAAAGATCAAAAACAAGAGACTTCGTCCCTGAAAAGGACAGCTATGCACAGACGTGCCAAGTCGTCCCCCGTAATTCAGAAAGACTATCCGCCGCATAAAGAGCAACCTGAAGAAGCTTCAGAATCCGAAATGCCTCCCTTTTCCGATGGATCGGAGGTTTCCGCCAGCGATGCTCCTGTTCCCCTTAACTTGCGAAGACCGTTTCCAAGCACAGGGCTGCATCGTCTCTCGACCATCGCCTCTGTTTCGACGGAAGGTACACGCGATGAGGAGAAGTCGCAGAAAGCGGAACCAGAAGAAAACACGTCCAAGAATCAGGAACCACCTCCATCAGTGCATGATGATGATGATGCATCTTTGCACTCTGAAGCAAGGGACCACTTTGACCCCGACTCGCTCTCCAGCCCTTCTTGCGGGCTCAAGCGGCGACTGACCACCCATGAAGACTTGATATCTGTCCTATCTGCCCCTAACACTAGAAGCCGGAGTATTAGATCCGCCAGGAGTGTTCGGTCGACCCGAAACCGCTCAGCTACGACCATTGATGAGCTGTTGCAAGAGCTCGCCTCAGACGAAGTGAAATATATGCGCGAGCTCAAGACTCTGGTCGGCGGAGTTATCCCAGTTCTATTGACTTGCGTGCTCTCAAAATCTGATTCCGCTATAGCAGCGGGTCTCTTTCGGCCATCGTTAGATCCCAAGGATGACTTGAATTTTACCCGGCCAATCGTTGATATGGGAGTTGCCCTTGAACGCTTGAAGACACTTCACAAGCGAATCCCGCTGAATAACCCGGACGCGCTTCTTACCTGGGCGCTCGGGGCGCAGAGAGTCTACCGCGAGTATCTCAGAGCCTGGAGGCTCGGCTTTCAGGATGTAGTTGTGAACCTTGCTCCTGCTGAGGAAGGGGAAGAGGCACCCGGTTCTGAGACTCGGAGTTTGGATGAAGGAATGGCGAGAGATGAGAATGGAGATATCATCGATGGGGATGGCGAGAAAGTGGACGTTGCCTATCTTCTCAAGAGGCCGCTTGTCCGGCTGAAGTATCTTGCGAAAACGTTCAAAGGGATTAATGCGCTTAAACCTTCCCTCAAGGCAGAGGATGTGGCAGCGACCTACCAGTCCCTGGTAGGGGATGCTCGCCGCCGTTCGCATGAGGAACGAGCAAGACTCGAAGATGACGCTGCCAATAGAATCGACCCGACTAGAGCCCGTGACCCGCGTACCCTTGCTGTACTCAGGGATGTGACGATTGACCAAACCCGGAGAGTGCGAGCTCGAGACTTCTTCGAACTGTCATTGTATCACTCCAGCGGCCAGATGGTCGACTGCCGTGCAGAGCTTCTGCTAAGAGACAACGCTCCCGAAAATGGAACGGGCGGCGATCTTCTTGTCTGCGAGGTCGACAATTCTGACCGCTGGCTACTCTTTCCTCCAATCGAAGTCGCGTGCGTTTCTGCCCGCAACGGAGACGTCAGGGGTGAGATCGTTGTCATGATACGCAGTGAGCCTGGACAAGAGCGAACTTGGCAAGAATTGTTGTCCCTCAAAATCGATGATGAGGAAGTCGGCTTCGAATGGGTGCAGATGCTGGGACTCTATCCGATTCCACCGGCTATATGCAGGGCAATGAGTTTCATCAATCGCACGAAGGAGAACCAGCCGCAGCGCACTGAAGAGACGACCCCAATGGAGCCATCAAGACACACTCCAACTTCCAGTGAGATTGATGTTCCTATGGGAGAGAAGGCCACTGATGTCTCACGCGGCGGGAAACGACGTTCCATTTCCCCTAAAGAACATACATCCGCGCCCAGTACGCTAAGCTCTTCTTCTGCTGCGAGATCAAGAGCATCTCTGTACTCTTCAATCACAAGGGAGTCAGATTATGGTCCAGTGGAGCCAGTGTCGCCTCCAAGGTCTGCTCAGCAGCCTCAAGCCTCGTCTACACCCAGAAGCCTGGATGAGACAATAGTTTCCCCTGAAGGAAAGTCATCCACCGGTCTCAAGCGATCGAAAGCGAAGAGAATCTCGCGATACGGAGAGAATTCGCCTTCCAGCCCCTTATCGAGGGCGTCTCAGACTCCTGAAAGAGATCTCAAATCTCCCACCTCTACCCTAAAGTCTGAGCGAGGTGGTGACGAAACCAGGCGTTCTGTTAAGTCACCAGAGCCTATTCCTTATATGCGCGCTGAGTCTCCAAGGGACAGGTCTCCTCCAGGTACAACGTCAGATGGAGAGTCGGAGAGGCCTCATCAGCGTGTATCGTCTGTTCCGACGATGGATCTCCCGACTATCCGGAAAATCAGAAAGACAACCGGTTCTTCAAAGGCAGAATCCGTGTCTTCCCAGTCTTCCGCTGAGCCTGAGCTGCCGGATAGCCCTGCAAAGTTGCCTAAAAGTCCTGAGCCGGAGTCACCAAGGGAAGCATCTCTTTACACGGAAGATGTGCCTCCTCCACCGCCCCATCGGGTTCCAACGCCTGCTCACTTGAAGAAATTGGACGCCCCGGTTCTCGCGCCAAGTGGTATGCGACTGAAGCGCCGAACATCTTCTCCTTTGAAGCATGAATACGAGCCTTCTAGCGCTTCTGATTCAGATGCATACTCGGAATCGGAAACATCGACTGTTCGGCACTATGAGATCTATTCTTCCTCTTCCGAAACGGAGTCGTCCGAGGAAGAATCAGAGTCGGATGGTGAATTGGAAGACGACATTCTTACGCCGCTGCCTCCAGTGCAGCCTCAGCCTCAATCCTACCAGAAACCTTCTCCTCCGGCTTCTCCAGAGCCTGCTAGTGACACTCCCGCTCCCGCAAACCAAGAGTCACAGGAGGCCCACCACGAGGCCGCTGCTCCACAGCCCCCGAAGGTAGAAAAAGCAATAGCGTCGGTGTTCTCGTGGTCTGATACCGGTGTTTGGGAAAGTCTCCACCCTGAAGAGTGCACTATCATTGTCAGCCCTGGACTCATTGAGGCCTACGAGATGGGTGCAGCTCCCAACGCGTCTGAAGACACTCATCCAGGTGCATCTGGAGAGCGACCCCTTATTGCTCTTGAGCTTACTCCGCTCGTTCCTATTCGACGCGGCACAGCCATTGATATCACCATCCGGTCGCCTCCAACAGAAAGGTCGAAGGTCACTGTCAGCAACAACGTCATGTTCCGCTCACGTAACATGGAAGAATGTGAAGCCTTGTATGCCATGATAAACCAGTCTCGCATCAATAACCCAACATACATCGCACTTCAAAATGCTCAAGTGCCGTACTCGGCCGAACCCCCTTCCTTGGGAAATTTGAATTCGAGCGGCTCGAATAAAACCGGTAGCTGGTTCCGCTGGCCCAGACGGAGGAACAGCTATCGTGCGCGCGGCGCTGCTGCTCAATCAACTGCGGAAGCTTCCGAGAGCAGTGTGGGGACTATGAGCAGCGCTTTCTCAGCCTTGAAGAAGTTCGGTGCTGGTAACATGTTCAATATTGCTCGATCGACGATCCTGTCTCGAACTGGAAGTCGAGGAGACAGAGGAGAGAGCCTGTACTCGAGCTCAGCAGGGTCCGGTCCGTCGCCAAACTCACGGCTTGACGCGTTAGCGGCCGCCGTCAAGAGTGCCGATGGCATCGGTCTTTCAAATGCCAAGATCAGGCTCTACGTCCGTGAGACGGCCTCCAAATGGCGCGATATGGGCCCGGCCCGGTTGACTATAATGCCTGTTACACCCCCCAGCCCGTCACGTCCAGACACCGCTGTTGACGGAGCTGGTGATGCCAGCAATCCGACTGAGACTGCGGAAGGCGCCCGAAGGCTTTCTACATCTGCGTCGCCGACACACTACGCCCAGGACGAGAAACGCATCCTGATCCGAGGGAAGACGCGGGGTGAAGTCCTCCTCGATGTGTGCCTGGGCGAAACCGCATTCGAGCGCGTTGCCAGAACTGGTATCGCGGTTTCCGTCTGGGAGGAGCATGAAGGCGGAGGCATTGCCAAGCAAGGCGGTGTCATGGGTGGCAGCTTCAGAGTGTACATGATCCAGATGAAGAGCGAGGCGGAGGCAGCGTATACGTTCGGATTGGTGGGGAAGCTGAGGTACTGATGACTGCCACAAAGTCCACGATCAAAAGATGAGTCGATGACGACCTTTTTTTTGATTTCCAGTGATATTCCTACCGTTGTTGATGTTTGATTCCCTCTGTTGATAAATACCCTGCATACTTGTTTGGCACGCACACATGACGCGTCTTGAATATATCCCTTCTCCACCTTCCTGCTGTTTATCTTTGTCCCGTATGTCTTGTTTTTTTATCTCCCCTTGAACTTCATGCCTTTTTACGTCGTTCACGTCGCTGCAATTTAGCCCGTTGAAATTCAAGGTACTATGGGATGGAGAAATGTTGGAAATATCATTTTTTTGATTGGCTCCCGTTTACATAGTTTACCTACGTCTGATGAGCACGTTCTTCTTACGTTTGATAGCCCACGCTCATGTTCATGCGCTTATCTGATGTGACGATCCCCTCTCTGTTTTTTCAAGAGCCTTTGAGGCTGCATTTTCATCTACCTTAGAATATACCATGCATGCCCATGCCCATGGCGTTTTTATATAGTATTTAGTCTCTAGTGTAGTTTTGCTGATCAAGTAAAGCGTTTTTGCATGATGATTTCTTGACGTTGATATTTTGTCTGTACGTGTCATGATGCATTCCATCTAAAAAAGTAGGCTTCGAAATCTATCCATTCTAGGACTGAGACATATATATGTCTGAGACTTTCTGTGCAAGACGTAGAGCGCAAATAGTCGGTGTAGATAGCATATCGAATCCTTTCAATTTAATTTCATTGTACTTTCTGGTCCAGTCTACCTACCTACCTAACTTATCTATATTCTAATTCTACCATTACCTAGTACCTAGGTACTCATCCTATCTCATCTAACTACCTAAATTACAGTACTTCCCAAACAGGAAGGAAAGAAAGGAACTCAACACCCCCCTTTATATACCATTAATTTTTCTTTCTTTCTTTCTACCTCCCCATCTCCTTCTCCCGAAACCACCCCGCCACCTCCCCGGCCTGACAGAACTCGACCTCCCCCACTTCAGCCCACCCCCGTAACCACGTCAACATGCGCTCCACCATCCCGATGACGTGCGCCATCCCGCTCGTGTCGGGGTGGATGACGAGGGGGAAGATCGGCCCGTTATCAGTATCCTCATTATCGTCAGGATCGGTATCGGATGTACCGGTGCCGGTGCCGGTGCCGGCGCTGGTGCTGGTTTCGTTCTCCCGGATCCACAGGAACCGGTCCCGCCAGAGCTGCTCGATCACTCGGACGTCGACGTAACCGTGCGAGTTGGGGAGGTGGGGCAGGTACTGCATGGGGGTCATGTCTTCCATGTACCAGTTGCAGGGGAGGCAGACGAGGGGGCGGCGGTCGGATGGTTGATCATTCTGGGGGTTGGAGGCAGAGAAGGAGGGGGCAGGGATCGGGTGCATCCAGGACGAGGCGGGGAGGGAGAAGTCGATGGGTTGGATGGGGGGTCGCCGGGGGGCGAAGAAGGGGCGGCAGTCGTGGTCTGTGAGGGAGGCGTCTGTTGTTTTCCAGTGGTTGTTAGCAATTAGATGAATATTTATATATGTCTATATTAGGTAGGTAGATTGGGAGGGGGGAGGGGAAGGAAATACCGTATTCAAATCCATACTCCTCCAACAGATCCAGCGTCGACTCCCGCACCTGATACAGCGGCGCCCGATACCCCACGGGCTTTTTCCCCGTCAACTTCCTCGCGATCTCGATGCAGCGCTCCAGCACATCCCGCTCCTGCTGCACGCTCATCTGGTACGCCCCCTCGTGCGCGTACCCGTGCAGCCCGATCTCGCACCCGGTCTCGACGACCTGCCGCACCTCCTCCGGAAAGCTCTCCGCCGAGTGGCCCGGGATGAACCAGGTGCAGCGGTCCGCGATCCCCAGCTTCTTGAGCATCCGGACTAAGCGCGGTACCCCGACCCGCGCGGCGAAGAAGCCCGACGAGTAGTCCGCGAGGACGTTGTCCGGGTGCTTGCCTGTGCCGAGCCAGCCGGAGACGGCGTCGAGGTCGATGGTGAAGACGACGCGGATTTTGTTCCGTTTGGGGGTTGGCATGCCTCTGGGGATTGTCATCTGTAGCTTTTCCTGCATCCTCGTTTCTTCAGCGGTTGGCGATGTCTTGACGATCTCGTTCTCTCTCCAGATCAGACGGCCTTCCATGCCGCCGTCGACGCTGAGGCATTCACCGGAGATGTGGCCTGCCGCGCGGTGGGATGCCAGAAAGGCCATCGCACGAGCGACATCTTCTGGCTTTGCGATCTTTCTCAGTGGTACTCTAGATATAGACATCAGTATTTCCCCCCTTCTCCTTTCCTTTCAACTGATATACGAGGGTTACCCACGTAGCCTTCGCCTCTGCCCACATCTCCCCCGGATCATCCAGCCGGCCCTCAATCATAGGCGCATCAACCCACCCGGGCGCAACAGCATTGATCCTCGCCCTGCTATTCAACCGAACAATCTCATTCTTGACCCCTCTCACCAACCCATACTGCAACCCCGCCTTACCAGACGCATACTCTGAATGGCCCGCCTGGCCAAACTTGCCCGTCTCGCTGCCCGTCACCACGATGGCCAGGTTCTCCAGCTCGCGCCCGAGCGCGTCCTGCGCATTGCGAGCGGCGCGCAGGAAGTACTTAATCGTGAGGAAGGTACCGCGGACGTTGGTGCGGTACATCCTCTCCCACAGGTCCAGGGGCAGGTCCCAGATGGGGTACTCGCTGCTCTCGTCCGTGACGCCGGCGTTGGCGATGAGGATGTTGACGGGGCCGAAGCGTCTGAGGGCCTGCTCGAAGCAGGAGCGGATCGACTCCTCGTCGGAGATGTCGCCGGTTAAGGTGTGGAGGCGGGCATGTTGCTGGCCGTCCTCGATGGGGATCTGGATAGTGCGGAGGTCGTGCGCGGTGACGTTGCATCCTTGGTCTATTGAGATGGTGTCAGATATTAAATGATATGTCTGTTGTTCCGATTTTCGATTGCAAGGACATGTCAGGAGGAGTAAGGATCATGCCATGTGTAATTTGCTTAGATTCCGGACGCTGTTGTCACAGAGCACAAGGTATATCATGTTTTTTCCTTCTGCGTCATTACAAAACACCCAAAAATCATAGTAAGCATCAAGAAACAGTCATCAACATAGCTGACCGTCAACATCAGGATCCATGACTGCTGCCAGCAAAAACATCCACTATACAAAACGCACTATCAATTGCCAAGAACGGCGTCGTTCTCAGCAGTAGTATCCAGATAGCATCGCGGAAGAGACAACATCCGACCGGATAATCCGATCATCTTCCGAAAAAGTCCCAACGTCAACATATGCAAATAATGCATCTGTTCCTGGTTCCAGGCAGGCACAAACTTCTGGACAGAAGCGGATTCACAAGAAACCAGAAGATAAAACCAGGAAAACCAGGAAAATACAGACTCAGGGGTATGGTAATAGTGCATTAGACATGCCATTTCCTGACACAATAATAATCATTCACAACAAACGATGTGCATTGAATAAATAAACAGGAAAAGCTAGAGAGCACGAAAAGTAATATATTTCCAAAAAAAAAGACCATGATATTATATCATTATCACACAAAGTCAAACCAGGGGACTTATGTTAGGTACCTACCCAGGAACTCCCGCACCGCCCGACTGCCGATGCCCCCGGCAGCTCCGGTGACGAATACATGCAGCCCCTCGAGACCCAAGAAAGATGACGATGATGATGATAATGCCATCTTGCGCTGTGCTGGCCCAGCCACCTCGGACCAGTTAGTACTGTACAATACAGTTTACCTGATCCGATCTCTCGTCGTGAAGTCAGGTCACATAAAACGAGTAGTGGAGAACGTCGATCAGTAAAGGACTGATCGAATATCAATCAGCGAGAACAAGAAAGGAAATAGACGATAATAACAAGAGGGGCAGGTCTGTACTGTCCTCTTGTGATGTCCTATAATTATTAATATTTAATAAGAGGTACGGATAAGTTCCCCCGAGCATAGAAGTGTTGTTCATAAAAGAGACGAGGCTACGGCCGCTCCGGCGAGGTGGGGTCGGTCGTATGCTGGAGACAGGGACTCGGATTTACCGAGTCCTCTCCATATAGAGAAGCTGAACTTGAGTTTGACAGCCATGTCGACTAAATTGTCCAAAAGGAAAACCCGTCCGGAGAAATAATCATAATAATGCCAAGTAAAAGGCAAAAGGGTATTCCAAATTCAAACAAATAAATAACCTTGTCCGCGTCGGACACGCGATAAGCGCCCGGCCTTACGGTAGCAGTCACATGATCACCCTCTGATCGAAGGTGTAGAATCTTCCATACGAAGTTCGACAACCACCTGAAGGTGTTCTAGAGAGAGTCTAGACAAGCTGGGAGCGGGAGCATGGTCAGGGGCAGAACAGCGTCTACCCCTGTGTCTTTCCATGTACCAGGGGTTGTTATGGATAGGACCGTGGCGTGCAGATCAATCCCGGAAAACATCCCAGTCAGCAGTTACATACTGCCGTTGCAGCGACTCGGTCACTCGGGAATCGACAGGGGAAGGAGGAGAAAAAAAAAATCTTCAGTCACGGTGCACTCGGAAGCCGATGTAAACAGCAAGGACAACTTGTCAACTTACCTACTCGATATAGTATAATGAGGTCTTGGTCCGAGAATGAAGACCTTGGATGCCTAAAAGACACCGTTTCCCACGTGCTCTTTCAAACTTCAGCTGTCGTTTGAGTGTGGGTGGTTCTAGGCTTCGAGACTCTTCAAAAGTTTTTTTTTCTATGCATGGAGAATGGATCCATGACTCTATGCTACTACTATAGGCAGTAGGTCCTCCGGACTGCCCAGCCTGCCCAGAATAATGTTTGTCAAGATCGATACCACCTACCAGACTCGGAGTAGGTCAAACCTAACCTTGGTCTTGTCGTCGCTCATGGCATGGATGGGGGGCATCGCATGGCTGCCATGCCACGCCCATGCCATGCCATGCTTATTCCCGAAAAGTTCTTTTAGTCCCTGAAGACCCTGGCCGCACGAGTCAGATCAACGGCCGCAGCCACGCGTGCGACGGGGATCTTAATTCCTTGCTTTGGCCTAGGTAGGTAGGCCTGCAAGGTTTGAAACCTAGGTTCCCGGACAAAACTGCTGCAGTCTGCAAGGGGCACGATGGGCTAATTTATTTCGTATAAGCTCACAAGCGGGAAGGCCGAGATATCCCTGTCTGCAGAAACCGACCCACTGAGTGATACGGTGACCAGGGAAGCACGGTGATAGTAATTGCGTATGTCCGGAGCAAACCAAGGACAAAGTAACGGAGTAATACTCCACAAAGAATTTCGTATAAGGCAGTTCGCTGAGCCAATGAGACAAATTTAGAGAATCGCAATTTTTGAACGTTCCTTGGCCTTGATCAAGAAATTGTGGATATTCTTGTTTTTCGTGGCGTGTGTGGCCCTGGCCCACCGCCCGCAACGATCAATCATGTACCCGCACAGTCCGCACTGAGCGCCAATTTTTCGCGTAGGTTAAAATGCTTCGCGCGTCAAGCCTTTTTGCTGGATATGACTCGAGAGAGCAAAAAAGGAAGAAGCATCGCGCCGGTTCTTGTCAACCGTGGTAAAAGAGAGAGGATGTGGGGGGCGTGCGATGGGTCCCGTTCCCTATACGGCAGTCGTATGCAGACTGCACAGTATGTATGTACGGAGGAGTATCTGAGGTTGGATTTCGTTCCTGATAATCACCGACTCAAGTCGAGGTCGCGTGGCAGGGGCATTGAAGCGGTGAAAGATTAAGTATGTAGGTTGGAGGTAGATCATGATAATCAAGTCCAAGTTTCAAAGTCTCGAGCCATATGATGAACCCACCCCGTACAGTCAATTCTTTGCATGGCTGATGCAACTGGACCAGGCAACCGAGGAGACGGATGTGGTAAATTACACGCCATGGCCATTTCAAACTAGTTGATAATTATTGCCTGCGTCTGCACAAAGCAGGGATCAGTGTTGTATCCGTACGGAGGACATCAGGGTCTGCGTCTCAAATTCTCATTGCCCGGATTGACTTTAACTCGCGAGGACAAGTGGATTTTTGTTTTTCCCACCACGGAGGATCGTCAGGCGTAGGTATAAGCTACGGGGATGGAGACGACGATCATCGTCCGGACGGAGTCACGGAGATATTCGACGGGGCGAGGTGATTGGCCGCCGCGCGCCCCCGAGCCCCTTCTTGGCTGCGCGCTCTATTGAATTTTCAATCCACGGTCCAAGATGCTGCAGAGTCTAGCTGCATCTTTCTGGTTCAAGTTCCTGGAGAGCGCTGAGTCTTGGCCATGGCTCTGGTTCTGGATGTGGGCACATCCCACGGGCGACAGACGGTACCGAGGATCCGCCAAAGGTTGTGCGATATGGGAGACTTCGCGCACGCGACCAAGGTCACGAAAAGGCTCGAGTGCGCTCGATTATGACGATGGTCGCTGCTCAGCGCTCAGTGACCATGGCGATCACTGTTAAAGTGCCTTTTAGGCGTCGAGGGACTATGACTTCAACACTGCTCTTGGGGACCTCAGGCTCAGGGCTTCAGCAGCGGGGGAAGGACGCTAAGCTAGTGCGGTCGCCTAGGTAGGACAAGGGAGGCTGTGTTTAGTCTGCCCGAGGCCCCGAGCTATGCCCTACACTGGTCAAGCCAGAGCGACCGGGGCAAAGAGCTTATGCAGTCGTCGTACTTGGAGTAGATCACAGTCGCTAGCCACAATAAATGAACAAATTCAAAACACTTGTCTGTACTGCTACTCTACTTCCGTAGTGTACATACATAGTACAGTAACATACATGATTTGCTGCCAGTTTCCTGACCGGCATTTGATCAATCCGCAATTCTTGCGGGGTATCAACTGTCAAAAGGTTCCAAAGCTGTGGCCAGGGCTGTCTTTCCAAGGGCATGGGCCTCCCCCTTGCATCCCTCTAGTGCGGCCGCTCAGAAAGATCGCCAGAATACGTCACACCACCACACAACTGCCGGCTTTTCAAGGGGTGAAAAAAAAACCTGGGGATCTGCATGCAAAATGGCAATATTTGGATCGACGATCGACGGAGTGACCTGTAGCCAAGTCCGGCGTCGTCCAGGAATAGACAACGTGCGACCATGGATGGCATGCTGATAGCTGAGGCAATTTCTGTGTCCTCTCGTGTGGGTGCGTGGGTCTGGCGAGCTGCGAGCACTGCCAAAAATGGTCGAGTAGTCGAGCAGTGGTGGGTGTGGGATTTCCCATTCCTCCACAAGACACATGCTGTTCCCAACTTCGGTCACTTCGGTGACCATGACTATCGCATTTCCCGGATGACGCTTGGACTCGAGATGACAGTCATGAGGGGGAAGTAAGGCATGGACCTTCAGTCCATCTTTTCCTCTTTCGGGATGTCCGGTACCTTCAATTCTCTGCCAAGTCGAGGATTTGCATCAATAGATCGTCAACGGTCCTGCACGGCGTTACACCTGGCGGGACGAATGCGAGGCGGGGGGAGGGGTCCCAGGGCGAAAGGAAGAGAAACATGGAATAATGAAATCATTCTCGTGAAAGGCCGTCAATGGCTATCAAAGTCGTAACAGGAAAGTAAATGCGTAGGCTGGAATAATTGTATAGGACTCTTCATGGTTCTGGGCGGTGGATCGCCGCAACGGTGTGCGTCTGAGGCTGCATCCAGTGTTGATGGGGAGGGGATCCCTGCTCCACGTCCGCATCGTGGTTATGCTCGATGGTGACGGTGATGTCCTGCCTGATCCTGAGAGCACGTGCGGAACCGTCATCACTAATGTCCCGTTCTGACGGTTCTTCGCTCTGGCGGACGCTGACGTCGGACACTTCCTTTTGTGGTTGAGGCATGACCTTGAACGGATGCATGCTGAACTCCGGTGACCGCGGCGATGGCTGGGTCTGACCGGGAGTCCCGTAGCTCTTGAACATGTATGGCTTGCTCCAGCGTGAGCTGAAGCGTGAGCGTACATAGGTCTTGTAACGGTCCGAAGTCGCACGTTTCGAGCCACCGGTCCAGCTCTTGAGGCTCGGGAAGATATCACGGAGAAGGGACCACACGAGCGGCAGGTTGGTGACCAGGATCGCGACCGTCGCCTCCCGGAAATACCAATTCATGTAGACGTAATCAATGAGCGAAGGAACAAGACAGTAAACCTTGGTAAGGATCGCGGCAACAATGACAAATACTCCCATTCCGAAGAGGAGCACAAGGATCAGCTTCTGCTTGAGGGGCAAGCGGACCGACAGGAGAAGTGGAATCGCAACGAACAGCATGAACACATCTGCCGTGATCGAGAAACATCCTTGGATGATTTCGTAATGCTGGTAGGATGAGCATTGGTCTAGGAGCAGTCAGCCAACGCGTCACAGGTCTTGAGGACAAGGCTATGAACTGACAGTTAGGTGTCGGAACTGCCCAGTAGTTGTGTAGAGGCCGGCAGGTGAGGAATAGGGCGAGTTCGCTCCCAACGAAGCCAAGCGCAACATAGATGGCACAATAGTTGATGAGACGTCGTTGGCGCAGTCCATCCCTGTTTGTTTACCATGGATGTCAGTCATCAAGATCCATCATGACGAGGAGAGCTGGTGATCACCTACGTGATACGGGCATAGATGATCAGCATACAGGCCTTCAGACTCCATATCGTCAAGACCATCGAGTGCTCGGAGACGAAGACCCATTTGCTGCCCCTGACTCTCTCAGCACGCGTCTCCGGCGTCAGATTCTTGATGTCCTCTGGAGTCATCAGATTCGACCCTCCACCGGAGGCGACCTCGTTCAGCGCCACACATAGTATCGTGTACCACACGACGCCGAAGACCATCACATAATCGTCGGTCTGCAGGTTTCGTAACCCGAGTCGTTTAATTCGTGCGGTACTGCAGAATATCAGGTCAATTACTGCGCTGAACAGGGATGGCACAGCTCGCCACAGTCGAACTCAGCACTCACAATCGTAGCACAACACCCAACATCCCCACGGCGTAGAGCGCCCATGTCTCCCTTGCGAAGCTCCTTCCAAAGGCCGTACCAGCCATCTTGACGGCGTCCCTATCGAACAGAACAGGAGCCGACGAAGACCGCGTCGAGGGTGGCGAGGAGCCAGGCAAGGGATGTCATTAAATATGGAGTCTTTACTATGCAGAGGGGCCTGGGGGTGGAATCCCAGACGAATATCAATGCATATTTACTATTTACGCGCTCGGCAAAGATCCGCAGGGCAGAGCCGACTTGCGATGGTAGGCCAAAGTTAAAGCGTCCGATCCCATAGTTTGTTGTGCAGCTTGTAATCTCTCTAGCTTGTGGGAATCCGAGCGGAGCAAGTGAACCTTCGCAGGCTTGGGCGTCTTGCGTACCTGAATCCCACATAGCAATGACCCAAGGGGCCGGACCAATCGGTGGTGCATCTGGGGGGACCCTGGAATGCACTATTGTCTGCGACGCAAGAACTCCACTACGCGGTGATCTCTCCAGCTTGCCAGAGCCCTTCAGGGCTGATGGGGTCAGGGACTCCATATCCAGAACACTTCGTCCCTGTAGAAAGCCATCCATAACTCATCTACAGGGTTCGTCACGCCTTCAGCGTAGCCATGGAATCAAGAGGACTGGCTATGCTACCTCAGAGTCGTAGCCGCAGAAGGGAAAGCCCACGCAGGGTCGTCCGTCGAACTCTATCAGCCCGCCAGAACCGCGAGCTGCGCGCATTAGAAATCCCCTGGGATGGAAGGGGCCGGGAGAAACTGGAATCAAGAGATGGATAGATCGCCGACCATCGAAAATGTCATCGGGACCCCGCAGCGATGGATTATCCTCAGATCTCTGAGATACATGACAGATCAACTTGATCGAGGCTGAGCCTGTGAAGGACCACTGGTGCACTGTGCGTAAGGGAAAATACAAATCTTGGTAGATAGTCGCTCTTGGACGTCGTCATACCGGGCAATGCGTGTGCGCGCTAGAGGTGGCCCAGGCTCGAGATGACAAAGATCACAGAATGGACAGATCAGATCAACTCTACGCAGGCACTGCGTATCCCGAGGCACTGCAAGGTGGCAAGGCCAGTGCGAGCCACCCGATCGGAAATCCACCTCAGCAGCAGAAGTTGCACAACCCGGTTCTCCGACATCCTGCACCGGGGATCATCATTGGCAGTGGTTAAGCCTTTAGGGTACCGCACCCACTCCCATTAACCTACTGTAACTCTGCTCCCGTATCTTGAACTTTGAGGGCAGCAGGGTCTTTGTCGATAGGGCATCGTGACTCCAGCCGAATCCGCCGCAGACTTTTCTCAAGTTCTGGCTCAGAACTCACCCGGTCGAGGTTCTCCCACGCCACATGGCCATGCTAGGAACGGTAAAAACCCGTCGGGTTCTGCCGTTCGGACGCATACGCAGTAGCACGAGGGACTTCAGTGTAACCAGCACCGGGGAGAGTGGGCGCGGAAGGACAAGCACCCCAGATCCATGTATGCAAGCCATGGTATACTTCTGGAGTCGTACCGCTCCCTGGATCACAGAGGACGCAAGGACTTATAACGAGGCCCGTGGTCGCAGCGAGACGGGATCACGTGAGGGATACGACCTCGGGTCTGCTCAAGCTCCCTCTTCGGGCAAGGCCTCCGCCTCTCCAGAGACCAAAGCCAACCGAGCCCGCTCTGCGCTTGCGTGGAGCCCGTTGGCCACCGCGTCTCCGCGTTTGTCTGCTGATTCGACTGCTATCATGGTCCCACGGAGCCGTTCAAGGACCCCCTCCACGGTTCTTCCCCTCGCAAAGATAAGGGGTGACTGAGCTAATATGGATGTCCCATACTCTGTACGGCGCAACTTGACAGGACATCCACGCCGGATAACGACCATGCGCTTGACACCCTAGATCGCGGGACATGCGACGTTGCTGGCTGGTGGCTGCTCCGTTCTGGAACAGTTCTCCTACTGCGTCCTGCAAGATAGACGTTGCTTTCCCTTCCTGGTAGAGGCCGGTGTCAATCTCTAGCTGCCTTAGCACGACTGACCCGTATTTCTATGTTTTTGGTCTCGCACGTCTTTCTCCCCCCTCGCCGTTCCCTTCCCCGGCCCTCTTTTGTCTGTTTTATTAGATACCCCTCCCATTCTCTATTGTCCCTCTTTTGTCCAGAACCGTTTCTTTCGACATGTCTGAGGAGGGGGCCCCGGAGAAATTGAAGACGGTGCCGTCCGTGGCCGATGACCAGGTCTCAGAGGAACTGGTCAATGCCTCCGGCCATCGCCAGGAGCTGGAGCGCAACTTCAGCCTGCTCAGCATCTGTGCCATTGCCGTGACGACGGGAAACACATGGATTGCCCAAGGAGGCAGTGTGGTAAGTTCTGATATTGCATACATAAACTATCTATATAAATTAATTTTCCGGGATCTGGGGCTGATAAGGTGTTGTTATAGACCGTGGCGTTGAGCAATGGCGGTCCACCTGGTGTCATCTATGAATTGTATGCTGTCCATCCCCTGTCACCGAGTCCAGTCGTCTAATTTTGGGCCAGTATTGCGGTTTCCTGTTGTTACTGGCTGGTCGCCGCATCGATTGCAGAGTTGGCATCTGCAATGCCGTCCGCCAGTGGTGGTATGTCTCAACAGGTTACCAACCTTCCCTACGAGCTGCTGACCAGAGTCCCAGTCTACCACTGGGCATCGGTGACCGCAGGGAAATATGGCCGTGTCTGCGGGTTCTTTGCTGGCTTCTGGAACACCCTGGCCTGGATCTTTGGTGCTGCTTCAATGTCCGCGATCCTGGGCAACCAGACCGTCTCGATGTATGCGCTGTTCCATCCCGGTTTTCAGCCCCAGGCGTGGCATGTCTTCGTCAGCTTCATCATCTGCACATGGGTCTGCTGCAGCACCGTCCTCTTCGCGAATAGAGCGCTTCCAACCATCGGAAACCTTGGCATGTTCTTCATCCTTGGAGGTGTGCTCATCAGCATTATCGTCTGCGCCGTCATGCCTCATGTCAACGGTGTCGGATACGCATCAGATGACTTTGTCTGGCGCAATTGGTCCAACAACACCGGATACACCAGCAACGGCTTCGTGTTCGTAGCTGGAATGCTCAACGGTGCGTATAGTGTGGGAACGCCCGATCTCTCCTCGCATCTTGCGGAAGAGATCCCAAGGTGAGAAATTACGCTATGTCTGCCGACCTACAATTTGCACATGGGCTGACTGGATGCCAGCCCGAGCCGAAATATTCCCAAGGCTGTCTTGGCACAGATGGTCGTCGGATTCATCACTGGATTCCTCTATATGATCGCTATGTTCTACTCTATCCAGGATCTGGATAAGGTCCTGACAACCGTCTACGGTTTCCCGCTCGCTGAGATCTACCACCAAGCAACTGGAACAAGGGGTGGAGCGCTGGGGCTGCTCATCGTTGCCTTTATACCAACGTTGATCACCTGCATTGGTTGCTACATCACCGCCGGACGAACTCTCTGGACTTTGTCCCGCGACCATGCCACCCCGTTCAGTAACTGGTTGGGGCGCATTAACAGCAAGATGCACAACCCTTTCAACGCCACCTTGATCTGTGGTTGCATCATCACGATCCTTGCCTGCATCTACGTCGGCTCGACGACCGCCTTCAATGCATTTATCGGTTCCTACATCCAGCTCTCAACCCTCTCTTACCTTAGCGCTATTCTGCCGCACGTCCTCACCCGGCGCTCTTCGGTCGCGCCTGGCCATTTCTGGATGCCAGCCCCCATTGGCTATACAGTCAACATCTTGAGCTGTATCTATATCCTCGCGTTCATCGTTATCTTCTGCTTCCCGTACGCGTTGCCTACTGATGCAGCGTCGATGAATTACGCTAGTCTGATGACCGGGGGTTTGACTATCCTCGTGGCCATCTGGTGGATCTTCCGGCAATCTACATACAAGGGGCCGCAATCCATCCCTCTGGGCGACAAGAAGCTTGCGCAGGATGCGAAATAATTCAACTCGATCCGATCGTTTTTTTTTTCTCGAATATGACACCATGACTGGAAAACTGCGCCTTCGTTATATACCATTCTTTCACCGCCATTATCTTCGCACGTATTCCAGGAGGATTATGGGTATATATGTAGATATTAATTAAATCTGCAAGTACCTATTTTTCCGTATGCTTCACGAACTGAAATATAACGTTCCGCTGTACATACGGTATCTACCTGGGTAGTACTATCTAGTTACAGATAATATGACTTGAATACCCTTTCATCACTGCCACTAAGTTCCATAGTAAACTAGCCATAAGTCCAGAGAGCCTAACAGGTCCTTTTAAGGTTCATTATTCCAGCGTCTCTCGGAAATGAGAATGAAGGCCATCACGAGTAGTCGGGACATACGCAGTACGTTTAGTCATTACATTCACGTGATCACGAGACGGGGAACGCGTTGCGCGCTCTCCTCCAAACGAACCTATGAGAGTTCCATCGAAAGAGAACAACCCAAGGGGCGAGCGAGAAGACCGTAAATCACCGATCTCACCATGGTCTTCAAGCCCTTCCGGCCTCCTTTGATAAGGAATCGCCCCACCCAGTCAAAACCTGCTGACGATACTGGCGATGAGCACGCTTCTCACCCAGCAAAACGGCAGCGCGTGAGCACTGACAGGGACGACGATCCGGAGGTGGATGACATCAAGCCTCAAGCGGGAAAAGCGGCTTCAAGCTTGACTTCAAGGCCGCAGTTAACCTCCCGGAAGCCTCTTTTCCAGGTGAAGAATCTACATGTGGACGCGGCTGAAGACAGTAGTAATAACCATGACGATAACGAGAATAATGCCGCCAAGACGGATGATAGTGATGGAGTAGAGGGGTATTACAACGTTCTCTGGTTCGTCTCTACTCGCAGCTTTTTTTTTCTCCTTCTCCCCCGTTCTCTGCCTGGAATTGTATTCTATAAGTAAGACTCAATTGACGATCCCCACCCTAACACGACCAGGCGCAAGTTCACCACCAAAAAGCACAAGACCTGGGACGGGGACGGGATCCTCTCCGTACGAGACGGCTATGCGTACCTGCAGGATGTCTCCGGCCGGGACATGGGCCGGGTGATGCTCAATTCTGCTACTCTGGAACCCGGATCGACTCTGTCGATCGGAGGGAAGGAGGTCGAGGTCGATTCGGTTTTGTCGAAAGAGGAGTTCCTCTCCGGGAGGCCCTTTCTGGAGGGCTCGAAGAGTGCGCCTGCCCCTTCTTCTACTACTGCTATCCAGGTTTGTGAGGCGAAGAAGACATCTCGTACAGTTATGCGGCCAGTGGCCAGGACATTATCTCAGTCACAGAAACAGAAAGACGATGCAAAGAAGACACTCAACGTTGCTGCGCCGAAAAGCATGGCTACGAATAATGCCTTCAAGAACCCACTGCAGCAGAGCACCGTCATGCTCCAGAAACCGACCAAGCAGCCGATCCCCCGTCACGATCCGAATGCTCCTGGAGCATTGGTCATGAAGAGGCCGGATTCCGTCCCCAAGGGCAAGCAGATCGTGGATGTGGTGGTCGATCCTCTACTCGCGAAGCATCTGCGCCAGCATCAGCGTGAGGGCGTCAAGTTCCTCTACGAGTGCGTCATGGGCATGAGGTCTTTCAACGGGGAAGGAGCAATTCTCGCGGACGACATGGGTCTGGGGAAGACTCTCCAGACGATAACGCTGTTGTGGACTCTGTTGAAGCAGAACCCGATATATGAAGCTCCTCCGGTGGTGAAGAAGGCGTTGATCGTGTGTCCGGTCACTCTCATCAATAACTGGAGAAAGGAGTTTCGGAAGTGGTTGGGCAACGAGCGGATAGGGGTGTTTGTCTTTGACGACAAGAGGAAGAGGCTGACTGACTTTACGACGGGCAAGGCGTACAGTGTGATGATTGTTGGCTATGAGAAGCTACGAACGGTGCAGGAGGGATTGACAAAAGGTGCTGGTGTCGACATTGTCATCGCGGATGAAGGCCACAGGCTGAAGACGCTGCAGAACAAGAGTGGACAGGCGATCCAGTCCCTGAATACTGCGAAAAGAATAATTCTCTCTGGCACACCCATACAGAATGATCTGAGCGAGTTCTTCGCGGCGGTAGATCTAGTCAACCCTGGTCTTTTGGGGACGTACAAGACGTTCATGAAGGAATTCGAAGGACCAATCGTGAGGAGCAGGCAGCCCGAGGCAACAGAGAAAGATATCGAGAAAGGCGAAGCGAGGAACGAAGAGCTGAGAAATCTCACGTCGATGTTCATGCTGCGCAGAACTGCAGATATACTAGCCAAGTACCTGCCGCCAAAGACGGAGTACGTGCTCTTCTGCGATCCCACGCCCACCCAGGCAAACATATACCGACATGTACTCGCCTCGCCGGTGTTCCAAAGCGCGCTTGGAAATTCTGAGAGTGCTCTCTTGCTCATCACCATCCTCAAAAAGCTGTGCAACAGCCCGTCGTTGCTCAACCCCAAGAACGCGGACGAAGTACCCAGCGCAACCATCACAGACCTGCTCTCGAGTCTGCCCCCGAACCTCCTCCGTCACTTCTCCCCTTCCTCAAGCGGCAAGATCCGAGTCCTGGACCAGCTCCTTCACAACCTGCGCACAAACACCTCCGAAAAGATCGTCATTGTCTCGAATTACACCTCCACCCTGAACCTCCTCGCCACCCTCCTCACCTCTCTCTCCCTCCCCTTCCTCCGCCTGGACGGCACAACCCCCTCCGCGAAACGCCAGTCGCTGGTCGACGACTTCAACCGCACCTCCGCCAGCGCGTGCTTCGCATTCCTCCTCTCCGCGAAAGCAGGCGGCACAGGCCTCAACCTCATCGGCGCCAGCCGTCTCGTCCTGTTCGACGTCGACTGGAACCCCGCGACGGACCTGCAGGCTATGGCGCGCATCCACCGAGACGGGCAGAAGCGGCACTGCCGGATCTACCGCATCCTGCTCAAGGGCGGGCTGGAGGAGAAGATCTGGCAGCGGCAGGTGACGAAGATCGGGCTGGCGGACAGTGTTATGGATCAGCAGAACAAGAAGGGCGGTAGCGGAATGGCACAGTTCTCGCGCGAGGAGCTGAAGGATCTCTTCCGGCTGGACGAGGACAGCAAGTGTCAGACCCACGAGCTGCTGGGCTGCGAGTGTGGTGGACGGGGACGGGGACGTGGCGCTACTACTTCCTCCAGTACAGAACGAAAACCCGGCGTCGAACAGATCCCCGATTCAGACGACGAAGAAGGTCCAGCCCCATCACAACCATCATCATCATCAGAAGAAGAAGAAGAATCAGAAGTCGAAGAAGAAGACCTCCCCGACTTCCCCACCCTCCTCAAAGCCTCCCAGGTAGACATGGAGACCCAAGAGCGCCAGATCGAGATCCGCAAGCGACGACTGCAGCAAAAGGCCCGCAACCGCCACAACAACCCGGACTCCACCGGCTCCGGCCCTCGCAAAACCAAGAAAAAGGACCCCGAGTCCGCCAAGATGCAGCAGTTCCTGTCGCAGTACTCGCACATCGACGCCGCGCTGCTGCCGAACCCCGCTACAGAGAACACGAACGCGGAAGATCTGGATCTGGCGCGCGAAGTCGACGACGACGATGTCCTGCTTCCGCTGCTACGAGACGAGGAGGGGAATTGGGTGCGGTACGTGTTTAAGAGGGATTATGGGCTTCCGAGCCCTGCTACGGATACTTCCACTTCTTCTGATTGACGGCTACGTTAGATTAGGTCTGGGACGGAGCCGGATTCGTGAGCTATAGACGCGATATTGCATTTGCATGTAACTGTATGATATGTATCCATAATATAACAGATATCTAATCTAAGACTAAGACAATTGAAGCTAGAGACGAGCATAAATTGAATTGAAATATATGACAAGACAAATTCGAGAGATACATTATGGTTTATGGTATTATGTTATGCTACATGTGTGTATGCATGTATGTGTGTATATGTACTATACAGTACCTATATAGTATGTGCCCGCGGCTGAACAAACTACCTTGACATCTTTAATCCAAAGAATACAATCCCATACTCTGGATACTTGGATACTACTATCCTTTCCTATATATATATATATACATATCAAAAGAGAGAGAGAAAAGCCCAAGTGTCTATAATATGAATTGAGAAATAAAATCTAATACCCGATTGTTCCGCATTTCTATGCATGCTGAACTGTAAAAAACACTAGTCTATATACCACCCACCCACCAGGACCCTAGATGGAAAGAAAAAAAACCATCATCCGAGGGGGGAAATTTTTATGTTTCAACTTCCCAGAGGGGAAAAAAGAAAAACAGGATGAAAACCAAAATGTACAATACAGGCATTAAACCACGATATGGACAAATAAAAAAACATATCCGCCCAACGCCACGCTAACGCTCACCCATGCACATGATGAAAAAGAAACATCATAACCCTTTCTGTCGTAACTTCATCAGTAATGTTGGAGAGAAAGAAAAGCAAAAAAGTAGACTATGCCACGTCCTTCACTTCTTTCGTATTGTCATTAATCGTAGAGCTGCACGCCCTTACTCGTAGAGGTCCATGTCACCGCCGGCGTTCTCTTCGATCTCGGCCAGGGCTTCCTCTTCATCGAGCATTTCCTCGTCTTCCATCGGTTCGATGTGGTTTGGCAGGACCTCGACGCGGCCTTCACGCATGACGACGCGGGCAACCTCGCCGTCTCTGATGGCGCCGCGGAGGATGAGAACCGCGAGTCGGTTGAGGACCTCCCGTTCGATGAGTCTGGAGAGCGGGCGGGCACCGTAGGCGGGGGAGTAACCGGCATCGCCCAGGTAGTCTTTGACCTCTTCCGTGCATTCGATCTTGACGTTGCGGTCGTTCTGTTCGAGACGGCGCTGGACCTCGGAAAGACGGAGCTCGACGATCTTACGGATCTCGCGCTTCGTGAGCCGGTTGAAGATGATGATGCTCGAGATACGGTTCAGGAACTCTGGCAGGAAGTAGTCGCGGAGGGCGCCCATCACCAGCTCACGGGTCTGAGGCTCGATCTTGCCATCCTTGGTGGTTGGGCGGGAGAGGTATTCCGCACCCAGGTTGGACGTCATGACCACAATGCAGTTCCGCGCGTCAACGATCCGGCCTTGACCATCAGTGATGCGTCCGTCATCCATGAGCTGCAGGAGAACGGTAAGCACCTCCTTGGCGGCCTTTTCGACCTCATCGAACAGGAGAATTGAGAACGGACGGCGTCGGAGGTTCTCCGTCAGCTGTCCACCTGCATCGTGGCCGACGTATCCCGGAGGCGCACCGATCATCCGGCTCAACGAGTGTCGTTCCTGGTATTCAGACATATCGAACCGGATCATCGCCTTGGGATCATCGAAGAGGAACTCAGCCAGTGCCTTGGTGAGCAGCGTCTTACCGGTACCAGATGGACCGCAGAACAGGAAGCTTGGGGGCGAGTTGGGGTTGCTCAGGCCTGATCGTTGCAGTCTGATGGCATTGGATACGGAGGTCACAGCTTCCTTTTGTCCAACGACGATCCTGTGCAGATGCTTCTCCATGTTCAGAAGCTTGTCTTTCTCGGTCGTCTTGAGCCTCGTGACGGGGATGCCGGTCCATCTGGCGACGATTTCGTTGATCTGATCCGGGCCGACAGCATCAGCCAGGAGCGTCTCACCGGCTTCTCCCTGGCGCGCGCGCGCCTCCGCGTCTGCCCTGGCCCTGTCGGCCTCGAGCCGTTCGATCAGAGCCTTCGTCTCGGGAATGGCGTAGTACTCGAGGTCTGCGGCGGTCTGGGTGTCTCCCGATCGCTCCGCCTCATCTCTCTTCACCTTGAGCGAATCGAGTTTGATCTTGGCATCCTGGATATCCTTGCTTCGCTTCTTCTCGCTCTCGTACTTCTCGCGGAGTGGCCGCAGCTCCTCCGTGACGTTCGCAGCCTCTTGCTTGGCAGCCTCCAAGCGCTGCTTGGAAGCGGGATCCTGCTCACGCTCCAGAGCATGGATTTCAATCTGGAGCTGCCGCAGCTTTCTCTCCAGGTTATCGAGAGCTTCGGGCTCGGACTCACGCGTGACCCGCACCGCCGCTGCGGCCTCATCGATGAGGTCGACGGCCGAGTCGGGAAGTCGTCGAGCGGTCAGATAACGGGCTGCCAGATTCGCTGCCGCGACGATGGCAGCGTCGAGGATGTTGACACCGTGGTGCACTTCGTATTTTTCCTTGAGACCTCGAAGGATGGAGATGGTCTCGTTGACGGTCGGTTCCTTCACCAGCACCTGCTGGAATCGTCGTTCGAAGGCCTGGTCCTTCTCGATGTATTTCCGGTATTCTCCCAGTGTCGTGGCTCCGATGCAGTGCAATTGGCCCCTGGCCAGCATCGGTTTGAGGAGGTTTGCAGCGTCCATTCCGCCCTCACCGCTGGAGCCAGCACCCATGAGAAGGTGGATCTCGTCGACAAAGAGGACGATCATGTCTTTCGAGTCTTCGATCTCTTTCAGGACGCCCTTCATTCTCTCTTCGAACTCACCGCGGTACTTGCTGCCGGCCACCAGTGATCCGACGTCGAGGGAGAGGAGCCTGCATTGAGCCAGGTTGGCGGGGACATCTGCGTTGACGATACGGCGTGCGAGACCTTCAACGACGGTGGTCTTTCCGACACCGGGCTCACCGATGAGGACGGGGTTGTTCTTGGTACGTCTGCTGAGGATCCGGATGACTCGTCTGATCTCCTCCTCGCGTCCGATCACGGGGTCAATCTTGCCCTCTCTCGCCATAGCGGTCATGTCGATGGTGAACTTCTTCAGGTTCTCGTTGTCGCCCTCCGCATCTGCGGTCTTGGAGTCGACGCGCTTGTTGCCGCGGATCTGCTGCACAGCGCTGTCGATGAGCTTGACGTTGGGGATGTTGGCGTCTGCCAGGGCGCGCTGGATCTGCGAGTCCTGGACGACGGCCAGGATCAGATGGTCAATGGCAACATAGCTATCCTTCTGGGTCTTGGATAGCTCGGTTGCTTGGCGGATGACCTTGGCGAGAGCGGGGGAAACGGCGACGCGCTCCGGGGGCGGATCTTGGCTCGGTTGGCGAACGAGCATCTTCATGAGATTACGCTCGAGGAGCTGGGGGTCACCGTGGGCGCGCTCGACGACCTGCCTGAAGAGCGGAGCGGCGGCGCCCTCGTGGGAGGGGTGGCCGGCGGGCTGTTTCTCCATCTCATCTTGCGGCGGGGTAAGGAGCGAAATGGCGAGATGGAGGGGTAGAATCTGGGAGTGGGCATACTGCTCTGCCAGATTGTTGGAGTCCAGCAGAGCCTTGTTGGCTCGATCTGTAAACTGCGTTCCGTTCATGGTGAACGGCTATGTCTGGTAAGGAAGAAGGTTGTTGAGGGGGAGGTTTAAGTTGAGTTGCGTCCACAAGTGTCTTTTCAGAGGGGTGATGTCGGGTGGTCTGATGTAATAGTTTTGGAGGGTATCTCTGGTACGTCAGAGTGACGTGCGTCACTGGAGCACGAAGTCTGTCTAGATGCGTCTGTATCTCAATCTCATAGAAGAGTCAATGTGTTGATGATGGGAAGAACGGGAGGAGAGAAATCGCAGAGAGCGGTCTGGCCGGCGATGATATAAGGCGGCCGTCGTTGGGCGTCGACGAGGGCTCGCATCTTCGCGGCGCCTCGACGCACTTCCAGCCATTTCGAGAAGCCACGCGAGGCGTCCGCGTCACGTGAGAGGCTTCCCCGCGGCCCGCATCCGGCCATGACCTCACGAGCAGGCCAGACTCTCGCACGGGAACGGCCTTTCATGATGCCTTGACACTTGGCGATAGAGTCATACGGATGCTGGAGGAAGAGAGTTGAGGTCGGGACGGAAGACTCCATTGGGAAGGTCTCTCCAGCACCGCAGACGAGGCACGGGCTTTTCCAGAGTGAGCGACTGACACACAGGATATTGATAGAGATCTTCGAAAATGCTATACTTAACGTGCCCCTCTACGCACAGCATCGACAGGAAACGATCGGAAAACCTGCCACGATGCGAGGCGTATCCTCCGGGTTTGCTTTTCGAGTGAGCGGGTAACCAGATGTGACGGGTTTTTTTCGCCCATGGCTGTCGATGCCGGAACTACGCCGCGACTACGAACCGTAGGCAGGTCGATTTTTGACCGAGGGGGCAAGCGCGAGGAACATCACCATCTCACGGACGGACAGACTCTGCCATCCCGGGTAAACTTTTGTTCATGGCATTATCTTATCGAATTGCCGTGAAACGCAGTGGAGATATCCCGATGAGGCCGGGCGGATCTCGACGGGCTTTCCCGCTCTTCTGGGGCCACGATGTGGGCGCGTGGCGTCCGAGCATGGTCCTGCCTGCCTTGTGAGGCATCGGTGCAACCAGGTCGTTATCAGACGATGCCTGCTAAACCTGCTCAGCCGGCCCCCATGGCCCAGGCTGCCCTCCTGATTTGACGGACCGCGGGCAGAAAGGCGGGTGGCATCCGGCTCTCATTGCTCAGGTAGCGGGTGCCTGGCCAGGCGCTTCATCTGGGAGCCTGCTTGGGTGCTGCTAAAAAAACTCTGGTCGATGCTAAGCAACGGTGTATCTTAGCGTGACGTCAGGGCAGGCGGGCGCCGGCTGCGGGGCCGACACCCGCGCGCTCTGGATATACACTCCCAACTCTGTCAAGATCGCCTCTGCCATGCACCGCGATCCTCCTGCTGCAGGTGCGCCGAGGCCCGATGTCTGACAGCTCCGCCTGCTGGCGGCGGAACCCGTAGCCCTCCGCCGTGTCATTGGACGTTCTCCGGAGCAAGCCTGTTACGGCGTCGAACGCGGCCATGCTCGAAAACATCGGGCTGCCCAAGGTTCCCAGACCTGTCGGCCGCCGGCTCCTATACGTCCCGGGTGACGGTTGCAGCGCCAGAGTTTGTACCTCGCAGCCCGTGGAGACATCAATGGAGCCTCCCCGGTCGCGTTCCTGCTCGTCCCTGGATGTAAAAAGCCGGCTCTTTGCTCCTGCCCTGCTCTTATTTCTTTTTTTTTTTTTTTCTCCTTTTCTTTTCCACTTCATCTACTGTCATCTCCGTGGCTTTCTTTCCAGGCTGCCGTAACCGTGAGCTTGATACTGCCGGTCGTTTGTCCTCTGATACAGCTAGAGTGACTCGTACCTGAAAACTGCTGGGAGAGCTCCTTGCTCGACTTGAAGGACAGCTTGCTTGAGAGTATCCCCTTATCAGGCCTTTTTTTTAATCTTGAAGATGTCGAGGAAACCCATCTTCGTCGTGACCCATCCCCGGGCATGCTCCACGGCTTTTGAACGGGTGAGCTCGATGCCATCGGATCCTGCCTAGCTCCTTGGCTAACCAGAAGTACCGCTCCAGGTCTTCATGACCCAGCGTGGCACCCTGAAATGCATCCACGAACCGTTTGGTGATGCTTTCTACTACGGACCAGAGAGACTCAGCGAGAGATACGAGAATGATGAAGAGGCCCGCATCAAGAGCGGTTTCAGCCAGTCGACATTCAAAACCATCTTTGACAGGATCGAGAGAGAAGCTTCTGAGGTCCGACCCCCTTCATCATGAGTTCTTCCGTGCCCATGATTTCTTTTCTGCCTCTCTGGACGTAGTTGGTGAAACTCGGAACCTGAGAGACGCTGTATCATCTCTCATCTGTTCTTATTGGCCTTCCGTGTTCTGTTCCTACGTTTGCTCTTCTTGCATGCTATTGCCTGATCATGCCAGTGTCACGGAGCTCTGGCCATCTTGGTGTAGCATATGATCCAGCTGCGACGGGCTCTGCAACTCTCCCACCAATAACTGATTGCATCCAACGTGCATCTATTCTCTGCTGTTCACCATCGACATAATGCTTACCTCACAACAGGGAAAGCCTATCTTCATCAAAGACATCATCCACTACCTCGTTCCCCCGAATGGCAAGCCCGCAAGCATCGCACCCTCTCTGCAGAGGATCAAACGTGGAGTTGGCACGGAGGAAGTCAACGGAACCCATCACGCCAACGGCGTCAACGGTGCGGCTGTCAATGGGAATGGCGTCCACAAACTGAAGCCCTACCCCTACGACACGGAGCCTGAACCAGGCAACCCGACCGTTGTGCCGTTGGAGATGCTGTCCAGGTTCCAGTTCAGTTTCTTGATCCGCGATCCACACTACAGCATCCCCTCGTATTACCGCTGCACCGTCCCTCCGCTGGACGAGGTGACTGGTTTCTACAATTTCGATCCGTCCGAGGCCGGCTACGACGAAGTGCGTCGTGTCTTTGACTACATGCGCAAGGTCGGCCTCGTTGGGCCGCGTGTCGCCACGCATGGCCTTGACACCGACGTAGAGGGTGTCGAGAAGGCGAACGGCGTCCACCATGCCAATGGCGTGAACGGTGCCCACGGAGCTAATGGCGTCAACGGAACTGCCAGAGAAGGAGTGGAGATCTGTGTCGTCGACGCAGACGACCTTCTCGACAACCCCGCAGCCATGATCGAGGCCTACTGCAGGAGCGTGGGCATCAAGTACACCCCCAACATGCTCAACTGGGACAACGAGGAGGACCACCGCTTCGCAAGGGAGCAGTTCGAGAAGTGGAGGGGCTTCCACAACGACGCCATCGAGTCCAGGGGTCTGACGCCGAGAGGTCACGTAAGTCATCCGCCGTCCACCCTTTGGTGGGCCAGAAGTCCTTGTTTGTGCATGGCCAGCTGACAATATCTACAGGAGAGGCGCACCAAGACGGAGGAAGAGTTTGACGCCGAGTGGCGCGAGAAGTTTGGCGAGAAGGGTGCCCGGATCATCCGGGAGACGGTCGACCGCAACATGCCTGATTATCTGTACATGAAGAAGTTTGCCATGAAGGTTTAGAAATGTGCCTGCCATCCGGGTGGAGGTCTTGCTACGATGATGAGGATGACGATGTTGTCGTGATATCCTAGTCTGACATATGGCTCTGGCAGTTGCGATTGTCATTCGCTTTTTTTTTTTTTAAATATTGTGATAGCAGCTTTACCTGCTCTGGTAGGTAGCATTACAGTCGATGGATGTTCTTGCTTCTCGCTTCACAGCAAGTCAGATCGATAAATATCGCGAGGTAGGGCATATCCGGCCCAATAGGCAGATAGAGAAATAGCTATACCACGTCGTACTGCATCCTATCGTAATACGAAGTGCATATGACATCGTATTCGCATCTGGACTGGAAGAAAAAAGAAAAAAAAAAGAAAACGATATTGAAAAGGAAGAAAGCGGGACATGTCGACCATGAATGGCAGAGACAAAAATGATTACTCACATGTCCCCGGGGAGGATCGAACTCCCGACCTTGGGATTTCATGGGAGTTTTGAGAGGAATCTCCCACGTCATACGTTGTTGTATGAGACCCACGTGATAACCAACTACACCACAGAGACATGTCGTTGTTGGATACCGGTGGTGCCGTTTCACTTTTCAGCAGGAAGGCCGGATGGGTCCTGTCCTGGATGCCCTCTAAGGTATCCACCCCACCTATTCTTCCACTGAATTAAATGTAACAGCTTTTG
The DNA here is from genome assembly GCF_041956765.1 of Thermoascus crustaceus. Taxonomy (NCBI): domain Eukaryota; kingdom Fungi; phylum Ascomycota; class Eurotiomycetes; order Eurotiales; family Thermoascaceae; genus Thermoascus; species Thermoascus crustaceus. Next base: position 303,455 of record NW_027192533.1, on the reverse strand, counting down.
ATTGAAATGGTGTACAGAGGTAGAAGCTTGACGGCATGTCCTTAATTTTATTTTCAACATTGGAGTTAAATTGATTCATTTAAAGCTTGATACGATATAACATCTAAAATAAATAAATCAATAAGCAAAATGAAACCAGGTCATATTGGTTAAAATCTACACCCGTGCACCGTTGCACATGGGATTCAATTCAATCTAGACGAACAAGATCAGTCGTAGCTGTGGTTAGAATTTTCCAATCCATGAGTCGGAATGAATATATGAATACGTAGGTAGGTACCTAGACAAGACAAAACTCCTGTAGAAAAAAAAAGGTAAAATAAGGCAAAAACCTAACAATCCCTCTCGTTATCCTTCATCATCCTATTCTTATTCAAAAAAAAAGGCTATGCTTATCCCTTCTCTATTTCATTCCGCTCGTCTCACGTATTCCCCCACTTCCACGTCCCAAAACATACGACCTGATCATACAGCGCTGTAACCGCCCCTCGACCCTGCGCCCTGGATCGTGTTGACGAAGCTGCGGATCCAGTCCTGGAAGATGTACGGCAGGTCGCGGATGGTGTCGCCGTGCGGGAGGAGGTCCCACCCGCGGGCGCCGTAGCGGTTGTAGTTGAGCCACGAGCCGAAGATGAGGTACGCGGCGACGCAGAGGAAGAGGCTACCGAACAGTTAGCATGGTCGTAACGATAAAACGGTAGGACGTGCATGCAACGAATGGAGAAGAGGAGGGGGACTCACATAATGAGCAACCAGGTGAAGAAACCCCAGTGTCCACCTGACTGGTTCTCCCTGTTATCCCGCTGGTAGTTGTCGCACGCATACTTGGTCCGCCAGTCCAGCTTCAGGACGTAGGAGTTGTCGTCTCCCGGGCCGAAACTGACGAACTTGAGGCTCTTGTTGGGGTCGTTGTCGTTCAGGTCATCATCACTCGTTCCGTTCCCATTCCCATTCTTATCATCTGCCATGGTCATCGCCGACCGCTTCGCTTTCTCCTCCACCTCCTCATCTTGGATATCCTTCAGACCCTCCAGACCCGTCCGGTCCGGATCGCACTGAAACTCGATGACGGCGCCGGCGTCCTTCTTCTTCCCCCCTTCTTCCTTGTACTCGCCGCCAGAGAGCTTGATGAGGAGGCCCTCACGAGATGAGTCGAGTTTCTTGAGCCGCGTGATCTCGGGGTCCTTGGTGCCGTGGCCGAGGGGGTCCAGGCCGACGATGGGGAAGGCGTACTCGGTCTCCGAGGAGCCGTCGAGGGATTTGGTTTCTCTGAAGCCGCAGACTAGAAGTGAAGAAAAAAGAAGAGTACGTTAGCAAAGCTGTAGTCAACCAACAAGACCTGTAGATGTAGCAAGGGATCGGCGAACGTACTATTCTTCGATGTCCCGCACTTGAGAGGACCGCGGATCGCGGCGCGGTTCAGGATACTACATATGTTCAGCACGTAGGTCGTGTTGGTGATCGAGTCCTCGGTCTTGTCGACGTGGTACACTTCGTGGACGCCGCCCAGCGGGCTCAGGTCGTAGTTTATGTTGTCCACGGTGATGTGCGCGCAGTCGAAGCCGACGGCGGCCGTGAGGCCGGGGAGGAGGAGGGAGGGTAGGAGCAGCGATGGTATTCGCATGGTGGAGGAGGAGTAGTCGGTGTATAGGTCTGTTGATGGAGGAGAGACCCAGAGAGAGGGAAGGAGATATTTCCTGGGAATGTTGGGGATATAGGAAAGGTACCTAGGATGGAGCGGTCACGGGAGATGGATCAATCAATCACAACACAACACAGACTGGCAGCTCCAGAACGAAGCGAAGCCAGACGAGACGATGAAGACCGGCTCTCTCCGCTTCACAGAAACAGAAAAGGGATATCGCAGACCAGACGAGGTCGAGGAGATAGCGCGTGCTGGACCGAGACGGGGTCGGTCTGGAGAAGCAGGACAGGCAGAACGGAGCAAGCAGCAGGTCAGCCTCCGAGGTGGACTCCGCACGCGAGCATGGGCCTGGAGATGATGTCACCCAGTGGAGGCCTCGGCCCAGACTCCAGTACAGAATAAAAACAATAGGATAGTAAACAGTAAAGAGAAGAGAAATAGAGAAAGAACGGTGATAGATCGAAAAAGAGGACTAGCAGCAGGCAGCGTGCAGCTTTCTTCCACTCTACCGTCTCGCTGCAGCGGTCTCGTGCTCGCACAGGCCAATCCCGCTCCACCGTGACCGCCCGCCTAAAACGGACGTCGTTGAGGGGGAGAAGATGGATTCAACCTGCCCATCCAGAGCTGTTTGTACATCCAGCCAGCCGCCAAGATGATGCCGCGTCGCATGGTACGTACATATGGAACAGGACAGAATATCGCTCTCCGCTCCGGGGCAAGAGACAGAGACTAAGGACATCGCAGCTCTCGAAAGAGGACGAGGCCTCCGCCGGCGGGGAGGACACCGAGGTCCGCCGTGAGGACCAGGACAAGATCAACCGCTTCAGCCGCCTGCATGCGCGCGAGGCCGTGCTCGAGGAGCAGCTGAAGGCGAAGCAGGTGCGTCTTTTTCTTTCTTTCTTTTTTTTCTTTTAGCATGGTATTGTTTTGTTACACCTAAGTTTTTTGTTCCATTGAAAATGTGGGTCGTGTTAAAAATTGAACATCTGCACCGTTTTGATATTCTATTGTATGCTACATAAAAAGAAGAGAAAGAGGACTAACAATCCCCCAGAAAGACAAAGAAGACCTCGAGGAGATCTCCACTGAACTCGAGCTCGCCGATGAAGACGAGCTAGTCCCGTAAGTTGTCTCCTCCTGTCCCCATCTTCATCCGTCTATCTTTCTTCTAGTATTAACGAAAAGATAGCTACAAAATTGGTGACTCGTTCATCTCTCTCCCCCTCTCTGAGGCGCAGTCCATGCTCGCCGCCTCGACCGAGCAGATCGAGGGTGAGGTCTCCCGCCTCGAGGAGTCCCTGAGCGACCTGCGTGAGGAGATGCAGCAGCTCAAGGTCGCCCTCTACGCCCGTTTCGGGCGGAGCATCAACCTGGAGACCTAATCCAACCAGCCTTCGCCTTGAACCTCAGGGTGAAGCCTGCGGATTAGGATTCTTGTTTCTTCTGCCGCTCCGGTTTTTTGCCTCCAGTGCGTCTATCTGGCGTGGTGGATTTGGGTCGTGGCATTGTTAGTGTGCGTTGCGCATGGCGAATCCCGTCGACGGGAGAGAGGGGAAAGGATACAGGAGAGAATTCTACGTATGCATCCTAACCATCCGAACCATCCGAACCAACATTCCCATCCGTCATCCATTTCTCGGGCCTCAAACTCATCCCACACATATCTTACATTCCTGCTATATCCCTATTGCCTTTCCTGCACAAAGAAAAGTGCCTTGTGACGCAGGAACGATAGAAAATTATTTATGTCTTCGGGTAGATTGTTATATATATATAATACTTCGGAATAGATACATAGGGCTTTCATTAACCATAACCTTCATTTCACATGCTTCCCTTTTCGGGTCATGGGGAGGGGGGGGGGGGGGGGGGCCGTGGGCAGAGGAGTGACCCGAACGCAGCGCAAAAGCACGATAAGGGGGTATACCGGCCGCGTCCATCACTCCTGAACCCTGCTCGATTAGCCACGTAGATTACTTATATTGGTACCCCTTCTATCGAGGTTCTCTATAGTCTTTCCTGGAATTCCCCAAATTCCGACGACTGTCCTCAACATTTCAGCAAGTGAAAAGGCCGTGATGCCGGATGAGGTAACCGGCTGGGTTTAGGGGGAGTGGGAGTGTCCGTCCTGTGCACTGGAGTATTGCGGCAGTTCCCCTGCAGTAGCTTAGGTGAAAGATTCCGGGGAGCTCGCTAACCCGATGCGACAGGCGGATGCCTTCAATGAAGGTAGAGGAAATCGACCATTCGGTATGGGCGAGACCGCATCGAAGAGAGCCATCTAGGTTAAATGATATTTGCGATCGTCATGCGAGAATTGGAGGGGCTGCGTTGAGATGTAGTGTTGGAGTTCCCGCCTGCGGGGTCAGGACTGAGTAGTGATGGGTCAGGCTTTGGTGGTTCCGTAGTTCTGGTGGGCGCTTGGACGTCTCTTCTGTCGTATCCTCGTTGACGTCGCTGCTGCTGTTCGTCAAGGAGGTACTGAACCGTCTGCTCAACCCAATCCCAACCTTCCCACTCCAGCTCTGGCTCCTCTGAAAGGGAGCATCTACTTGGCCCGGTCTGGTGGATGATACTGTCCTGGAACGATGGTGCATTCGACATTTGTGGCGATACCGTCTTCAACTGAGAACCCGTTTCACTGCCCTGCCATATCCAACTTCCGTCCGCGGTGCTCTGCATATCCCCAGACACATACGCCATCATCTCCTCGTCCTGCTCCAGACCTGCTGGTTCCTCACGACGCAATCGATCCAGAATAAGTTTCAGGAAAAAGGCAATATAACGTCCGCAAGCGGCATTCACCGACCGTGAATCGCCGATTGTTGCGCTCGCCTGCACGCAAACCAGAGCAGCAGCGTACTCTGCACGGAAAAGGAGTAATAGGACACAACGCCAGATATGAGTGCAGAGCATCGTGCTTGCAGATGAAGCCAGCAGGGAACGCCAGTCACCGCCCTGGTACCCGTGCGGCGGAGACGGAGGGTTGTGCATGCAGCGCGAGAGGAGACGAGTCGTGTCGAGAGCTGTCGCAAGACAGTATTCGATGGCCGTATATCGCGTATCGTGGGGACAGGAAGGAGAGAAGTTATGGCGATGAAGGACAAATCTAGCATTCTGCAAGTAGATTATCGGTGAGAGGGATCGCGGATCAAGATACTGGTCCGACTTCGGATGGTATTGAAGGGGAAAGGTCGCCAAACAGGCATTGAAGTGGCGTTCAAATGTCTCTATGGTTGCAGGACTGATGACGGGGAATCTCAGGGTTTTCGTGAGCGGACCGATCGACCGAACGACGTGGATCGTTGCAAGTAATGGTGTTGTTTGGTGTCCTTCGGGCACAGATCCGCCCTCGGAGATGAATTGTTCGTCAACGGGGCAGGGAAGATCGACATCGCAGTCTTGGTCGTGGATCAAGATGGGTTTTCCCATCTCCAGCGCAATAAGTCTGGGGAAAACCGTCAGGTCTGAAGATTCCTACTATTGGAGCAGAGAACACGAACCTATCCCAGGCGTATATCCCCCACCACACACGTCTCCTCATCTCTCCTTCAACGGCTGGCCACGGCCCAGATTCGAGGTGAAGACCAATTTCTTGGGCAATTCTCACTGAGGTGCCCAACCACACCCAGCTGGCCGACTTGGAGTTCACCTCGTAAAGGAAGATACTCACGAGTAGAGTAGCCCGGGCCTGATCCAGGGAAAACTCATCCTGCCAGACATCGAATATAGTGCTGGAGACTTTCAGATATTCCTTGCCGTTCCGGAATCTGTTCGGGTCCAGAGTGTGGAGGGATCCGCACGCAAAGACGGTGAACAGCACTGCCGCCCATCCGCGAGGGACACCCCGGAGCGAGCCAGCGCGGTAGACTTGTTCGTACTCGGCCACGAAACTGGGCCAATGGAGTATGGGGAGAACGGAGTGGATCGAAGTATAGTACTGTGAGACAAGGCGATCTGCAACACTCTTCAGGGGAAGAGGCGGCGCATCGGTAAATAGGAGCGGTTTGGACTCTTCCTGCCGGTATGGTGGCGGTACCTTCATCACTCTCCTTCCGTAGTTTCGCATGTTGGCCCGCACCTCGGACAAATCCTGTGTCACCGCAGGCCGAGTCCGTCGCGGCGGACGGCATCCAACATCTGGCAACTTCAACATCGGCTGACCGCTCGCGTCGAAATCAATATCTATCAGGTTATCTGCTCTCATCAATCCCGAGCGAAGTTGCTGCAGTTGCTGCTTGGTAGTTGTAAGTTGCTTCTCGAGGTCTTGAACCTGCCTGCTTCCGCGTTAGAATCGGGGCGCGCCCTGAACCGCACAGATAGGGACGAACTTGATTGAAGACATCCGTCTGTTGGTCTCCTTGGTGAATTGGCATCGCACTTTGCGGTTGGAGCACTCGGTGCAGCTGGTTGATTCCGAAGCATCACACTAGATCCCAAGGACGTAAGTGTTTGGACGTCTTTCATCGGTAGAAGACTGGCGCATCCTGTACCTTCACTTTGCGCTCCCGGCAGGCATCGCAACTCGGATCCTTTCTCCTCTGCCTGTACGCTCGTTTCTGTTGCGGCGGCGGCGGTGGTGGTTGTGACTGTCCCGTGCCGCCCATCTGGGCCGGAAGGATGGCTGGATTGTCTGGCATGGTTCCATTTAAGGGAGGCGCATCTGGTAAAACCGACGCGCGCTCTGCTGGAGAGCCCGAAGCAGAATCATACGAGCGCGCATACGATGAAGCTGATGGCACCAATGGTGCATTTGGAATTTGCTGCGACGGGGGTTGCAGCAGGTGTGCCATTTTCAGTCCACTGCTGGGTCTGCTTGGTGGAGCGGACATCAGAGCAGCAGCAGCACTTTGGTGTTGAAGGGAGCCTTGTGGCGACGCAGCAGACGACGCAGATGGAGAATCGTATGAGGCGCTCTGCTGACCTTGACTAGCCGATTGATGATAGAATTGGCTCTGCATAACGAATGTCTCTTCTGGTCACGAAAAACAGCGGCATATGGGTGAGATGCTGGGGGTGGGAAAAGCACTTTCCTCCAACGGCAACGCCCAGGGCAACCGAGGAAACGCGGATAGAATTCAATCAGAGAGTATCGCGACTTCGAAATCCTCCAAACCACGTTTCAAAAGTCGCTATTCGATGAATGTGGTCTTGTAGAAATCCAAACGTTCGAAATAGCCAAGTGGACTATTGTTATTGCTGGGTCTGCCGCGGTTCTCGAGCGCGGAACATTCAACGGCAAGCACTTTCGCGGGGCCGCCAAACACCATGTATCGCGGACCTCGACGATTGATGGAGAGCTCTGGCATTGACATCTGGTCGCCAAAGATCAAAGTACGGCTGGGGTCATCCTAACTGCCGGCCGTCACCAATGGTGCAGAAAGGTGTCCCGTGAATAATATGGCTGAGGACAGTAGTAGCAGTGAGATACAGCAGTAGTAATAGCGGCAGAAGTAATAATAATTGACTAGAGTTGATGGTGCCCTGGATGCACACAAGACAAGAAGCCAGATCGACGGCAGTCCCCTGTCGCTGGGGTATGTTTCGGACACCAGGCTCTTCAAGCTCTTGGGCCGTCTCTCCGAAAGTCTCGGTTGACCCCGGTAGCTGAAACGAGCCAGGTATGAGACGAGAGCAGAGTCGAGGAGCGGAGATGGGAAACTAACAACTACACCGTGTTGAGCTTACTCCGTACACATGCAGGACGATAGACGCCGAGAAAACGCATATCATTCAAGATCCATTGACCGAACTGGAGCTCGGGAAATGTGAGGAGTGGGAGACTGGAGTCCTGGAGCTAGACCTTGGTTGCATGCCACCAAGCAACCCATGGATCGCTGGCTGTCGACCTTTGGTGACAGCATCTCGACTCCCCTTGGTTGGGTGATAAAAGCAGCGGTAACTTGGACGCTTCTCTAGGATATCTTGCTGTCTGGAACGGTTAGTTTGCGACCCAGGGCGAGAGGCCCGAGTAGACTACTGGGCGGTTGGGGGAAAGGGCTGGTCCCTTTTTCCAGTCTCGCTCTCTCATCCGGACGGGGTTAATTTCTTGCAGGGCAAATTGGCATCGATGGCATACCATAACAGGCGCCATTCCCCCTTTGGGACAGTGGTCCAGGGTCAAGGGGGAGACGGGGCAAGACTCAGGCCCTGCCGGCGGGCGGACGCGTCCCGAGATCGGCAGCGATGGTGAGGAGGTGCAGGACGCCTCCGACAGGCGTTGTGAGGCCGGGCTTTTGGCGAGGACGGTGGGCATCAGATCGTCGAACGACGGACAGGGATGGAGGGCTCGAAGATCATCGTCGGGCGGTCAACGGGGGGGGAGCTGGCGGCACAGCCATGGGCTGGCCCTTGGACAGAGGGGCCGCAGGCTCCATCCCGGGCGACGGGACTGGATGCCAGACACGGCCAGATTGTCCTCACGGACGGGCTAGCAAAGGCGCAGCACGATCCCCTCTCTGCGTGGCCACTACCTGGCCACATGGAGACCCGGCCGGATGGTGGACCCGGGACGCGATGGAGGAGACAAGAGCAGCACTGAAGTCATGGCTTCGCCGTTTGCGGCCACGGTTGCTCGCGAAAATCCCAATTAGCCCTTCTGTCCAATCATCCCGGCCGTGTCACGGAGCGCTCCGAGGCCTGCGAACATCGTTGAGCCTTGCGTTATGATAGACGACGGCCGCTCTGGCGTTGCCTCGGCGCTGCGGCGCTTGCTCTCAAACGGGGTGCGATCCGTACGCGGACAGCGGAATAGTAGCGCGCCGCAAGGACGGGCAGGAGCCGCAGGGAGTAGGATAATTATTTTGCTTCCTCGAGTTTGCTAGATTCAAGCTTCGTCGTGGTCGTGGTGCAGAATGAGGGTTTCGGAGAAAAGAAGCGTTAACGTTCTTTTCTGCCCACCGGACCATCGAACTCCGTACGTGGTAACGTCGAAGCCCTACACTGGTGAAGAATTCACATCCTCCCTACGATCATCCACGAACCATGCAAACTACAGATCGTTGCGGTCAAGCCGCGGAAAGTCCTGTATGCACGCGTCGACCTCCAGCTAGAGCACACGACTGGCCAAGCATGGTCCACCAGGGTCCTGACGGACATCACAGACCCTCGTGAGCCCTGCACGTCCATCACCCACTCCACCAAGGTATCTACTACCGCGTACGGCATGCCTCAACGTCCTCAAACACGAGCACCAGGCACCTCTCCTGCATTTGCCATTATTAATGAGTGGTACATTCGCCAAACCCTGTTTCCCTCCTTCTCGACCTTTTGAGAACTCAGAATCTCGTTAGACTCTGCAAGGCGGAAGCGGTTAGTATTCGACTAGCAGCAGTTTCCCCGCACACTCTCGTCATCTCGATCGCAGACGGAGAGATCGTCGTCAGATAACAGCCATTCCGTTCCGGGAGCGAAGCCCGGAAAGTTGCTCCCCGGGTTTCTTCGTGCGCGCGTGCTCCCGAACATGGTAAATTTCCAAACAGGTAGAAATAGAGCTTTTTAGGCAAGCAAACATTTCCAGACGGCTCGTGACCTCGCGCTGCCGGTGTTATTTTCCAGCCAAGCGACAAGCGTCCAGGGCTCAGACATCCAAGCCGGACTCCAGTAGTCAAAAGTTAGCAGGCTTTTACCTCTCCGGCTGTTTTAACTCAATTTATCTTCTGCCGGCAGGCTCCATCTGACGTCGGAAAATGCTCCATCGGGCCCCGTGACAAGTCGTGCTAGTTTGGTCTTGGATGCTACATCTGGCCGTCTGCCTCGGTCTGTTCCGGCCACCCGGCTCAGTCAGCCATGCACGCAGCGCGCAGCCATCAATAATATTATTGGAACGCGATGACGAACGGTAGGCCCCTTCCCTTGGAGCCCCTCCCTGGGCCGACATGGCTGGCTGGACTTCCTAACTTCTTTCTGGTCATGGATGGCTTGCTCCACGTGGGCCCTGCGTTCCCCCGCGCCCATATTCTCAGTTTGCTTCATCGTCGCGTTCTCGGCTTATGGGGCACCGGGAGGCGTGACTGTACGTAAAACTGACCGCAGCACATACTTGGCATTAATTTTGCTTCTCCTTGATCATGAGCTAACCTAAAACCAAGAAGCCACTCAATTCTCGACGTTGATCTGTGGAAAGACCCGGGAAATAAAGAGAAATTATGCAAAAAATAGCTTGCACAACAACAATAAATGCATGGAGCATGGGCCACAAGAGAGAGTTACAAAGCTTGCATACATAGCACTTGGCACCTGGAGCAGTCACCCTGTCTCTGGCTCGTCTCCGATTCGGTAGACAAGTTCCAGGTTCCAGGACCATCGAATATACCCCATCCTCGACATTAAAACACACAGGGATCAAGGACCATCCTGGTCGACTACCTCCCTGTTCCAGCAGATCTCTATTTTCATGCCATGGCGCCTCGCGCTTACTAGCCCCCCTAACTCCTGTTACTCTTTTTCCTTTCCTGTGCCGCAATGCCAAGCTCAGCTGAAGAAAGAACAAAGACATTCTTCTCCACAGTGCAATTTACGCACACAACACGTTGGCACCATAATATTGGAAAGTATTCAACCTTCCATGATTTTTTGGCCTAGAACTCCGATTCGACGTGCTGGATACTTATTCATGTGGCCGCTGACGCATTTGAGATTCAGACACAATGGCAAATAAATAACCGTCGGAAGGCTGCATAGATTGCTGGAAACTGAGAATGTATGCGTCGAAGTTACCTACGTACAATAATCTACATAGAGAAGAAAAATCAGTGTTCCATCTATCATTCTGAGATCTACAGAATTATCACACAGTACTATTAATTGAACAAACAAGCGCTGCAGGGAAACCCGGTTTGAGTTAATGTAATGTATCTAATCTGGTTTTGGCGGGCTCCGGCACCTACCTGTTTGTTTGCACCTTTCAACGGCCAACTTCCGGACCCCTCGAACCGGATCGGCATGAACAAGCTAAGCGTTTTGTGTTCATAATCGGTTCGGATCAGAACTCCGGTACATATGGGGTCATATGTTAGGTACTTCCGTACCCCCCTGGTTTCTGCCAAGATCAAGATCCCACTGCGTATGTACATAATCTTGTTGATCGGACAGAGAGAGAAGAAAAAAGACAGACACCCGCCCGCCCGCTGACGAACGGCATTGTCCCTGAAAGAAAGGAGAATGATGATGATGCATGGATAGTGGTGAATCAGTCGGACTCCCAATAACATATTACCTCATTAATTAGTTAGATATCATCTTGGTTTAGCGTTTGCGCATGGGGGAGACAAGAACATAAACATTAGGACCGACCCGTTAGGGGGGGATGTCGAACTTGGAGCTTTGCGCATCATTGAATGGCAATCAACAACAATACCACTGGGAAAAAAAAGGTAATCACTCTGCGATTGGAAAAAAAAAAACTCTGTCAAGATGATCTTGAGACATCCATGTCAATCTATACTCGTATCCCGAACTCGCAGATTCGACTTTTGAGCACTGACGGACCTCTCCCCCCTTCTCCCAGGCTTTTTATGGACGAGATTTTTTTTTATCGCGGATGAATCATTCGTTGGGATTAGTATACTGCATAATATTTATATGTTTGAATCTATTGTTATCCAGAATTCCAGGGGTTCTTCTGGGTAAAAAACACCGTCGCAAGAAGAGGGGACACTTCCTGTTCTAGTATCTGAGACCGGGTCCTTTTATCCTTTTATTTTTAGCTTCTTATAATAAATGGCTACTCATGGTCAATATAACGATGTTTGAAACAAGACGTCCCTGCCAATAACAGGAAAAGCAGATAACAGCATCCGCCCAGTCAGCACACCTATAAGAATGAAGAGACAAAAGCCGACAACTCCTTCGTTTATCGAAAACTTTCCCTCCCCCCCCCCCTTTTTTTCCCCTTCCAACCTCATCAAAAAAAAGCCGGCCAGACAGACAGCTTTGTTCGCTGGCCTCCCAAGCTATTTAATCCAACTCAATTCTCCCTCTCCTCCCACCTCTGCATAACCACTTCCACGATCTTCGCCACGCCCTCCATCTCCTCCTCGGCCGTCGTCCCCGTCGCCGCGGCGTCGATGCTGCACCCGACATACACGGGGACGCCCATGCGGCGGGCGAGGATCTTCGACGTGCGCGTCGCGTAGTCGATGCTCGCGGGGTTGGAGTAGAGCACGGTGGAGATGGTGGAGCGGGGGTTCATGCGCTGTTTTTTGATTCCGTTAGTTTCCGTGTGGATGTTGAATAGGCGTGTGACTTAATTGATATGATACTCCATGTGGGATGGATGAAATAAGACGAAGGGAAAAGAAGTCCCTTATGCAAAGGATACAAGAAGGATGGGAAATAAAATAGAACAGCAAGAGAACTGAGATCGGAATCCCCTCAAAAAAGTCATCAGCAGAAGAGAAGCCGTAAGGCAAATAAATATTGAAAGCATAATACCGCTGATGACGCCAGAAACAGCACCGGATAACCGACCACAGATATCATGTCATACGTCTCATGGATCAGAAGTCCAGAAATATCAGAACAAACAAAGCACCATATAAGAACCATACCAGACCAACCAAGTCAGGTCCTCAAACCAGAAACACGCAACAAAAAAAAACGCTGACAACAAAGACAAACAAGCAAGCAGCTAAATAATAATAATTATAAAAAAAGAAGGGGGGGGGGGGGGGGGAAGAAGGGGAAACTTACATCCGGCATCGAATACACGAAACTCCCCATCGGCTTCAGCATCCCGCTCCCATCACCGGGAGTCGTCGTCGCCAGGAACACCATGGTCGAGGTGGCCAGGAACGTCAGGTGGATGTGGAGCGTCGTGTACGGGGTCTTGGGGAGCGGGAGGGAGATCTCGATTGGTTTCAGGGAGGGCTCGACGGGCTCGGTGTGTGGGATGGACGATGATGATGATGATGCTGGCAGTGATGCGGTTGTCATTTTGGCTTTTTGGAAGTCTGTATCCGAATAATGACAAAAGTTATGAATAGTTAGGAAGTAGTAGAGAGAGCTCTGGAGAGAGGAGAGTTGAATTTTTGAAGCGTTTGTTTTATGTATTGGATGTATGTGACTAGTATATACTCCCGATCAACTAGATAGCTTTGAATTGATCTTTATGTAGATAGTTCTCCGGTTCTGTGGTTCTAAGCAGTCGATCTGATACTTCTTGACTGAGGTGCAGAACCACCGCTTTGAGGTCTTCCGTCCCCCGCCAAACGGAGCGGGTCCACCGTGGCCGTCAAAAAGGCGGAAAGATACATAACCTACCGTACATCCGTCCGCTTCACCACCTGAGTTGCCATCGCACCTTGCATATTTCCTCAAGGCAAAATATCCATGAGAACATCTCTTGACGGTCCTCTTGGTCATTTCCCTTAAAAATTTCTTGCCTTTCGTCTTCGTGTTGTTCTAAAGCCCCGCACAAACCAAAAGGAAAAGAAGAACATGGACCCGGAACCGCAGCAACATCTCGATGATCCGGGCGAGGCCCGCAGCTGGGCGGGAGACTTTGATCCCTTCGCGGACGCGGAGGAGCGGAGGGTTCTGTTTGCCGCGTTCGACTCCTTCAGGTACGTGCGCCACGAATCTACGTGGGCGCATCGTTTTTAAAAAAAAATGTTGTTATCTTTAGCATCTATTGATCGTGATGGGCAGTAATTTCCAGATAAAGACTGCAGTTTTCCAAGGGTTTAAGTCTATCCTATATTCTCTTTCCAAAGACCGGGTGTGGTGACCAATTTGTTGATGCTTTCTTGGATATTTCATTTCGTTGCCTTAACCTTGCCCCAGGACAGTTTCAGCTATTCAAGTGCTGTACTTGGGCGTCAACATGTGGTTTCGCATTTCTTACCTGTTCCTTTTATATCTGCCTACTACTATGTATGGTTTCTTTAGCTTCTTTGTTTTATCTAGTTGATAAAGACCGCTCGACGTGGTCGATTTCAGCTACTGAGCAAAGAACAGGCAATACCGAAGGACAGCTCACATGAACACCACCCACCGGCGGCGGCAGGCGTTCTATGCGCTCCCTTCCGCGCACTGGCGGATGCTTGCGGAACCGCCCTTCTCCCTTCTAGACAACTTCAACGATGTAGACGACGCTATCGACGCCAACGCCGATATTGCCGATGCCATCCTTGCGGCAGGGTTGGAGTCCTTCGGCCTGTCTGCGAATCCCGCGGAAGACGATCCGAGCCGGAACTGGCACGGAAAAGCTACGTCGGCGGATGTGAGCAAGGCCCATTCGACCCTTAGACAGTTCTACAGGGACTGGAGCGCCGAGGGAAGGGCGGAGAGGGAGGTTTGCTACGATCCAGTGATCCGGGTCTTGAGGGAAGAATTTGGAGAGGACCGTGGACCCAGGCATGAGATCAGGGTGCTGGTCCCTGGAGCTGGGTTGGGACGGCTCGTCTTCGACCTCTGCCAGGCTGGATTTGCGGCAGAGGGAAATGAGATATCTTACCATCAATTACTGGCCAGCAGCTGGGTGCTAAACCATACGCAAGGCCCAAAGCAGCATGTACTTTATCCCTTCGCCACGCAATTCTCCAATCTCCTGTCGAGGGACCAGCAGTTGAAGAAGGTTATGATACCGGATGTGCATCCAGGTTCTGCAATGCTCGCTGCTCAGGCTGCACAAGCAGAGAATAAAGAAGCGCCCCGCTTTGGGACGATGAGTATGTCTGCTGCGGATTTCGTGGTCCTGTACAGCGGGGAGTCGCAGAAGGACGCCTTCGACGCGGTCGCGACGGTCTTCTTCATCGACACGGCCCCAAATCTCATCCGGTACATCGAGGCGATACGGAACTGCCTCAAACCAGGCGGGATTTGGATCAACGTCGGCCCGCTGCTGTGGCATTTTGAGGACCACAGCAACCGGACTAACAACGGCGGAGCGGAGACAGGTACCGACGCTCACCAGCACCAGGGCATCGGCGAGCCCGGAAGCGTGGAACTGACAGAGGAAGAAGTATTCCATCTGATTGAGAAAATGGGATTCCATGTCGGGAAACGGGAGACCCAGGCTGAACGGCGTTACTGTGGGTATATCCAAGATCCAGAGAGTATGCTGCAAAACCTGTACAGACCGTCCCACTGGGTAGCGCGGAAGAATGAGATATAGTGATGACGTCTTGCTGCATGTGATGATGGTAAAACGGCCCCAGACGCTGCAGAAGGATGCATGTTATCTGGGCTTAACTATAATGGCTTTGTAAACCCGGGGGGATCGAAGTCTGCCTCGCGGAGTCAGCCGTACCAGACGCTGGTATGTAACAAACGAGATCGTACATGGAGTACGTAGTATTGAAAGAGACAGTTCAGCCGCAGGCAGACAAGGAAGCAAACGCAGGCCCCACTGGCTGACGGGCATCGCCTTCCCCTGTCCATCTACTCCATTCAGATTGGAACTTTGGCGCAGGTGCTGGCCAAGTCAGGTGCTCGGGCGCATGTGGTGCAGCGGCTGACTTGGCGAGAGTTTTATCGTCATATTCCCGTTTCCATCCTCTGTACCTGGCCCCCAAATTCAGGGGAGGCTTAGCTGGAGTTTGGTTAAGATTGAGGGGGTCTTTTAACTATACTGCTTAACCAACACGTTTTTTTTTGACGTTACCACTTGTATGATCAGCAATAAGACGCGGCCGGAAGGCACATGGCTGTGGAGCATATCCAAGACCGAAGGTCCGAGCAGAGCCTCAACAGGTCAACGGCCTCTGGTCAATTATCGACTTTACAAAGGAACGTTGCGAAGAAACAGAAAGAAAGCATAGAATCTGGCAGGGTAGAGCAGGATCTGAGGCTGCGCAGAAAATCTACCGTGAAAGCTGCTAACGATGCTGGCGCAGGGCTGATGCCGTCGTGGCTGAGGCGGGCCTTTCGGAAGCGTCGCCCGCGGCTCTGGGGCATCGACCGCTGTGTTCCAAGGTTCGGGGTTTGGTTGACGTTTGGATTCATATTTCCGGTATCAGGTACGCGGCGGTGTATCTAGATGTTCGCAGCGGGAACGAGGAGAATCATCACGAAATGAATAGTCTCGTTGACAGCTGCGCGCAACGATTCGTATCTTTCTTTTCGCGCTGACAGTTGGTAAGTGCGTCAGCACCGCGCACCCACTGTCAGACCCCGCCCCCCTTGGGCGACGAGAACGGTGGGGCAACAAGTACAGTACCGACAAGATCACTCCCTGTCGTCGGGCATTTGATTTGAACGGAGCATTTGGCGCAGCAAGGGCACGATGATGAAAGGAGCCGTTCTGGCCAAGAGAGCTGATAGAACCAGATCGAAGGGAGCACCGACACGCGGCCTCTGTCTGTCTCCTATGACGGCGAGAGTACAGCAGAGCTTCTTGCGGTCGGATCTGCGTCTTTTTCGTTACTTAAAATGCGACGGAGGACTGCATGGGAAAATACGAATCCACCATCGTAGATGCGAGAAAACAGGGCGTCCCGTGGCCCGTATGTGACGCCGTCTGGTATGCGACGGTACGGGACCACCCGCCCTTGGGCATCTCCACATTTCGCCCAGCTTGATGAACATCCAGATCCAGACTCTGAGCTGGACAAAGATTGAAGGCAAAAGGCTCTTTGCTTCCTCTGCTGCTGCTCTGCTGGTCATCGTCTCTCACAGCGCACGCTGTCCCGCCGTCTGCGCAGCGCATCTCCATCTCATCGTGCTCAGCCTCGCAGCATCGCCTAGACCTCTTCCTGGCCACACTAGAGCCGCGTGCTGTCCGTCGTTCTCGACTTGCGCTTCTTCATCTCCTCTTTCCGGCCAATTCGTCCCCTTTGTCGCCCATCCTCATCCCCCTCCCTGTCATCCCCATCTCACACGCCTTATCCTCCAGCCCTGCGCTGTATCTCACCTCCCGAAGAACGAACACTCGACTGCTGACACGGCCCTCCTGCGCCTGCATTTCTTTCTTCCCCAACGCTCGCCCCCGTATTCCTCTTCCCTCTCTCCCCTACTTCTCTTCTCTCTAACGGCCGCATATTCTTATGGATCTGATGAGTTCCCGCTTCAAGTTTGGTTTCAATACAAAACGCAAGAACAGCCCACAGAACCAGCCCTCCAACCCGCCAAGTAACTACCTCGCCCCGTCGAACGGCAATTCTATCAACTCGCCGCCAGCCGGTAATACTTCGTCCAACACCAGCCTTCCCATGAATAGCCAAAACCCGCAGGGTCGACCGCCTAGCTACACGTACAATGGTCGACCTACCAGCCCCATGCCGCCGGGGCAGCAGCTTGTCCCCCACCACCCTCCTCCCACCACCAATACCGGTGTCCAGTACACCCAGCCCGGTGTTACAACACTGGCTCCCGCTCCTCCTCCCGGATATGGATACCAGCAGCCTATCCCACATAGTATTCCGCAGAGCATAAACCCCCACCCTGGGCTACGGAACCCCGCAGTGGAGGTGGAGGGGGCTGGTCGAAGCAAGGCCCAGCTGATCGTGGGAATTGACTTTGGAACAACTTTTTCAGGCGTTGCTTTTGCTTTCGCGACCAACAATGAGGCGAGGGAGGACATAATCACGGAATGGCCTGGGGCGGGGACGCATACCAAGCAGAAGGTACGTTGATATTGTCCGGCCCCCTGGCTCTGTTCCTCTGACTAACGGTGATGCTACAACAGATCCCAACTGTCTTGTATTACGATCAGTACCAGAAAGTGGTGGGTTGGGGACCAGATATCGCAGATGCGCTTGCTCCGACCGGCTACCCAAAGCCCGGTGTGCAGAAGGTAGAATGGTTCAAGCTGCAGCTGATGCTGTCAGGGAACACTTACATTGACCCGATCAATCTCCCTCCCCTCCCTCCAGGAAAGTCTGAGATAGATGTCGCGGCGGACTATCTCTTCAAGTTGCGACAAGCCATGCGCGCTCAGCTGCAGAAGACGCTGGGTGAGGTGTTCAACAGGGAAGAGCGGAATATTCGATACTTCCTCACCGTACCCGCTATCTGGAACGATGCAGGCAAAGCTGCGACTCGTGCGGCCGCCATCCAAGCCGGCTTTTTGCGCGATGAGAACGACAACCGTCTGACCCTGATCACCGAGCCTGAGGCTGCTGCTATGTTCTGCGCCAAGACGGGACTCCTCAACCTGAAAGTCGGCGATGCCATCTTGATCGTCGACTGTGGTGGTGGAACAGTGGATCTGATCGCGTATGAAGTTGAGGAGGAACAGCCTTTCAGTGTGGCAGAGTGCACCGCCGGCTCCGGAGACTCCTGCGGCTCCACGGCGCTCAACCGTAATTTCAGCAACATCCTACGTGCAAAGATCCGGAAGATGAAGCTGCCTGACGGCTCGCGAACTGCCGGAAAGGTGTACGCCAAGTGTATCATGGACTTTGAGAACCGAATCAAGGCAGACTTCCGCAACAACGGCCAGAAGTGGGCAGTGGACGTTGGAATCGAGGCCGACTTCCCTGAAGCTGGGATCGAGGAGGGTTACATGACTTTCACGAACGAGGAAATCCTGCAGTGCTTCGAGCCCGTCGTCAACCGGATCCTTGAGCTGGTTCGTAACCAGATCATAGCTATCCAAGCCCAGAACCGGTCACTACAGGTAAGTACACCATTATATAGCTTATTTTCCATTCGCAGTATTCTTAGTCTTGATTCTGACGACATTCGCAGAATGTCTTGGTAGTAGGTGGTTTTGGTGCTTCGGAGTATCTCTTCCAGCAGATCAAACTCCACGTACCACCCCAGTACCAATCTAAGGTCGTGAGACCTATGGACTCAGTTGCGGCTATTGTCAAGGGTGCTGTCACGGCAGGCATTACGGAGCGGGTTGTCACGTCGCGTGTTGCGCGTCGACACTATCTCATGGCGACTCTGCAACCCTTCAAGGAAGGTTACCATCCGGAGCAGTACCGTGTACCGAGTCTGGACGGCAAGGACCGATGCAAGTACACGCGACAGATTTTCGTGCAAAAGGGCGAGCGCGTGAAGAACGGCGAGCCAGTCAAGGTCAGCTTCTTCCGCCAGGTTGCGCCAGGCGCTACTTTGATGTACGAAGATATCCTGTACGCGTGCGACGAGGATGTCTGTCCAGAGTACACCAAGGATCCACGTATGTGTATTCCTGTATCTACGCCCTATAAGCACGATTTCGTCTAACAAGTCCACTACAGGTATCAAGGAAGTCGTGACTCTCACCTCTGATCTGTCCCGCAAGAATCTTGAGAAGGACTTTGAGCGCATGGACACGCCGAATGGCACGTTTTACCGTGTCTACTTTGACATCTACCTTACGCTTGATGGTAGTGAGTTCAATGCCGAGCTGGTATGCCAGGGTGAGGTCATGGGACGGTGTACGGCGAAGTTCAGGTAGTTCGTTCAGAGTCGCTCTGACACATTTCGCGTATGGCCTGTTACGGAAACACCTTACGGGACGAAAAGAGAGCGGGTCTGATTTTTGGAAGGAGTCTTGGAATTCTACTTGCATGCTCTTCAGCGGGTTCAAAGCTGAAGGCATCACGGACGGATTGATAGAAGGACATCGGCCAACTGCACACGAAATTATATTCCTGACCCGCCTCACTTCACTGATTGGCATGCACAGGACTGGAGAACTGGCGTTTTCAGCGTATATCATGTTCAATTGTTTCTTATGACGTTCAGTCTGGACCTCTTGATAATGTGCTTTTGCTTTTGTTTCTTACGATTTGATTCCCTGTGTGCGACGACCTCTTGTGATCTAACATTCTTCACCTTTACACCACACCCTCTTATGTCACCTTCCTTCCAGATACCTAGCCTTCTGTGCGGCTGTTCTTCGTCTCTTCTCTTTCTTCCGTTTTTAGGCCCCACATAACGATAAATATCTCTCTTGCCTCTGTTTATCTTGGTCGTTTGTTTTGATGCCCGAAATATTCATGTCATGGATCTAGATATTTAAATATACCAGGATCATTACTTTAGGACTTGCAGCATGTGTTTCTCCTACCTTATGTAGTGCTGCGCGAGGCACGAGAAGGTCAGAGTTCATTTCTACACTCCACTCCAATAAGGGGAAAAAAATCCCCAAATTCAGTAGCCTATAGCCGTAAAAGGAACACAAAATATCTAGGGGAAAAAAAGAGAGAATGAAAAAAACCTACAACAGACGGGATTCGCTGGTGGTCACCCACCCAACTACTAACCGCCCGGCGTGTGGCTTAAGTACGGCTGAGCGGACGGGAAGCCCTGTTTTCCACACCCTATGGTCGTAGGTGCTTGGTTATTTTTTGAATCGATCTTTATTCTATTCATGCATGCTGTCGCATCTTATCTATTGATTTGCGCTGCAGTTGAGAACTATTTAGGTAGATAGGTAGTGTAGTGTTCACAGGTAGAGATGCAATGCAAGTTGCTAGTATTGTACGGTACCTTAAGTAGGTAGTCGAAACATCCTTTAGACTGTCTTTTTTTTTCTTTTTTGGTTGGCCAATCTGTTTTATTGTATATATACATCTCTCGCTGACTGAGCCATCAATGATGATGATGATGAGATGAATAGAACCTGTGTATCTATACCCGACAAGGAGCGGGGGGAGGGGAGGAGGCAGATCCTAATTGATTTCCTTGACAGCTATATATATATGCAACGTTTCTTATTTCTTGTAAACAGAATGAAGAGTGCTATTTCTTTTTCCATTTCCTGATGCTCTTCGATACATGTCAAACAGACACGAGCTAGCCTAGGCACTAAGGCAGTAGAGGGAAGATGAGGGAAAAGGGGGGGGGGGGGGTTTGATGACTTAATCGATTCAAATTTTCAACATCGGCTCTCATATCAAATGCCTATTTTGATTTGAACCAAGTAGAGATATGTTTGAAGACACTGCGGGGCATGTCTCAGTACAGTAGTACACCCATCTCAGAGTACCGTGAGAACAGGCAGGAAAGCATGGGCTTCAGCTCAGTGCCATCTCACTCAGGAAACTCGTGCACTCACCTCTTCGTGAACAGATAGGTGTTCCCGTCTCTGTGGATCATCATAGCGTGCCCTCCAGCCGGCTGCGTCCAACGCATAAAGTTAGTTGATATTAAAATCTTCTCTTCACTTTAGGAAACGCGGTTCTCCCACTGATCTGAACCTCCACGGAGGTCTCTGCGTATAGTCCTGGAACTGGAACAGCAGGTTTGGACACGGCACTTTCTGGCCCCATTTCAAGATTGATAAGGGCTGCGATCTCTTGGACATTTTCTGAATCTTTCAGCTTCGAGGAAGTGTCTAGCCCACAAGGGTTCCCATATCTGCTGGCACCATCCTGTGGTGTTGATCCTTCTCCTAGAGTGTCAGCAGGTCAAGTTCACAATGGTAACCAGTATCGATGACTTGGAGCCTCTCAACAGTTTGCATCAAAAAAGTAAGATGGGTCCCCGCGGAAGTACCGAAATGGTGTGGCACCACTATTTACGTTGCTGTTTATCTATGACATCGAGCCCTTCGACTCGTAGTATTTCTTGCGACATTTTTGTTGGGTGTGAAAGGTGCCAAGTGTATCTGAAGTGTTCGAGTAAGTAGCAACTATTCTGGTACTTCTAGACCTTATCGTCCGGGTCATGTGCAGGGCGGGCTATCATACTGCACGTGGTCTGCATCCTTGATGAACTGAGACGAATCCCAAGTGACGTCTTCAAGCCGCTCTCGTCATATTGAAGTCAGCCAAGAATAATGTATCTTGCTTTGGGTGGTAATATCTTAAGAGCATGCAAATACAGTCTCATGCCAGGTCCTCAATTGTCCCGTCCGTCGGGATGAACTGGAATATCTACACCAGCGAGGTCATCAGATCTGGATTTTGGAGCTCTGACGTTTGTTTTAAGCCAGTACTGTAGCGTCCCTAGATATGCATCCAAACGGAAGCCAAGGAAGTATAGAAGCGACTTTGCGGGGAAGTCTCGCAATAGGTAGGTACCTGCTGTCAGCAAAGCCCACTGTGGCTGAGTTTGGGCAGGACTGCATGGGAGCTAACCGCTACACGTGCGGTGCGCCTCCCTCCGACATTGAAATGGCAACCGACATAACAAGGTATGCATAATTGCTATCTTAACCATTATCACGAAAGACCTTGTGGGGAAAGTTCCTGATAAAATCTCTGGAATTTTAGGTTGCCTACCAAATGGCATTTTGAGGGAGATGTAAAAGTCTCTGGCATCATCAGTGTAACATCATCGCTGGTGAGGACCAGGGTATCTGGAGAAATTCGATTTCTCTTGGGTAAGAAAAACCCGCATGTGGCTATCGTGCACCCTGAATACTTCCGACATGCAGAACTGCTATTGCCATGAAGGCATGAAAGACAAGCCCGCGATTTCTAACCTCAGGGCTCATACTGGACGGACAATATTCCACGGGAGTACCTCTTTATCCGGATAGTTGAGGGGCTGCGGGGCAAAACCATCACTGTAAGATGCCATTGATCCCTCAAAATAAGACCACGCACTGCGATTCTCAAACTGTCCCAATCTAGAGAAAATTAGCGAGGTTGTCTGCAGTATAAAACCCATACGGAAAGAGGGTACCCAAAAGGGATTGCATTTCGTGCATTCTTGCTAAATAGGTCAGTAGTTCCCCACTCAAGCTTTTTGCCATCCGTCAGCAAAGCAATCTGAAGAGATCGTCGACAAATGCTCCATATAATTAATGCAGGCTGCTGCCAAGGAGCAACGTGTGCGTTGCCTTGTGGTCAAGACAAGTTTCTCTGGTGATCATTTGATCTCTTCGTAAACCCGGTTGTCCTGTGTTTATTCAATTCCGGAACTCAGCTCTCGTTAGGGATATCGTTTGGTTGTCCGCTCATTATACCGGGGGTATGTAGTGTCCAGAGCACTGTCGATGCCAGAGCGAGATAGTGAGGTCCCTTTTGGCCGCGGAATCAGTGCCGTGACAAGGTACAGGAATTGCTCCATATAGCTGAAGAATCGACCTGCATTAGCTGATGTTGAAGGAGACCTGAAAGACTCCGACCAAAAGCTGGAACCATGTGTGTCCAACGCTCAACAGTAATGATGCTGTCCACTTCTTCCCTATCACATCCGATACCTCGAACTTCGCGGCGCATTGACACAGGTGACGTGTGACATTTTGCTTGAAAACGGAGCAGCTTCAATTCGACAACGCAGGTCTGGTTTCTCAGTCCGTGTCCTCGGCTGGCGCTTTCGCTGAATTGCACCATTGACGAAGGCCGTGGAAGCTAAGCGGGCGGGAATCAGTACTGTGTACTCAACAGATGAACGTCTCTTCTGCAAGAGATCCAATGGTTTGAAATAGCTGCATGGAGAAATTCGACTAGGAACCCCATATCATGCAGGCCGGCAGGTCGCTCGCTTGATGCACACATGGGTGTCGTATGTCACTGCGACAGCAGACTACCTGGTAGGTACACTGCAGTACATGCCAATTGAAGACTGCTCTCGTAGCTGGGAGCCGTACGACACAGACCAGGGCCACAGGAAGAGAGCTGCTTGATATGGTTAACAGCCAGGGATGACTGAAATTTTAGCAGAGCTGGAGCGCAGACCGACACGAAGAGACGGTCTCGCCTTACTCCGGACATTGTCATCATTTGCCAGCAGATTGGCTAGGTCTTGGTGGTGGGCCGGGAGGTCGACCGGACCCACGCGCTAATCTTCATTACGGCTTCGGGGGACGAACCGGTTTGTTTACCGTTCAAAAGGGCTCTGCAGCGGCCAAATTTGGTGAAGAAACCCTGCATCAGCTTCGAGACCTGTTGATGGTTAACATCGAGTGTTAAGATCTGGTTGGCCCAGCATCTGGACAGTCGAATGCCTCATCCGAAGCTTACACCTGTATTACCAGCATGGACCTGTGCGCAGCACAAAAGGAAACATGGAAGGTACGGGAAAAAAGTGCAGAAAAAGAAAACATGCGACACTTTACCCACTTTGACAGCTTAGTAAAGCAAAAAAGAAAAAAAGATTTTCTGGAAAAAAAGAACGCAACCGAGGTGGGACAGTGTCGGAAGGCCGAAGCCAGATCGAACGAACGGCTCTCGGGGCGGTAAGCGCGCTTCACGCGGGACGAACAAGATTGGCGGCATTGGCCGCAGGTGGGATTTCCGGGGAACAGACCAAGTGCTCATCGAAGCGGTGTTGACAGCTGAGAAAAAAAAAGCCTCGAATGTCCGGGGAAGAAGTTCCATGAGCTCTGGTGCTGTGGATCTGGACCCAGGACTTCGTGACGCGGTTAACCTGTATGGGGTCAGAGCGCCGGTGGCAAGCCACTATGCCGTTGTAGGGCAAAACTGAGCTGCGCGCTGATCAGGGACTCCACGCTCGTAGCCCGGAATCTCCGTCTCGGACCCTCGGTAGTGGCTGAGGTGCTCTCTCCTGGCGCATCTGCCGTTCGTTTAACGGAGCAGCACGAGACACACCTCAGTGCGGCAGGCCAGATTCTGCTGGTGGCCCGGATCGGCGTGAGGCGGCTCCTTTGATTGATATCCGTCATTGTTGAGAGGGCAACAGAAAACCGCCGTCCAGGCGCACGGACATGACTTTGACGAGATTTCCGCTTGTCGATTTCATAACCACCTGGAGGCCGAGACAATGCGTTTCCCTCCTGACCCGGCTACGTTCTCCCTACCGGTGCCGTTTGAAAGACCCATTGGAGCAGCATCGAATGAAACCGCGAAATTTGCAGGATCATGTGGATACTTTTATTGTTACCCATTCGAGCATCGCATCGCGGCTATTGTGGGGAATATGAGGAGCGTATCAGAGAAGCAGGCACGTGTCATGAGGAGTAATTAAACAGGAAAAAGAAGCTGCGTTGAAACATCTGACCAGATGCAGCGGATGATGCTTTTCTGAGTCAGCGTCGAGATATAACTTCTCCGGATCGCAGGGGCAGACCTCGACAATTCCTCTCTCATGATTTTACAAAAGTCCTGCTAATAACCATGAAGTCACTGCCGTTTGCAGCGTTCATAGTCATTATCCTTGTCGTCAAATGGCTTTGGAAATGGTATTCACTCTATTCAGCCGATGACCCCAAGCGCATGGCGCCTTACCCGGCCCAACCGATCAAGGGCAGGAAAAAGTATCATGTTATGATGGATGTTCGGAAGCTAGATCAGCGGAATTGGTTAACAATTGACAAGAACTATATGGCGGAGCACCAGGTCAGGAATGATCTGCTTCGGAATGAAAGAAGCAGAGTGATCCAGTGCCTTCCTGAATCGCAGGAGGCTTGCAAAGAAGCGTTAGAGGAAGTCGTCGCATTTCTTTGCGGACGATTCCCCGGCATGTTCGAGAAAAAGCAACGCGGAGGCGAAGTGACGGTCTTGAATAAGAAGACAGGGGAGAAGTTCCTATTCGGAGGAAAAAGCAATGAAATGGAGCCGCTTGAGATCGCTGTGCGGCTGACCATGGAAGACTTGAGCATCCTCATGACAAATGAGGATGGTGAATATTATCTGTATGCGATATCCCCCCCTGAAAACATTCCCGAAAGTCAATGGCTGACAATTCGTGCAGAGCAGCAAGCGCAACTCTCTTCCCCGTAGGATGGTCAGTGAACCAGCGGATAGGGTGGACAATATCTCAAATACATGGACCTGTGCCGCTGTGGCAGCAGCAGGTCGCAAACTCTGTCAGCAAGTATGGAATTGTTCCGTGTGGATGTTGAAGGTGGACTAATTCATCGTAGGTTCCTTGCTCGCCTGACGCCTCAATCGCCGATGGAACGTTCGAACTATTTCATAGAAGTCCGCAGGCCGGATGAAGATCTGTTCTCAACACTATTCCGTCCAGAAGGACTTTCAGAAGAGACTAATCAACTGCAACCACACGATATCATCATTCGCCGCGAAAGACAGACGTTCCGCAGGCTGCCCCGGACCGGTGCGCTAGTGTTCGGCGTCAAGACGACCCTCACCGCCCTGGACGAGCTCTCGATGCAGGAGCTGGAGAATCTGGGAAAGGAGGTTGAAAGCTGGCCTGAGGATGTGGGAAAATACAAGGGGAGGGATATCTGGGGCGCAAAGGTGTTGGAGTTCTGTAGACAGCAGCGGGCCGGAGGGCAAGCTGTGGAAGTATGCTAATGTCTCTGTATTATCCTGGGAAAAGCAAAGGGATGGGCGGCTATCTGCTGTGTTATTTAGCGATCTTTGAGCATTCATCTGTGTTATAATCATCCTGTACTTCGATTCAATGAGCAGTTTTGTTGAGAAGAGATGCGATGGAGAAACATGTGATATCGTGACTAGCACGCGGAGACTTACATAAGACAGGAACGTGACTTGCTGCCGTTGCGGGCAAAAGCGAAACACCCTATCACGAGACTGCAAGGTACCTGCTCGACAACGGCGCTTAACCGGACGTCTCTGCGCCAGTCATTTCAACCTCGCCCTCTGCGCCTGATACAAGCAGGGCGGCAATCTACAAATAGCAACTTGCAATAGATCAAATTCTTTTCCTTTTTAACGGTGCTGGCCACCAGATTTGACTTCACTTTCTTCTGTCACTGCAGGATTCTAAGTTTGCCTGGGATACTGCCTTTTGAATTCCTCTATCTGTACTTGATTTCGTGCGAACCCGTTGCTATCACAATTGACATTATTGACATTGTTCTACTCTTTTCAATGTCAATTTCATTTTTTCCGTCGTCTTCTTCTGCACCGTCGAAGCGGCAGTCTTCTTCGACTCCAACTACTGTCCTGCTATCTCTCATTCTCTTCCTCTCATTTCCTCCATCCATCCATGCAATTCACCACATGAAAAGAGCCCCAGTCCACTGGGTCAGCCCACGCGATGATGCCTCCAGGCTGTTCAGAGTAACGAACCTCTGCACCAGCGACATTTACCCCGCGATCCTAACACAGGCCGGGACGGGACCGCAATTCAGTGGATTCCTCCTTAACCCGGGGAGATCGACCACTTTCACCGTCAGTGCCAATTGGCAGGGGCGGATATGGGGCCGGACTAACTGCAGCTTCAATGCTGATGGGTCGGCCCCGGCGCAGGCGGGGGGCATTGACGGGAGTGGGAAGGCGTGTTTGACGGGTGATTGTGGTGGGGTGGTGGAGTGCAAGGGGACTGTCGGTTTTTTCTTTGGACCAACAATTTCATTGGAACTTTACCAAGGCTGATGCAGTTTATACAATAGGGACAAACACCTGCCACACTAGCGGAGTTTACGCTCCAGACTGACATGGGCCTGTCATTCTACGACATCTCCCTAGTCGACGGCTACAACCTTCCCATGGGGATCGTCTCACTTCACGGCGAATCCAGTGATCCAGCTCTGGCAGCTATCCCTCCCAACACCACGAACCCAATCTGCATCGGTGACCCAAATCTCCTGGCCCCGAGCGACAAAGTCACCAACACAACCCTGCGAGGCCAAACATACGACCTACCCCTCGAGCGTCGAATGGACCAGCTTAAAGTGGAGCGATGGTGCCCATGGCCTCTCCAGCTACAGCCCCCATGGAAGCCCGGGGCCGGGGTCTACCCTTATCCGGACGACCACATCAAACGGCCAGCCTTCGACCCGTGTTTTTCAGCCTGCTCGAAATACAACACGCCGAGCGACTGCTGTACGGGTAAGTACGGCAGTCCCGAGACCTGCAAACCGAGCCTGTACAGTAAACGGGCGAAGGCCGTCTGTCCGGATGCGTATAGTTATGGTGCGTTATACCCAATCCTCGAAACCATACTAAACAAAGCAATATTAACATTTGATATGTGTGCGAATTATACAGCGTACGACGACCACACCTCCACCTTCACAATCAAATCCGGCGCCGGGTTCGAGGTCGTCTTCTGCCCGTACGGCCGGTCGACGACCATCCTCCAGACCGTTGCGGAGATGGGATACAAAGATCTCGGCGCGGCGCAGCAGAAACAATAACAACAATGTTAATAATAATAATAACAGGTCACACTCACATTCTCTCAAAGCTTTCACAAAGCAATCGTGGAGTTAAAATTACTGGTTAGACGTACAGCCTTTATGTGGAAATCGTCATCCTGAAAGTCCAGACGGAGTTGTGCTTTTGACACTACAGGCCTGCATAGTACATAAACAGAGAAAAGGGGGAGTTGCCGGTTTCGTTTCTCGTTTCTTTTCTGCACTGCACTTACACATACTGTACATAATAGCTCAGAATCTCGCGTCCTAGACCTATATTGTACTGTACAGTCACTATATTTGCTCTTAGAATCCAGCGAATACCACTTCTCCAGAGAAATAGAGAATCAGATATATGAAGCAAATAGAAGCAAGCATATTTCTTCCTCGAACCGAACAGCACCGGGCTAATTTATATTTATGTACATGTACATCATTCACATGCATAAAAAATAATGGAATAAATACATTAACAGAAATAATAGCAAATCAGAAAGAAGACCATCATCCTTGTCTCCAGACCAGGTATATATATCTAACCAAATCTATATCTGTATAACCAAAACCAAGAAAGATAGAGAAAGAAAAAGAAAAATAACGGTCCCCTCCTTTTCTATATGTATATATACCAAGGGCAGAAAAAAAGATGGAACGATAAGGAACAAGGGGATATATATCCTTTATAGTTTTGCATTCCGCGAGGTAGGAACCGGGTCGTCCTGTTTTAGTCGTACGACGCCCTGCGTTTGATCCCAGTTTCAGCTAATCAGCTCAAAGAATTGAAAAGAAACTTGAAAAAAAAGAAAAGACGAAGATTTCCAACTCACCTCCTGCACACACGTCGCGATCAACACCCCATCCTTATTCCACATCCTCTGCGTCACCAGCCCCCTCCCCTCCCCGGCCCAGGGACTATCCATCTCCGTGAACAGCCACTCATCGGCGCGGAACGCGCGCGGGTTATGGAAGTAGATGGTGTGGTCCAGGGAGACCATCATGCCGATCACCTGGTCTGATTTCTTGCTGTTGTTGTTGTTGTTGCTGCAGCGCCTCGACTTCGACACAGCGGCAGCAGCAGCAGCCGCGAAGGCTTCCCTGCTCAGCTCATTCCTGTTACTGAGGAACTTCTCCGCGGCCTCCTGCTCCTGCTCCGCGAGCTCCTTGACGTAGCGCCTGATGGTGTCGTCGTCCAGGTCGGATGGGTTCTTGAGGGACTTGAGGGCGCTCTGGAGCGCCGCGGGGGAGGAAAAGCGCGGGATGTGGTGCACGCGCGAGACGGTGCCGATGAAGTAGCTGTCGGACATGTAGGCGAGGGCGGAGAGGTGGGCTTGGTGGCCGCCCGTGATCTCGCCGCGGGCGCGGATGAATTGGCGGACTTTTTTGTCTTCGGGGTTGGGGGAGTCGCCTGGTGGCTCGTCAGTCAATTGTATTGCATGTTGCAGAGCATATCTCATCCCGGATAACGACTCCGGCAGACAGATAGAACATACGGTTCAAAATCCCCGCCCTCCTCGACTCAAACGGTCCACCCCCACCACTCTCCGTTGGTGTATCATCCTCCTCCGGCAGCGGCACATCCGGCATGGGCATCGCATGCTCGAGCTTCCTCTTTCCACCACTGTCCTCCTTGCTGAAGCTCAGCGTGGTCGTGAAGATGGGTCTCCCGCGCTGACGAGCCTGCACCGTGCGGGTCGCATAGCTCTTGCCGTCACGCACGCGCTCGACGTGATACAGGATGGGGATCTCCGAGTCGCCCGCCAGCACGAAGTAGCAGTGCATGCTGTGCACGGTGAAGTCGGCGGGGACGGTGCGCTGGGCGGCGGAGAGGCATTGGGCGATTGCAGCACCGCCATAGATACCGCGCGCGCCTGGGGGGTGCCAGAGGGGGCGGGTGTTGGTGAAGACATCCTGTTTTTTAAGGTCCTCATATCAGCAATGATGGCTATACTTGAGATGAGCGGTCCAGCATGCTGATGGACAATCGATAAATCGAACTCAACAGAACCAACTCACCGGCCCAATATCCAGAACAGGCGTCAACTCCAAGACATTTTCAATGGGAGCCTTGGAAGGGTCCAGCGGCGGCGGTTGGAAGAGCGTCACTTGGGTGCTCTTCGTCGCCATCTTTGCCAACAGTTGGTAGGAGCGGGGCTGACGATAAGGCAGTCGTTCACAGCGCTACACCAGCATCAAGGAGCAGAAAACAAAGTGCTGACAACTCCAGAATTCAGCCAGGAGAAGATATCATCATAAAAAAAAAGATGACAGAGATAAAGACCACATGCAACCCGGGCGGTCGCTGGATCCGGCGTCACAGGTTGAGCGCTGCAAGTTGCCGAGGTACGGACAGCACGGGGTCTAGCTGGCTCGTCTCGGCGCGGTCACTTCGGGCGAGAACAGCTCCACAGCTTATCGTTAGAACAATTATCTTTCGCGGTCCATGTGAAGAGGATCCTCTTATTGATTCCTAAGTCAACAATCCTCGGGATGCATGCTAAGCTCACATTACATTATTCGTATTATTTTCCCGTTTCGCACTACATCGGCAGTACAGAACTACTCACAACGCCATATCCAAAGGGTGCCAAAAGCGCTAAAACAATGCAAATCTGGGTAGAACTGGACGCCCCGTGCGCCATCGCAGAGCAGCAATGATCCACTTTAGCAAGACCTACCTCAGCTCCGAACTCTACATGTAGAGCACCCGAGCCAACTCCATGAGATACCCACTGACCCAAAGGAAAGCATGTGGCATGTTGAGTTCTTCAGAACAGTCACCCTGCTCGTCTTTTGACCTTCGACCTAAGTGCGCCTAGCGTTGACCTCCCTCACATGCGGAGAAGAATCCGCCGAGCTGTGACGAGACGCTTCCCACTGTCCATACTCTGTCGACACCGGCGGCGGGGAGACGACAACAGTCCGGCGCTCATATGCACTCTCCGGCATCCCGGGCATCGAGGGGTATCTGTCCCGGCCTCTACCAGGGTTCACAGTCTCGGGCAGGTCGATGCGGAAAGTGCCCTGGACCAGCTCTGGGGTTGGCGCCCGATCCGAGTCTCTGTTCTGAAGCAACTTGAGCAGCTGGCGCCGCTGCATCTCATCCTCGGTGAGAAGGGCTGTGCCGTCGTCCGGGTATGAGGACTGGCGCTGCCTCATTCGCCTGGAGAGGATCCTCGAGTATGTGTACAAGGACACGATGGCGTAGATGACGGTGGAGGATGTGGATACGACTATCACGACAACGGCGAGGCTCTTGAGGGGAAGGAGGTTGCGACAGAAGATGTTGAACACAACGTTAAGTAGGCCCATCAGGCTGGATCCGAAGCACGGTCTGATGGAGTGATATTAGCGATCTAGATATTGAAACAAACAAGGAAAACAATGGAAAGGCGAACGGATGCCTACAAGAAGACCGATTGCAGCAGAAAATGTGCATGCTGAGAGAAACACAGCATCACCGACACCATGTATCCCACCGTAATCATAACCGCAGCACAAACGATCAACGTCGTCATGCTCACGCGTGGCTCCTCGTCGTCGCGTTCGAGAGCTATAGGGAATATCAGGTAACTGTGTTGGGAGAAACGACCGTCAATATTCGACACTGAATACGGCCCTGGATTCGGTTCAGACATACCCAGCTAGCAGAAACCACGAAGACAAAATCGCAAGCGCTTTCCAGTACCAGCGTATACCATCGTTCTCCATGGGCACATTATTAATCTGAGGCGTCTTGGGAAGCTCCAGGTATTGGGAGTAGTCCATCTTTGTCTGAGTGGGAAGATATGTTGTGTCACCGCATCGAGGAACTCGGGTCTATATGTCGATCACAATGGAGGGCGAAGCCCGTGCCTCAGGAGATCCTCCAGTATACTATCCAAGCTCTAAAACCGAGCACTCCAATATGTCCACTGAGGAGGTAATGCGATGAAGCGGAGGCGGTCCAATTTCAAGACTCAGGGTTGAGGCCCCGCAAGGTAGGACAGGAAAGATCCAGAACGGGGAAGGGCGAAATTAGGAGTTCTTCAGGGCTAAAAACAAAGAACCTGAAACGAAGGACAGAGGTATCGCAGCAGCAATTGGCGTTACAATAATGAAAAACAGTGATCAGAGGAGCAGAGAGACTCGTTCCAGGGCAGAAGAGAGGATAGCACGAGAAGAGGGGCGGAGATGTCGAAGACGGAGAGAGAGAGGTAATCCCACACGCGGCCCTTTTCCCGCTAGCAAGACGCAGTAAGATGAGAACGGCGCCATTGTTGGCTGGGTAGTCAGTCAACTATTAGCTGAGCGAGAGAGCTCATCCTCCGTGAGACGCGCGGGGCGTCGTCCAGGGCCAGGGTGTTCAGCGAGTAGCACCAGGGGTGAAGCGCCCGGCCTGGCCTGTTCTGCTCACAGAACGACCCCGCTTCGACCTCCTTGGGGAACTGATGCGCTGGACGGAGTTGATGCCGACGGAGACTGTTGACAGTACATGCCGCATGCGCAGGCCCCGCTGTCTTTCCCAGCCCAGCTGCGTGCAATAGAAAACAAGCCTCGGCCATGACCCCATACGGATCGTGCGCCGGCCGTGGTGTTTTGACGCCCAACTCTGTCGATCCTTTGCCCCTGTGGCTAGACCATAGATCAAGCGCCTGGCCCACGCGTTGGATCAATCCATTAATCAGGCCGGGTTGCTTTTTGGTCGCTGCAGCGACTGCACGCTTAAAGTTGCGGCGCATAGCCGTGGGTTGTGGTCACTGCGTGGTGGCTGGGTTGCTTGGGCCGGTAGATGGTCACCAGTCGCTCAATCAGATCGCTCGCCTTATGCGTGGCAAAAAAATAAAAAAAATAAAAAAAAT
>NW_027192533.1:72853-270734 GCF_041956765.1 Thermoascus crustaceus | reverse complement strand
AAATAAAAAAAATAAAAAAAAATAAATAAATAAACAGGGAACGAGGCTTAGATAAGGAACAGATGGCTATATCTGTTTTTAGCTCGAGCAAGTAAACATGTGGCAGAGTACCGAACTGAACCTTGCATGAGCAATCCAGCCACCACTCAACATGATGTCAACATTCCCTGCGTGCTCACTGGAACAGGAACCATCGGAAACCGCAGCGTACTCTGCACACCATCGTTCGTCTATCCAATATTTATTTATCTGCAGCATGGATCACTCTCGATCTCCTAAAGTAGCCTATCCGATATTCGAACGGCGCGGCGGGCCGGCGGCGGGAACCATAAAACGCCCTTTGTTGTGGGTCCTCAGCGCTGGGCTTAGCAAGTACTGCGGTTGTACATGCAGGAGGATTCTTGGCAAACACAAGGTCAACTAGGAATTGACCAGGCGAGAAGACATTCATCGAGTTCATCAGTGATCGCTAAGAGATCAAGTTTGAAGTGTCAGTAAGAAGGGGCAAGCAAAGGTTGGAACAGTCACATCCCCCAAACTAGGAAGTCGCAAATTCGTTCCAATGAGCCTTGGAACAATAAGGAAGCCACATAAGAATAGGTACTTCCCATCTTCCCTTAACCGTTCATCTGACAATATACCAGATACTCTACCTACGCCGCAACAAGGCATTATCAGACGTACATCAAACGCCTTGCTTGGTTCCAAAATTTTGTCTTCCTCTTTTCTATCCATTCATGTCTACCAATTAGATATACTTGGACTTCAACATCTCTGTATGAGGTATATACCAATTAATATTTCCCTATCAAAACTACCTATCTCCTAACTGCTCAATCATTACGATTATCAATTACCGAAAAACACCGGGAGCCCAGCTCTAAATAATGCAGCACTTTTTCCTTTTCCTAATTTTTTTGTAACCCGAACGCTATGCAATCCATGTACTGTATCGTGAGGTCGTTGTCGTCGTCGTCGTCGCTCTGTGACGTTGTCAACAACTCACCGTTCTTCGAAGGTAGCTGTCAGAGAAAGAAATGACGCGGGATGGGGTATCGGTCGTGGAAACAAAAAGAATATGGACCAGTCTGGCCAACGTCCTATCAAAAAAATTTCCTGCTTTTCCCCCTTTCTTTTCCCTTCTTTCTTTCGGCAATCTTGCTTCTTCTTTTAGGCAGTCTTTCTCTTTTCTTTCAAAATTTATAGATCGACACCCTGAGTGCTATGTAGGTCCATTCGAACCTACGCACCAACCTGCTTTTCAAGATCTTTATCAGCAGCTGGGGAAATCGGAGTAGAAGCATCCGCGTTCGGCTTAGCAGTCGACACGGGTGCTTTCTCGATGTCACGGCGGATGCCATCCAAGGCATCTTGCTCGTGCATCTGTCGCTCGGCCTCCTTCAACTGCCGCAGTTGCTGGCAGAACTTGCTGTTTTGCCTGATACGGTCACCATACCGGATGAACGCAAATGGGATGATTGACAAACCCAGACTCATGAACGCAAGCAGACTGCACGCCCAGTGCACACCGAGGTTATTGAACATTGGCTTTGCAGCCAGAGGGAGGACAGCGCCAAAGATGCTGCGGCAGCAACTGGAGGCGGATTGGGCGCTCGCCGCGAACGTCTCGTAGGCGTCGGAGAGGTAGTTCAGCATGGCCATGAAGATCAACATGAAACCTATTCCGAATATGACCCCCGACACCATGGGAACAGCCCAATGGATGTTCGTGGAAGCGCTCCAACCTATCCAGAAGAGGGAGACGACGTACAGTGGTCCTCCGACGCAAGCCAGTGGAAGACGACGGCATTCTTCAAGCTCAGACCATTTTGCCCCTCTGGCCTTCGCCCTTGCAAGGAACGAGTCGTACCATAGAAATATGCCGCACGCGATGAAAGCGCCAGCGCCGACTGAGTTTTTCTGTCAGAATAGGCACGATGCCAGATGTATAAAATTGTAACTTACTCGGCAAGAAACACAAACCAGCGACTCCGGCACTCATTCCGTAGATTCCTGACACAAAAAGGTTAGTATCAGTGATATCCTGTTACAGAAGCAGTTTCCACCCACCTTGAAAAATGATTGGGTATGCTTGAAAGAAAAGATAAAAGATGGCATAAGCCAGAGCAAGATACAAGCATGTAAAGGAGACAATCGATTCATAAATGATCATTCGCATGGGTCTCGTCAGTGTCACTATGAGAGCCTGCTTCAAATCCCGGTTCTCGAGATCCAAGGGAGCAACTATGCTTTTGTTACCGGTCTCTTTGCGCAGCATCTTGGCTCTGCGCTGCAGAATCACGGGTGCATAGGTCTCGGGCAAGAACACAACCAGCGGAAGAGTGAGACCGCCGCAGATCAGTCCGATCCAGAAACTCCATCTCCAGCTGACGACAGAGATGAAGCCCGAAACCCAGGGACCAACGACTGGTCCGAAGGTCGTGCACTGATTTGTCAGAGGAACTCTAAAAACAATCGAACATAGAACTTCGCGGTAACACTCACAGCCATATAGTAAGCCATGGTCCGGCCTCTCTTGGTAGGGTCATTGTGGATGTCAGCATACACGCCACCCACAATCGCAATTGGAGCAGACGCCATCACTCCATTGAACAGTCTGAAGATGAGAAATGATGTGAACGTCCGCGCCACTGCGCACGCCAAGGTAAATATGTTGAACAGTATGAATGTGACAAGCATCGGTCTCTTGCGCCCATAGGACTCGGATAGCGGGCCCCAGAGCAGGGGACCAACGACATAACCGATGAGAAACACTGATATTGGGAGCACCAGTTTTTCTTGATTTGTAATGTTGAAGTCCTTGGCAATGTATGAGATTGCACCGCTTGGGAGCGAGGAGCCGATCGTGCTGTTCATAACCTGCATCATCCCGGCCACGAGAATGAATAATTTCGTTTTCTACAAAGAACACGTCTTAGCATCACGAACTATATATTCATTGACCACGAGGTCATTGTCGGGTTGGAAGCAGCTACCTCACTCCAATTCACAGGATTGCTAGGATCATCAGGCCCGAAGGAGACAACAGTCTTGGATGCCACCCGACGGAATTTGATTGCGGATGTGTTATCATATCTCTCTTGGATAGGTTCGTGGATAATGACATCCTCTTGTCCCTGAAGAGTATGCTGTGAGTCATTCGGTGAAGTCATCATGTCTGCACACGGGCGTCAGTTACCAATGGATCATCTTCTGAACTAGATAGCGAAAGCACAGACCTGTTGCACACGCTCTTCTTTGGCACTCTTCTCCGGCAGGTGTATCGGTAGCCATCGTTGTGTCTGCCACCCATCAGCACCGCCAATCTGCTGGAAATATAAATAATTGCTCGAGAAGATCCTGAGGTAAGAAGACCGATAAGGGGGTCCCTGCTAGTCAGAAGTACTCCTACTACTCATGCACGCCCGATCAGCAACGCAGTGGGTCCCTGCAGGCCCACGTTGTGTTAGCGTCCTTTTTAGACCGACTGACTCGACATAATTTTACCCCGGGAAAAAATTTTGTGGGCAGCACGGGAGACTGTGTTAATAATCAGTCCAAATCGCGTGCGACTCGGATAGGACGGCTCGTCTGCCCTAAGGACAAGATCACGAGAGCGCCAGCGTGATGGCAGCTGCAACAAGAGTCCAGACTTGGCTCTTCAGCCATGGTGAGTGTGATTTGCGTATGCCCGCCCCGCGTCTCCAGCAGAACTCGCTCCAAAGAGGAAGCCCAATGTGACGGTGTCAGTATCCGAGTTCATCGTTCGGGGAGAAGAGCGGTTGTGGCGGTCTGGTTTGCCGAGGATTCGTGGCGGGGACACGGGTATTATCCGATCGCAACGCCGTGCGTCCTATCGATTGGCTTATCAATTGTGGACCTGGCATCGAATTTCCGAACCGTCAAAATTTTTCCGCGACTTTGACAATCACATCCAATGACGATCCAGGAACTGGGGCCTACTGCGTTAGCTCTCTACTCATACCGGATATAAAGCATGGCGACGATGTGCTTGGGCAGCACCGTCAGCGCACCTCCGTACACCGTCCGCAAAATAAACAGAACGAACCGTTCGACTGGGAGCAGAGAGCTTTCTCTCTTTGTTCAGATATCGCAATAGCTGCTGGTCAACATTAACTTCTTTATATACAGCCCGTCAGTGTCGTACAAATGTCGTGCCCTGCAGCCCATGCGAATGTGAATCAACCCTGGTCCGGAAGCTTCGAGAATGGCCGATTTCTCGCACAGATGTCCGAGGCACAAGCGGTCACGCAAAGACCACGATGCACACTCGGTCCAGAACGCAATCTTCAAGGTGGAAGCGATCCTGATTTTGAGTCAGGTGGTATGAAACCCGTTGCATGTGATCATTCAATCATTTTCCCTTTCCCAAGGGCGATGAGAAGACGATTGGAAGTTCATTTATTTATACGTAAATATACCGTTAGATACCAATGGCGATAAGCATCCAGGTTGGTAAGTTGAGAAACTGGTGAACATTAACTGGTTTGGGAATCTTGTACATACTCCGTAGACGCTTCTCCACCAAGATGCTCATCGACTTCTCTTCCTTGGCTGCGCCACTTGTTGAATGCTGCAGCTGTCAGCTGTCATATGTATAAGATCCTTTTCAGAATTCGAAGGAAAGGATAATCGGCTATGAGCTGCAGAGGCTAGACACAGCTAGTGCTTGTAGATATCCGAATAACTGGTGCGGAGATTAGTCCCGTTAGGCGAAAGTGGAGAAAGAAGAAAATAGAAACCTACAAGTCACCAAACATATCTCTTCCCTCTGCTGCAGCATCTACCCAGACGCTCACACTCCTTGCCGATACGGGAAAGACACCGTACCCTCGGTCATCGATCATAACGGTCTCGCCGTTCCATTCCAGAATGTCTGTCCAACGTTCTCCAGCGTGTTTCCTGCCGACGAACATGCGCTTCTTTGACGCGGAACCATTGCTAAGAACACATGCAAGGCCAGAAGGATGTCGCAAGTTCCCGTAGCGGACGAAACCTGGGTATACCAGTTAGCACTGTCTCAGATAAAAGTACCTATATACAGGGAAAGTGTTTCTTGAGATAAGAGTGGGAAGTCTCTTGCATGAGAAGGACGAGTGCGGGAAGGACTGACCTATGCAACTTCTCTTGTCGAAATAGTCTCTCTGCATCCCATATGCATATAGCTTTCGCGCAAGGGCCAGATGAGGTAGCTTTCCACCACAAGACGGGGCTAGCGGATTCTTGACCCCTTCCTTGATTCCGTAGAGATCACCGTAGAAGATACAAGGATACCCTTCGCTGCGCAGGAGAATCAACGCGTAAGCGAGAGGTTTAAAGTACGACGCAATCGGGGCCTTTCATGTAGGCAAGGCCTTGTCAGTAGATTCAGGGCAGATAAATGTCATGCATGTTGGTGGTACTTACCTCCAGGGATTGACCCGGTTGCTAAATATCGGTTAGCTATTACCACAGCTACAGAGAATTACTAGACTTACAGTATCGTGGTTCGCAACGAACGTCTGAAAGGATTAGTATCGACATCCATAATGAGAATCAACGTGATCAGAACATACCACCGCATGCTGGGGCTTATATTTCACCAGAGTGTCGTCGAAAATCTTCCTGAGATCCGCCCCCTCCGTTCGAGAGAAATTCGAGAACCGATAAACAAGAGGCGCGTCGAATAGGGCTACCTTGTGATCCATCTTTTGCAGGTAGTCGAGGAGTTCTCCCGGCGCTCCCCTCCAAAACTCTGCAACTACGAACCAGTTGGGCCCATGCGTGCGTCTCATATGGTCGACAAACTGCTTCTGAAAGGAAAAAGAGTAGTGCTTGACGGCGTCGAGACGCATCCCGCTCAGGGGTAGCTCCTTCCCAATCCACTCTCCCCACTTCATGACATCCTGCCTCACCTCCGGGTTCGAGTAGTCCAAGTCAGCGAACATCAGGTAGTCGTAGTTGCCATTCTCCTTGCTGACGTCAGTCGCCCAACCCTTGTTGGGTGCGACGACCTTGTAAATCGCATTCTGGTTGTCAACGGCGTTGTAATCAATACCGCTAAAATGGTGCCAGTGATACTTCATAGAACTATACTTTTCTCCACGCCCAGGAAAATCGTAGCCTACCCATGCCTCAATTTCCTGTGGGCTCGAAATTTCAACATTCCGATCTGTACAGGATGGTGTTAACTGGCTAGAAGAAATTCCACTCAAGGGAAATACATGCTACTTGCCTTTTGGATCTACTTTGACGGCTGGAAACATTTCAGTGTAATCCGCGGCAGCCTTATGGTTGAGAACCGCATCCCAGATCACGCCGATGCCAATCTTTTGAGCAGCCCGGGTAAGTTCCAGAAGCTCTTCCTTGGTACCCCACTTCGTTGCTCTGCATCCCTTTTGATCGAATTCGCCCAAGTCATATAGATCGTAGATGTCGTAGCCATTTCCGGACGGGCTCATGGCTTTACATCCTGGAGGGATCCACATCCTGTCAACGCCAATTTGCCTCAGACTAGGCAATACACTCTGGAGACGCTGCCAGTGCTTCTGGTCATCCGGAACGTGCCATTCGAATGCCTGCATCATAAGAGCATTATCCGGAGCGTCCCATGTTGGCGACTGATCAAGACGCTCAACCTCAGCTGCGCACAAAGGATTATCAGCGAAGAAAAAACCATTGTTTGGTTGGGATGCGCATCATAATCTACTACAATAGACCAAGAGAGAGAAAAAGAGGATGGTTACAGACCTTCGATTTCCCGCCACTTCCGTTTTTCCCGGCCCAAGCAGCAGAGTAAGGACTTCATGTCGAAGTTGGATCCAAGTGCTCACGCGATGATAAACGGCAAAAGAACAGAAAACGGAGCAGCAGAAGCGTCATTCTTACAAGGACGGCCGGGGACTATTTTAAGCTGGGATAATGGGTCAGATCGGATGAGCTTGGCAACAAGCTAGGCCCCATCTCTCTAGCGCAAGACATAGATTAGATAGAAACAGAAAACGGGAATAGTGTCAAACATCACCAGAGGTTTCTACAGATCGACGACGTACAATAAGGCCGATCATAGCTCTATCTATGTAAGGGCGTCTTCACCTCATCGATAGTACTAGTTGAGACAAATAACCTTCAGAAACAGACAACAAAGCCATTATCAGAGAGAGAGAGGGCGTGTCCGTTGGGCTGAGAAGCACGGAGCGACCCGTGGCCTAACTAGCCCGATCAAGATGACATTTTGTGGAGAATCATCCTTAACTTTATTGGCTCTTGCGTTCGCCTGAATACCTATTCTAAACTTGGTTTAACAAACAGCCATTCGCGCCTTTATACACTATTGGATTAGATCAGATAACTGTAATCAAATGAATTTCTTGTGGAGCGCACCCGTACGGCAGTACGATCGTCAAGCAAGGACTAAAATATTCCCAAGTTGCCTCTCTGCCCTGCCGGAGTTGCTCCGCCCGGATCCGAGGGCTTGGCATCAAGGGCAAGGGTGGATGCGGGCCCCTTCGAAGGCTATGCTTTGCCACGTCGGTGTTACGTTGTCTGCTGGTGACAGGAGCACGCAGGGGTTGTCTGCAAGGAACGGAACGATTGGGCTGTTCATCCTGACGTATGCGACCTCCTTCGACATCAGTCAAGGGGGCCTTTCGGAAGAGGTGGGAACAATGCATTTTCTTCTTGATGTCTTGAGTATTCATAGAAGAACTCCAATTCAAAGTCATCTGTCCTGCACAATGCTACCGAAAGAAAGACGAATAGAGCCCAGAACACCAGGTCATTATGATCAATACACTGGGCGATCCCTTCTAAACTCCACTGAAGAGAAATTTACCAGTTGATCTACCTCTACCTATCATCCCGACCTTCCGCAGATGTAAATTCTGCACCTGCTACCAGCAGCTTCTCCATTGATGCTTCCAACTTCTGCATCGGTGAAAGCTTTTTATCCGAAATATATGACAGTTGTCAGCGATCAGTATGGTCATTTATGAGTGACTCTACATTCATCCAAGTAGACATACTGGTTCGTCGCTGACCATATTCTCCGCGGTGGGTGATTGAAAGCTCAAATGGCGCGGCCATTCTCCCACTATGCGGATCTTGGTTGTCGGACCAGTACTTCCAGTGCTGTCCAGGGCAGAGCTTGCTGCTTTTGAATCCTTTTCGCCCTTGTCGGTTTTTCTGTTTATGAGATTTGTGTCTTCTGAAAGAGGAGTCTTAGGTCTCAATGGCAGTTCCGCGAAAAAAGTTGGATGACCCAGCTGCGTATTGCCTTTCTGATATGGAGTCAATACGAGATCCTAGACCTTTCGAGACCCAGGAAAACTGGCCTCATCTCCAGAGCCTGCATCAAAGGTATGGGCTTGTTTTGTTTCCATGGTCAATTTTAATTTGCTCTGTGACCGCTTCTTCTGCCTCTTCTTTCTCTGCAGATCGGCAATAGTGACGACAGGCATGGTGAAGACTGGAGGTAGTGTTCAAACGAGAAGTTGTTGGAAAGCGACAAAAAGAGAGACGAAAACAGATATCTTCTTGGAGCGATAGAAGATATGAAATTTGAAAGATAACAATACTGGTGACGGAGTGGAAAGAATACTCGACTAAGAGCTGGACTTTGGATGAGGTTCAAGACGGATCGAGGACACGGTGGTCCGGCCATGCTCGAGGCTGCTCTTTCCTTGCGCAGAGCAGGACAGCATCCATCAGCAGCGATCAGGAGGATCTTGCACCACCGTCCTCCTCATTGACAAGCATTCGATGAAGCATCTCAAATGCCATCGTGCAGGCTCAAAAGATCGATGATGATGATGATGCTCAGGCCGCCGGGGTTAGCGGCGTATCTCCGGACAGAGGCGAGCCGCACCCGGCGGCCGTCTGCCCGGTATCCGGCGCCCGATTGGACGCGAAAAGTTTTCGGGTCTGTTGGCAGTCCGTCTCCCGGCTGCCCATCCCTTTCAACTCCCATCATCCACTCTTGCTCTTTGCAATTACCTCTCACCATCATCCTCCAGTCCTCAAGACCTCATCCCTCGAGCAAGATGGCTGCCAACACCGAGCAGAAGCCCCTTACCGGGCTCCAGCTGTACTCCAGATTCGCCTTCGCTGGTGCTGTCTGCTGTTCAGTTACCCACGGAGCCCTCACTCCCGTCGATGTGTAAGTCGCAACCACGGACCTTTCGGTTCCCTCCGACGATCGAATTGGCCCGCCCCTCTTTGCAGCGAGCTCTTGTGCAACAGCGTGACGATGTGTTATCACTGATACTGACGTTTATGCTCGAACAGCGTCAAGACCAGAATCCAGCTTGACCCGGTCACCTACAACCGTGGTATGATCGGTGGTTTCCGCCAGGTCATCGCCAACGAGGGTGCTGGTGCTCTGCTCACTGGTTTCGGTCCTACCGCCGCCGGTTACTTCCTCCAGGGTGCCTTCAAGTTCGGTGGTTACGAGTTCTTCAAGCAGCAGTTCATCAACCAGCTGGGCTACGAGACCGCCTCTAACAACCGCACTGCCGTCTACCTTGCTTCGTCTGCTGCTGCCGAGTTCTTCGCTGATATCGCCCTGTGCCCTCTCGAGGCCACTCGTATCCGTCTCGTCTCTGAGCCCACCTTCGCCAGCGGTCTTATGAGCGGTTTCGGCAAGATCCTCAAGAACGAGGGTATCGGTGCTTTCTACTCTGGTTTCGGTCCTATCCTCTTCAAGCAGTAAGTCTTCCCCTTGCCGGTCGTTCCACGGACAGGGAAAGTAACATGTGTTCAGGGTCCCATACACCATGGCCAAGTTCGTCGTCTACGAGAAGGTCGCTGAGGCTATCTACCGCACTGTTGACAAGAACTCTCTCTCCGACGGTGCCAAGACTGGCATCAACCTGGGCTCTGGTCTCATTGCTGGTTTCGCTGCTGCCCTCGTCTCTCAGCCCGCTGACACCATGCTTTCCAAGATCAACAAGACTAAGGGTCTGCCCGGTGAGGGTACCGTCACCCGTCTGATCAAGATCGGCAAGGAACTCGGATTCAAGGGCAGTTACGCTGGTATCGGTGCTCGTCTCTTTATGGTGGGTACACTCACGGCCGGCCAGTTTGCCATCTACGGAGGTAAGTTATTATTTCTGTGTTATCTGGATGCACATAGCAGGGTCGGGAAGCTAATTTGAACAACAGACATCAAGCGTCTGCTCGGTGCCACCGGTGGTGTTGAGATCTCCAAATAAATGCAATCTTGATGACAATTTTTTCACCAGTGTACAATAGCCAGTACACGACGACTTAGTCGTCTCTCCATGTAGAGATACGATATCATAGACTTCCAAGCATCTTTTTTTTCGAGGGCGGCATGTAGTATTTTGGGTTGCTGCTTTGGGATACCGTCACATTTGTTTCATCTCTCATCTGGTCCATTCAAACGGAATTGAGGGGTGAAAGCAATGCACACAGTCCTGTCCTTTTACATCTTGTTCTGCTTTCTGTAGATCCCTCATGATAGAGTATATGACAGTTTCTGATTGGTGCATCATTTTTAGCTTTATACCTATCAAGACGGAAGTTTTGGGGCAGTTGTTGTCCATGTAAAATGAACAGACCAGATCTCTACACTAGGTTGCCATATCTTTTTTCAACCCCTCCCCTTCTACCTACTGTCTTGGCGGATTGCTATTTTATACCTATGTGATTTTGAAGCTATTGGAGGGTACCCAGACACTATAATAGGTCACAGACTCCCGGATTGCAATATAGCAAAAGTGGCAATCCAGGTAGCTTGGTGTTGGAATGTAAGGCCGGGATCCTGCAAGAACAACTAGGTAGCGTTGCCTTTTTAGTTCAACACTTGGACAAGGGGGGAGAGAGTGCCAAAACATATGGCAACCTAGTGTATGGGCGGGCGCCCAACACTATTTATGGGATGACCTATCTGTCAACAAGGATGGAAGCGTCCACCTCTGCTATTTCAAGGTCTCTGGTCTCAAGGGGATGAAAGATGTTGGAGGTTGCCGGCTCGGACCTAGCCGGCCCGCTTGCCTATATCAACCTCCTAGAGGTCAACCTGCTTCCTGCCTCCTACAACGCACACTCAATCAACCTATCTTACCCTACTACTGAGAAAAGACAAACCAGATCAGTATAAGGAATTCAAGCTCAACCTGCTCCCACCACATCTCTGACCTGAAGATAGTCTGCGGCTTCTCCTCTTCAGTGCTCTAATTGATGGACACATACCAGGTACTGCAGCACAGATGCCCGTACAAAAGGCCGACCCTAACTGTGCCCATAGGAGCTACCAACTGGGCTGAGCTTGAAGCCCTGATCTCAAGCTGTGACAGCGACTCTGGCTTGCTTCTCCCCTTCAAAGAGTCGTCTTTGCAACTCCCTCTGATTCCCGGCATTGACGATGTTCGTGGCATGATAGAGAATTCTGCAACAAGACCGGATTTCATTCCGAGGCAGCTTAAGCGTAACAGCGAGAACAGACGGTT
The DNA here is from genome assembly GCF_041956765.1 of Thermoascus crustaceus. Classification (NCBI taxonomy): domain Eukaryota; kingdom Fungi; phylum Ascomycota; class Eurotiomycetes; order Eurotiales; family Thermoascaceae; genus Thermoascus; species Thermoascus crustaceus. The sequence continues at coordinate 259,263 of NW_027192533.1, read as the reverse complement.
TTACCTGGACGACGTACTAGATCTTCATCTGCTGACGAACCGGCATCGAAAATCCCCTATCCAATCAGTTGGGGGATCAATAGTATCGCACTGAACGATGTGGTCAAAGCATTGCAAACCTGCACACTAGACCTTCAGTGTCATCAAGACTTCGTTGATTACCAAGTCAACTAGTCCGGAGAACTGGAAGATCCGTGAAGAAACCATTAGGAATCAGCAAAGCAAAACAACCAGATAGGGCGGCTGAAGAGAAGGAAAAGTGGGCTGAGGAAATGACGAATACCAACAGCTTTATCAAAAACATGAAAGCCGAAAGGGCACACCTTGACAAAATAATAGAAGAGGTCCAAGGTCGGCTGATAAAGCAGCTTTGTGGATTCTCTGATATCCTCAAGAGGTATGTCGGATTGTCACCAATGAGGCCCGCCTTCGCTTGAGATAGCTATACTGACTGGATTCCAGCCATGCATTCAGACGAGGAGCTGCATTTTACCCAGGAGGCCAACTGTTCTGCAGAGTTCCGCACCTGGACCATGGGCCATGAACCAGGAAGCAAGATCTATATACAGTCATATAAAAGCATGACTGCCTCGACTTCCACGGCGCATCAGGAGTGGCAGCCGGAACCGCTAGATGATCATGACCGCGTTGCCGTGCGCGCTTTGTATGACTATCTCGAAGCTGCCCTCCAAAACTGGCCGTCCGCTAAGCCAGCTGCCACCAAATTGAAGCAGCTCGTGGACGAAGTGAACAGGAAGATCTGTTCTAAATACGTGACCGATGAGCCGCCCAAGGCGTGGATGCCAGCCGAGTTCGACGTCCCCGATAACGATCCAGGTTAGAAGCCCGGGCCATTTGTTTTTTTCTTCATTGAGATTGATAGCGATTAATGACAGAACCGAACTAGTCTTCCCGAAGTACCAAGTTCCAAGCGCACGAAGTGACATCTGGCCCAACTACACTAGGTTGCCATATCTTTCGGCACCCCCTCCGCCCTGTTCAAGCGACCTAGCTTGCTGCTTTTGCTATGTTGCAATCTGGGCTGGATTTATCTAGGTTGTATGACCTATTATAGCGTCTGGGTTGCCTCCAATAGCTTTGACATCATATGGGTATAAAAATAGCAATCCACCAAGACAGTGTTTAGCAGGGGAGGTGACAAAAGATATGGCACAGTACTGTACATCTCACAGTCCTCCAACTCCACCAAACAAACCTGTACCTAATGATACATCTCATGATCCTCTGTTGCAATTGAATCTGGCATAACAGAGAAACAAGATTCTATAGAAAATTGAGAATCACAAGAAAGAGCTTAACAACTTTCAGAGTAGATAACAATATAGTACAATTGATCTATGGCTTGCAAAATTCAACCACACTGTGCCTTTCATCTCACTTGCCATTTACACCCACGCGGGTTTTAGTGCCGCGACTGCAATCCATCCTGCCATAACCTTCTGATTCGACTATACGATATTGATCTACTCAGCTCTTGTCCTGTCGCGATGACATCTCAGGCCGCCAAGGAGGCCTCTGTTGGGAAGCCGCCCACTGCAGATAGAGGAAGGCAGGTCGATCTGTTGATCAAACAGCATGTGAGGGAAATTTGGCCAACCCGAGCGATTCCTGCGGCGCGGGTGAGATTGACGACGATGACGACGAAGATGAGGCGTCGGAGAACCCCAACATGAGCTCGGATGGAGAGTTGGACGAAGGGGGACACAGAAGTGATAACACTGAGTGTTCGGGTCATCATTAAAGTTGGCCGGCCCATCTACCAAGCAAGTGGAGGACAGAAGGATAGCAGGTATCGCATTCTGAGTCAGAACGATTCGACCGCAATCATTGAGCAGCTGGTTCTTTGCTCCTCTCTTTCTCCAGCCGTAATTGATCGAACTAAGATTGATACAGGCAATTGATGGTGCGCACACACACCAATCTGATTGGAAGCTTGAAGATGTGGTTGATTGGGGCCACAGCAAGAAAGTCAAATTTGTTATGGAGGAAGACCTCAATGAGGACTGAATACTGGAAGACAACAAGTGGGTGAAGATCAAGTGAATAGCATAGAATTATCATCCTCCTGACAAGAACCCGTTATCACTATTTTTCCCCTCTTCAGTTTCTGATGTAGCCAATAAAGGAATGAGACACAGCTGCTCCATTGTCAGTCAGAGAGAGAGAGATACCACCTCTAGTCCCCTTGTTCTTCCAGGATGACGGAGATGTGTACAGATCTGTGACCTATTTTAGTGTCTGGGTACCCTCCAGTGGCTTCAAAGACATGTGGTTACCTAATAGAATAGCAATCTGCCAAGACAGTAGACAGCAGGGGAGGGGGTGATGAAAGATATGGCAACCTGGTGTAGGGTTACGAGGTGTGGGATTGTGAGGTGTAGGGTTGCAATGTAGATGGTGGAGGTGCGACAGGTGCCGTTGAGGTTTGATTCTGAGGTTCAGGATCCGAAGTCTGCGACTTCTCATATCTCCTAACAACTTCAGGAGCTTGGAAAGGCAAAAAAAAACTCCAATCAGCCGGCATTGACATAGATAATGGCATGGAAGTTGCTTGTCTATTAATTATACGTCCACTTAATGTGATTCTGTATCAATACCTTGTTTATTAGTTATGTGTCTAGATTCAATTCCCCTCATTTTTGTTCATCGTGAAATATATACCTGATGCTCAAAGGTCATCACATCGCATATGACAGGGGAAAAATCGATATTAATGCAATGAAATAGAGAATAAGAAAGACATCATTATATCTATATCCAATCAAAATGATCATGGCGACTTGTGCATTCCCATGGCCTCCGCAATCCCCGCCGCGACCCTATACTCCAGCGGGACTTCGGGCCACTTGTCGACGCCATCCAGAATCGCCAACGCCATGCCGCCACTTTGATGGACCTGGATGTGGCAGTGGATGAGGAACGCGCCGGGGTTGACGACCTGGTACCGAATCGCGAGCCACGTCGGACCAGGCTGCGTCGGCAGCGTGGTGGCCGTGTCCACCAATGGGGGGTTTTTGAGGTTGAAGTTCTGCGGGATGTACTCCGTGGCCTCCTCGACAGAGGAGTAGTTCCATTCACCGTTGCCGGCGCCGATAACGAAGAACTTGTTCGAGTGCTTGTGGATCGGATGCGGGGGCTGCACGGGCGGCGCTGTCACGGTGAAGATGAGGTCGATCCAGGTACCATTTTTGGTACGGATGGTGAGGTCCCGTTCCTGTTTGTGGACGTCGTTCGGGTTTTGAAAGAGCATAGGGTGAGTTTCCTCCAATGAGAGCGGGAAGCTAGAGTCTCCGAGGATCCAGCGGTAGGAGGCGTTGTAGTGTTCGAGATTCAGGACGTAGGTCTGGTCTGCTTTAGGCGCCGGAGTCTCGACCGGGAAGGGGACAATTTGGCCTGTGCTGTTGAAGATTCTTGTGGCTGGTGTGGTACCTTGTCCGATGAGATCGATGTACGGGGTAGAAGGTTTCGTCTGAGATCGGGGTCCAGTATACGACATGATCGCAGTTGCGTTGTTGATCTGGTTCAGGCCCATGATCACAGATCGAGCGGTGTAGTCGCCAGCAGGTTGATCTAATTTCACGAGTACCGAGTACCGTTGTCCGTTCGCAAGCATGACAGCGTCAACAAGTACCGGCTCAACGTACCGGCCGTCGACAGCATATACATACATCGGATGCTCGTCGATCGAGAATATCAGAGTCGAGATGCCCGCCGCTGAGATGAGGTCGAAGCTAGCATACTTGGCTGCTGGGTCTACCTTTAGCACTTCTGTTGGGCCCTGGGAAGGCGTGCAGCCTTCGAATAGACCCGGTGGGATTGCACTGTAGTTGTGTTGGTAGGGGCCCTGAGCAATAGCCGTCGTGGGGGGAAGGCACCTAACTTTCAGTCAGCTTTCGAGCAATCGTAACAATATTCAATAGTATGTGGCAAACGTACGCCATGTCCGTTAGACGGGTGCCATTGAGTACCATCTTATGTGCAGGAGTTGTCCATTGGTCGATCGTCTCACGGGAGAAGCAGTTGACAGAGCCTTTGCCGTTAATCAGGAGTGAGTTGGAGCAGTAGGCATCGAGTCCAGTAGCCTCTTCAGCCTCCCACACTTCCTCCGAAGTCAGATGGCGCCAGTCGGAGAGGATTATCGGTTTCGTTTTCTCCTCCGCAGCCAACATGGCCTCGAGCTCCCCGGCATCAGTGGTGATTTTACCGAAAGGTCTCTCCACGCTCTTGTCTGGTCTGATGTATATCGCTCCATACAGTCCGTCTTCGATATGCCCCCTGCTGTGGGCATGGTAGAAGTAACTGCCGTACTGGGCGGCTTTCCATCTGTATGTGAATGATGACCCCGGCTTGATCTGTCTCTGCGACAAGCCTGGTACGCCATCGGACCACGGTGTGCCCTCCTGGTTGATTCCTGGTACGGACCGTTAGCCTCGAACCGCTCCCCGAAGAGCAAACTCGGGGGGAAAGGAAGGAGAAAAGTGTCACCGTGAAAGTGTACCGTAGTCTCAAAGGGCAGCAGGTTCTGGACGAAGAACTCAACCTCATCCCCTTGGTTCAGTTTCAGCGTCGGAGCGGGGAACTGGCCGTTTGTCACGATCGCCTTCCTCTCGAAGCCATCTGGAGCGATGGTGTCCCACGTCAGGACGATGGGGAAGAAGACTTTATTGGAGACCCCAGACTGCAGGTCAACCGCCGTTGCGGAGGCCCAACGTAGAAGGCCAAGCAGGGCCAGGAAAGAAAGCGCCATCATCTTCCCGACGCCCTAATGAGGGAATCTGCGAAGAATTGAGGGAATTGGCGGATCTCCGACCTTTGGCCAGGCTGCTCCCAGGTTCCCGGATACCTGTATATAAGTTCCAGACATGCAAGTACTAGCAGCCAGAGTACCCACCAACGGAATGTGTACACATTATGAAAGGACGAGTTACCCCGTAGGACTCATCTCCACTTGCTTCCGGGACATGCAGCTTCTTGGCAGAGACCGACTTGGATCGAGAAAAGCCTCTTGGTGTTCGTGGCGGGCTGAATCAAACTTCAGCTGGTTCTCCAAAAATGTTCATGTAAGACGGCCTCCGCTAGGGAGCCACCAATACGGACAGGCAGGTTCCATTCAAGCCTTTGTCTCGATCCTCCAGGTCAACCCCATTGTTCACGTCTTCTGAAAGGAATGCCAAAGCGCAAAAGAAGGGGGTCCGATAGATAGAATGACAGATCACGCGGCGGTGGAGAGGAAACCAGGGAACTCCTGGCATCCTGGCCAACGATCCTGTCTTGTACAGGCACGACTGGCCCGAATTGTGGTGCTTTCCTCCCTTTGCTCTTGTGTACGCAGTACGCTGTACAGGCCCAGCGGTAGGTTGGTGTGCAGATCGAAGTCCAAGATTCGATCCACTTGTGAATTCCCAAGCGGCGCTGGCCACGTCTAGCCAGCCCAATTGCTCCCAAGGACGGGAGCTGCGGGATGATCGCTGCGGGGCGCCTGACGAGTAGCAAGGTTTCCACTATTTGTTACCATTGACCTCCAAGTCCACGACCACCGTGAGTCCACCACGTGTGCTTACGCTCCAAGCCTCAAAAGGGTCCAAGCCACGTCAAGGAAGCTGGCAGCGAGATCTTTGGCAACTAGACGTAAATCGAAAAGCAACACATTCAAGGAGATGGGAAAAAAAAGATGGGGCTTTGCACCTGGAGATTTACATGCGATCCCCTGTGGAGGCACATGATCGCACGCGGGACTAACCGCGGCCTTGCAGGCAGCCTTGGAAGCGAGCTGCTTACGGGGGGGCGCGGCTACGGCCTTAGTGATGATTGGAAGGCTAGCCAACTGGCCCGATCGGGATCTCGAGCGCGGACTCCAAGAACCAGCCCGGTGGGGAAGGATGCTCTACGCAGTACGCCAACGCGCCTCGCTCCTGTGATGAAGGTTTTCGCACTCACCGCACAGATCCACGCGTCACGTCTTTCGCCTTGGCTGATTGCTGTTTGACTTTGCTAGACACACGACTTCAGCACTACCTGGCTAGAGAAAAGCTCCGACTGATTGGGAGATCTAGTGTCGGTTGAAGCCTGGCACTGTCTCCAGCCCTGGCGTCAGTGTGCCCGTACCGCCGGCCTAGGGTTTGTATGGAGTACGGTAAGTGGACTAAAGGTCAGGAGAAATAATCTGCACCTGGGACTGACGGGAACTACGGAGTAGGTAGCAAGCGACCTCTCCATCTCCGATTCTTTGGGTCCCGTCCGCGTGATCATTATTTGAAGCTGTCCATGGATATAAAAGGCAGTACTAACATTAGTCAAGACGCTGGTAAAACCAGCTACAGATTCAAGAATTTTCATTTGCCATGCATATCTGTATAAAGAACTTCATAGATTCCTGGATCCGGGGGATCACCGTCCCGAGGATGCTGAATCTGGTGATCCAGAGATCGGGGACCTGGATCTCATCCCCGGGATCTTGGCATACAGAGTACTACGACCAATCATGTCAGGTATGAATAAACAGGCCCCCGGACCCGGATCTATGCCGGTATGTCCTACACCAACAAGACCACAAGATAGCAACAGCATGCCTGTCACTGCCAGGGATAAAAAAAAATAAATAATAACAGAGCTGACATCCTTGCGCAACGCCCAAGAATCTTAGGCGTCCTGCCCTTGGGTAACCTGAATAGAAAACAAACCCAGATCATCCATTCATTCAAGCTCGTGCCCTGCATAACCACATCTATACAACTTGCTATGGCTATGCTAACTGTTCCGACCTTCCCGGCTTTAAACTTCGGTAACAATCATCCGTGTATTATTCCATCGCATTGCATAATATACGTGGCCGTAAAACCCAATCAGACGTTAACTTCGTATCTTCTGAAATCCAAGCACCAACACCATAAGAACGCTCAGACTCGAGATCATCGTAGCTGCAAAAGCATTCTCTTCTAAAAGAGGAATGAAACATGGACAAAGTCGTCAACATTAGAATCATACGTCATCTCGTTTCTCTCGTAACAGTGTTCATCAAGAAAGAAAATAGTAGCGACTCCTGGGTAGGTTCCAGCTGCAGTTTTAAGCCTCAAGTAATCGACCACTTGCTGCTTCTGCTCTGCTGCCAATTACGCAAAAGCAACGTATGATTCTGGGACGTGTGGGCATAGCGTCCCCGGTTCTGCCGCTTTGGGAGTGACAGCCGGGTTCTCCACGGTGTGAGATGCAAATACGGGAGGGTTTGTGGCGGAGCACTGCGCCATGCTCACGGCGGAGGAGGCTGAGAGGCAACCATCGCTGGGTGAAAAGGCCCAACCTGCGAACTGATCGGTTGAGTTGGTCGAGCTCCACCAATGGCTAGGAATACAACAAGGACGCTCAAGAAGGCGATGGCCACGTTGCGTCTGTCGCTGGCCAAGACGCGGATGTAGTTGATCAACAAGGTCTGCAGTTTGACCTCATCAGCGGCTCTTCGAACATGCTGCAGGGGGGCAGTGATATGACGAGGCTCTTGATGCGTTAGTGCCGAGTTGGGAACCGCCGAATTTCCTCTGGTCAACTGTGGCGCGTTGTCCAAGTCGTCGATCTGCTCCTGCGAGGGTTGTGGTTGTTGCTGTTCTCCATAGACCTCTCTTCTCTTCTCACAAACTCGCAACTCGTGTCCGTAGCCAATGGCATCTTCTTCCAGCAATCTCCGCTCCAGCTCTCTCCTAACTGATGACGGAAGCCAGAGACCGACTTCCACGTCTACCTTCTCCATTTCTCTCCAAGCAGCAGCCCACGCTCTGGCCCTCATTAATCCGTTGGCAGCATAGACTTTAATCTCCCATTTCCTGCCTCCGTTATTGCGTTTCACAACTCTTACGCCGCAATCAGGACATTCCTCTCCCTCCGCGCCGTCTGTATCGCTATCCTGATAGTGATGGTCGTCGTCATCCGAATCGTATCCGTCATTACCGAGGAAATGACCATTTCGCAGTCTGGGCTGGAAAAGCTCCAAACTCTCCAACAGCGTCTCTTCCAAGACATCGTACATTTCCTGCGGATGGGAAATCAGGACACCGCGATCACGGAGCAGACCTGACCCGACTTTCTCCTCGAGAAGCTTCCATCGTCTCCAGTATCGTGGAGGTAGCACCTCCCTGAGGAGCCGCGGACTAGGAACTCCTACTCCCGATGGTAGTGAAAGGGTCGGGGGCAGCAAATTGCAATGCAGCAAGACAAGAGGGTATTCCTTCTTGACCTTCTGTTTAGAGGTATTGGATGAGTAATATGGCGATCGCTTCAGAGGGGACGACCCAATCGACCTTTCCGAGATTCGCGGGCTATGCGTAGACCCCAGACGCTGTAATGGTGTCAGATACTCTTCATCCTCGTCCTCCGTATGCATCTGCATTGCCCTAACCGAGCTGGGCTTCCGGAACGGGGTCTCGCGGTTCCTCATATTTGGTGCAGGCCGTGTAGATTCATATCTCTTTTTGGACCTATTGTAATGGCCAACGTGATAACTGTCCGTGCATGCTTCTGAAGCGGCTGACGTCTTTGAAACGTCTGCGGAATGGACGAGGATAGAGCCTGTCATGGAGGAAATAGAGGAGCGACTAGAAGTTCTCGAATTAAGACGAGCCATTTCATCATCGTCTGAATATTCTCTAAGGACATCGCCGCCAGAGCGTTGGGATGAGGAGGAAGATGAGGTATATCCGTGGTTCTCACCCGAACTCGTAACGTTCTTCAGGGCATACTCGTTCTCATAACCTCCAGCTGGCGTATCTAAGACGACTTTTGGAAACTCAGCTGTCGGAAACATCGATGAGACCTGACATTCTCCACCAGGGAATTCGGACGGTACTATTTCCCTTGAGTCTTCGGCAGGAGACCGCCGGCCACTTATTCTCTCGTCAACATCGTTTCCATTTTCTGCCGGTCGTAGACTGGAGGATAGGTTTTCCATTTGGCAGCCTTTTAGATATCCTATCTCTGGCTTCAATCTGCGGACTTGATGTCGTGCAAAGCAGTGCAAAGCAAGTCTCAGGTGCAGACGGCGCGAGGCACGCAGGATGCCTTGCAATGTCAGATGGAATGAAGCCCCGCGTTATCCAGGTGCTTTTTATAACAAGTAAATTATAAGTCATACCAGAGTATACACTGCTATGCAGAACAAGCGCGCACTATGATGTCGCAATGAGCTTGTGTTTGATATGTTGGTGGTGTTTAGCCTTAGCGGTTGTGCAGGGCAACCACCACTTGCGACACCTGCAACATCTGCCACACTACAACCTCACTGGCTAGGAAACTACTGTTATTGTTTTTACCTGATGGGAATAACCAGCAATAAGGGAAACATATATTACACTAAATTAAATAAGAACATTACTATCCTTATAGTCATTATACAGAATCCTCTGTACATATGGGATCATTCACTGTACGCCTTTTGAACAACACAAAATGGCATAGAGCTGTATCATAGAACTAAAAACGGTCATTGTAAGATGCAGGATGGAAATAAGACAGAAATCATAGCTCGCTTCATTTCATGACAGGCATATACCGCAAACTCAAAAGCAATCAAGATGAAAAGCCGCTAAATCCTCGTTACACCAAGCTTTGACACCCGCTAGACGCCATAATGTTTCTCTCGTCTTCCAAAGCCTCATGAAATACTAGACTTCAGAACCCTAAATTTTGTATTTGCGAAGGACGGTCACTGCTGCGGAGGCGGTCGTGGAGCAGGGTTGGTTCCACCTTCAGGGCTCATCAGAGAAGTGTAGTTCTGATGTTCCCCGAAGTAGCTGAGGACGTCTTGTGGAAGGTATTCCAACCATGGAATAAGCTCGCCATTAAACGAGAAAGGGAAAGCATCTTGGTTCTGGAGGGAGTTCATATCAATATCCTGGCTCTCAATCATCATGTCCCCAACCTGCGTGCTCACGCCTGGATTGAGATTTGCATGACTGCTAGGAATTTGACCTGTGCTCCCTTGGCCAGTAGTCGCAGAAGGCATATTATAATTATAAGCGGACGTCGGATTTCCGAACTGCGATGAAGCCATATTTTGTTCATATGGTGTCTGGGGTCCGGAAGATGCACGAGAACCGGAGTGTGTGTAGGGCGTATTCAGCCCAAGGAGAAGACTTGCGTCAGAGCTGGAAACACCTTCGGAAGACATCTGGGAATATTTCTCAACCCCAGTGCCTACAGACGAATTTCGTGCCGGATCTGTGGACCGATAAGAAGCCAGCATTTGTGAATATGAGGTATTTGAGGTCTGCGACGGGTTTGTTTGTACAGACGAAGGATAAGTATGGCTGTACTGAGATGGATAATGTGCTTGTGTGGGAACAGGGCTTGTCTGTGCAACAGGCATTTGGTATAACAAGCTCAGATTTGGTTGCGAAGAGTTGGTTGCTCCAGTAAGCGCCCATCCAATTGCTGTTCGAAAGGTCAGCATAAAACTACCTAAACGGAAATATAGGTAAAAACCAGCGTCTTTCCCACCTTGACTTGGATCGATCTTGGGCGACACTCCCACATCTGACTGAGCTTCACCTTCCTGTTTGGATGCCATTGGATCATCAGATTGCTTCGTTGACGGCTCCGCAGAGCCCGGGCGTGTCCTCGCTCTTTGCCAGCTGGATGGTGCAAACGGTTGAACTGGTGGCAGCTCCACGGCGCTGTCCATCTCTTCGGCTGTATACAACTGAGGATCACCAATACCCTTTGCCTTTTGATCCAAGACAGTAAGGATATACTTCGCACCTTCCCAATAGGTCTCCAAGGACTTCAGAGCTTTGTAACATCTCTGGTAATTCTCCTTCGCAGCTGATGCTAGGAGGATATGCTTCGCGTTCGGTTTCCGTTCCGAACCGTTGGAAGGTTCCATATTTGGGATTGTGAATCCACTAGATTGATTGGTTAATAGAGGCTGCACAGGAGGAGAGCCGCCACGGGAGGATGGTGAAGAGTAATAAGCACTTTCCATAAGGAAGGCACATGCTGCAATGTACATCGGCTGGCTGGTGAAAGGATTGCCAATGAAGCTCTTCGCATCGATTAGCTCTGAGAAGGATAAGATATCTGCAATGGTCTTTGCAGACGACATTGATAATTCCCGACTATTTGGGTACAGTTGCTGTATTCTCCCGCCAAAGGAATTCAAAAGGGTCGGCTGATGAAGCAGTACTATCAAAGTATGGAACCACTGCAAATAGTTAGAAAAAGCCCAGATAGATTGAAACGGCGCATCTTACGAAATGAAGGAGGATAAAATTAGTTCCCTCTTCTGCTTTGACGTATGTCTGGAAGTTGACCGCATTAAAGTGAAGCTTTGGAGAAAGACGCTGGTAGATCCCTGCACAGTCTTAGTCAACTACAGCGGGCAGAGGAGCAAGGCGTAGGACAAAAACATACCAGTTAAATCACTTTCCATGCCTGCCAATCGCTTCAACGTCTCAGGAGTAATGTGGTTAACCTCCTGGATCGCGTTTAGTAGATCGGTGACCCTTCCATACAAATGGATTATCCTGATCAAGGGCGGGAACGGCGCTGGCCAGCCGTTTGGAAGCTGAGACTCTGACTGAAGTGGAAAGTATAACTCGATGTCTTCATCGCGTAGCGTCACTGGCCTCCCGGTGCCCGACGATATGACCCGGTCTAAAAAGAAAATGCTCCAGAATGAATCCACCCTCTCACGTTCCCTGGCACGCTCGTCTGCAGTGACTTCAGGATCATCATCGCGATTCTCAGGTTGCCGAGGACTATCATATTGACCCTCGCTGAGTTTTCCTGCCTGACCGGTCTTGATGGCTTTTGGAGTCAGCCCTGTGCGCCCGTAATTGTACTTTAATCCTTGAAGCTTTTGCATCCCCAGATCCTGAGCCATCCGGATGGATATCCCTAGATACATCCAGAGACCACTATCATGGTTCGAGCCAAACTCTTCGTAGGCCAGGAGCAAACACGCTTGGACAACAGAGAGAGTAGGACATGACAAGGCATCAACTAGCGCTGTCATGGCCCTGTGAGCAAATGGCTGACCATAATCGGACTTCTTTATCTCTTTCTGAGTCTCATTCCCATCAATCGGTCGCGCTTGAGGAGGCCTCAACAACGGGTGCGGTGAGAACCTTGCAGCCAAGGCACAAACGGCATCCACAAGGATAGTGTCGATCTTTTTCTCTTTGAGATCCCTAAGGAACCTGTCTCGTCGGAGAAAGGGAAAGTTGCACCCAAGATGCACAAAGAACAGCTCACAGAGATGCGTGACAAGGTTACTAGTTGGCAAGTTGTCGTCCTTATCGTAGAATGGAATTGTGTTCGAATCACGCATATCTCCTAGAGCTGCAGCCAATGAAGTACCTTCTGGATCAGGGAATTTTGGGCTCCGGAAAGGAGACGGAGAGCCTGTGATTTCATTACACATGTCAATCAAAACGTGCATCACCAAAACCTAATTCCAAAACAGTAATCACTCACCCGATGACAATGAAGGGTTACTTTTTCGTGATTCTCGAACCCGCACCACCTGAATATCCATTAGAAAATGGAATTCCCTATGCTATAAAGTGCAGGAGCGTAACCGAACCATCTGCTTAAAACCAGGGACGATGGCAGTCGGCCCAAAGTATCTAAAGTAGGGGACATGGGTGCGATGGCTGGAACTAAGGGATGTGCGACCTAGAGTTTCCAATAAAATAGCGTAAGTATCCGTATTCAAGGGGGCCAACTCAAAGCATTTTGGAAAAGGGTATGCTCTGGACTGACCACTTTCAGGGCTTTCCACAGCCGCTGGCTCCGGCTCCTTATTTGCTTGTGAAAGGGTATCTTTAGTTAAAGGGACGACATTGGACTCGGAGACATTCGAGGCTTTGGGTGACTTGTCAGGGACACTCGATGGCAACGTTATCCGAGGCGTCTCCGGCGAATGACTCTGGACTGCACGGGAAGCATGCGAGTCTGCATTCTCCGTGCGGACTGGGGATGCCGCCGTTGCAACATTTTGCGAGGGAGCGTCCGGCTGCGACTGCAGCTGCGGTGGTTCACTGTACCCAAGGCAGGTATGACCATAATCCGAGCACGTTTTGCACACTCAACCAATTGTCAGACACGAAGCATCTCTAAGACGAAGGCATGAGAAAGGTACCTGGCTGCTCGCCAGAGCATCTGATTTTGCGCTTGCGACACGTTCGACATCTGTGTGGGGCGAAAAACAAAGGGCCATGTTAGCATTGTTGAGCTCACAAATCGCAAAGGGCGCTCTTACGCTGCGGTCACCCGTCGCCTCTTTGTTTGAGGCTGGCCATCCGTCGAGACAAAACGAATCTGTCGAGGTTGGGGAATATTGCTGCCACTGCTCTTCTTCTTGGGAGAAGGATGGCTCATTGCGAGCAGGAGATGGTCATCTGCGGCCAGAACTCATTGGTATCCCCTCAAGGGTAAGAGACCCTCCCGGCAGAAGGGTCAATGCAGGAAACCGTAGAGCACACGTGGGAGAAGACGGATGAAGGAGAGTTTCCGCAGGTGATCCAACGCAATATCCATGGACTTGGCTCGGGGACTTGCAAGACAAGTTTTGCGGGCGGGAGGGGAGTGCGTCTGGGGTACGGAGTGTTCTGCGATGATACGACTATGTCGCTAGAGCGCGGCCAAGACGCCCTATCAATTTTGCTGGTCATTCGCGACTAGCACTGACCGCCCACGGAACGGGCTGCCGGCGCTGAAGACCCAACCAGCGGTAAGCACCACCTGGTCGTCTCCGAACCCCATGGCCCCCGAAGCTGGAATTTGAGTGGGTCGCGACGCTGTCAATGCCAGCCCTCCAGATCTTGCATGTTTGGCCTGGTCTGTCCGGTCCCTGCAGCTATCCATATCGTCGGGGAGGAGGAAAAAAAAGTCTTGGACATCGGGAGGCTCAGTGTGCGTTTCGGATCGGTCTGCGCGGTGTGCAGGGGCGCGGAATCCCCGCAAGCCAGACCCTCCACGCTGGGAGCCTAACAGAATCTGGACTCTGTTCACCGGATCTCCGCTAACTCTCCGTCGCTTAGATCGACCTACACGCGAAGGCAAAACAGTGGAGAACATGATTTGCACTCGAGACAACCTGATTTGGAAGAGAGAACCACTGCCCGGGCGCTGGGAACGCTCTCGTGACCGTCTTTTTTTTTAGCGTCTATGTATAACTTACGGTTATCCAGGTCGATTTCTAAAATTATCAACAAGCATAAAGAACACCAGAGTCTATCTATAGATGTGGGATTCTGCTCAGAAAGCCGGCCGGGGTATCTCCATCACCTCGGTAGTCCGTCCATACTGGATTCCTCCCAGGCGACTAATTGGCTTGAGAACCTTCAGATCGACAATACTCTTTTCCTCGTTGATGGCATCCTCTCGAACCCAGAATCGAGTTGCCTCGATGATCGCCAACACGCCTGTCTTCTTCCCTGGTGTTTTTCGGCTTTCGAATTCTTTCGTTTCGATAAGCTTCCCCTCAATAGCCATTATCGACTCTTGAACGCGGGAAGCTTTAACGGTTGAACAAGGGGCTTGGTGCAGTCCGGATATCTCCCATTCCGAGGTCCCATACGGCACCGCGACGGAGGTCGCATTTGCTGCTTCCACAAAATGCTCTGAAATAATGTTTATGACACACTCTCCGGTCTCCGTGAGATTTCTCAAAGTGTCCTTGGCTTTCTCCAACGACCCCACGAATCCAACGGCGAAGAGGGGAGGATCATGGTTGATGACCTGAGAATAACTGAACGGCGCCAGATTCACCGTCTTCTCGTCTTTCGACCTTGTGCTGATGAGCGCAATCGGTCTTGGCACCATTCCAGAGATCAACAGTTTGTAATTGGAACTACTCGATCTTCCTTGCTCGTACGGGTCGATCTCCACATGCTTTTTCTCCAGACTTACACCGCCGTCGTTTGCACCGTCACCTTGCTTCCACTCTGGATTAGGAGGCTGAATGAATTTAACGGGTGTGTCGCGGACGAACTTCGGTCGCGAAGCTTGGACCTTTTCGAATTCGGGGCCAGTTCTAAACATATTCGAAGTTTGACTGAAGGATCGAATAGATTGGAGCGCAATTGAGGTGAGCGGACGAAATGAGGGACTGCACGAACTCCTGTGGCCTGTTAGCGATCCAATCCCTTCCAATCTGCAACTAATTCTTATTGCAGTTGCTGCCAGTCATTGTAGAAACTCATCCCGGAGCCCGTCGTCTCCCTCAGAGGTCAATGAGCAGGCTCGTGGAGACTCCAGGTTACTTACGAGACACAGACAGGCAACCGCTGGGCGGAACGAAAAGCGTATCCTGAAAGCGGATGCATTGGGGCAACAAAATCGAATTGAAGAAACTGTTTAACTACTTCTCATTCAAGTTGACTGGCGGGAGAGGAGTCGAATTAATCTCCGCATATCGCATATGCTGTCGTAATGCCACGGGTAATGTTGTTACTAATGTGCAATTACCACGGCATATTAGCTGTTATCCGAAGAAAATGGCCGTGGAAATAACACTTGCACTTACCGGGTTCCGGCCCCGTGGTACGGCGTACTTACCGAGACGACCCCGCGGGCAGCGGACCGGAGTCCAGCTCGGATGCAGACAACAGGACCATTACCGTCGACTACACAGTACAGTACTGGCTAAAAGGAAAATCGCGCAAGCCCCTACGTACGGACAAGCGACCAAGCTACTAAGAAATTATTCTCATTACTTTTTTTTATTTACAAGTGCCCTCTATCAATGTTCCGTGAATGCTAGATTCAACCATTGCCGACATCTTTGGTTTCCTTGTCAGCTATGTCACTTGTCCCCGGAACTCGTGCAGGCCAGGAGCCCTTTTGCTCAATAAATGAATAGTTAAATATAAAAGAACGTCACTATATCTGCATTTTGATAGATAATCGTATTTCTTTGAAAGACAGAACCATGTTGTCAGTGTATTAATGTTGCTATGCTCTTTGTTCTCTGATAAAAGTAGATACCACAGAGGGGATAAATTATGTTAACATTAAAAGACATGGACTGAAGCGCTAACCCATGGGAATCCTGATATAGTTCCAGATACGTAATGGCTTCCAGGGTTCCAACACTGTCGGTCCCTGCAGATGCGGGGAAAGTCTTATCAGGAGCACGGGACCTGTATCTAGCTGAGAGCATCGACGCAGATAAATGCAAGCATCTGGCCGAGAATAACCGTTGACGGCAGAGCCAGATCGTTCAGGCGCCCAATAATTGCGAATTCACGGTGGCCATCAATCCAAGATCAGCAATGGCAGAACGCATCGATTACGAAATCTTCAAGCTTGGTGACTGGGAGCTTCAAAGTGGAGAGAAGATAACAGACGCACATATCGCCTACAAGACATTCGGGGACCCCAAATCTCCAGCGATTGTGTATCCAACGTGGTTCTCTGGCTGTATGAATGTTCTACCTAACCTACTGGAATGATTAAACTCGAAGCTAATAGATAGTAATTACTTGATCTAGCGATTTCTGATAACTTCTGGTTGATCGAAGAAGATAAGACTCTGGACCCAAGGAAATATTTCATCATAATCCCCGCACTCTTCGGGAATGGCCAGTCATCCTCACCGTCGAACCAACCGGCCGGTAAACCGTTCCCACGATGCACATTCTACGACAACGTCCGCGCGCAGTATGCTCTCGTGACTCAGCGCTTCGGGATCACCCATCTACGGGCTGTTGTCGGCTGGTCCATGGGCGCCGCGCAAAGCTTTCAATGGGCAACGCAGTATCCGGATTTCATGGATCTGATTGTTCCTTTCTGTGGATCTGCAAGGACGTCTTTGCATAACCAGGTCTTTCTTGAGGGTGTTAAGAGCGCGTTGCTTGCTGCAAAGAAGATCCCATCCGCAGGATCGGGTGAAGGTGGCGTAGCTGTCGCAGGGGAAACCTATAGGACCTGGACATCGGAGGAGAAAGACGTGGGCCTGAAAGCGTTTGGAAGGGGATATGCTGGATGGTTAGAGACGTCTCCCATATTAAACGATGTTTAGAATACTAACAGAAATCCAGGGGATTCAGTCAGGCCTTTTATAGAGAGAAGGTCTACGAAAAAGTCCTCGGGTATAAGAGCCTGGAGGACTTCATGGTCAATTTCTGGGAGACATGGGCCTGTTCCAAAGGTGGGAGAAAATAACCCATTGGAAAGGAAAAAAGACTGATATGCTAACACATGTCTAGACCCGGAGAATTTGCTGGTCATGCTCCAGACCTGGCAGAATGGAGATGTATCGAAGCAAGAGCTGTACAATGGAGATTTCGAGAAGGCTTTGGGCTCGATAAAGGCGAAGACGCTGGTCTTGCCTGGAAAAACTGACCTCTACTTCCCGTGAGTGCCCACAAGTTCTCAGACAGGATAATAGACTAATGACCATGAAATAGACCGGAAGACTCTGAGTATGAAGTTGTATGCATGAAACCGGGAATTGGGCAGCTGGATATCTTTCCTTCGATATGGGGTCGTAAGTCTTAATCCATACGCAGATGATTCATCATGCTAACCATATGCCAAGATTGGGCCGGTGGGCCTGGAGACAGCAAAGAGGATGCGGTATGGCTTGATCAGAGAATGAAGAGGTTCTTCTCAGAGAATCCATGCTCAGTGTGAGGGTGGCAATGTCATTTTAAAGACAGGAAAGAACGGTCTCATTTTCTGAACATGAAGACATTGTGAATCCTGCCCCTAAGCTAGCAAACAAATTTTCATTTCCATGGAATTCAGCCATCCTCAGTATATGCCTTCGTTGCAAACATATCTCGATAGCTGAAGGCTGCCTAATTATTATTATGATTGCTAGTGCTACCTTCGTATAAAGCTGGGTGGGACCGGTCGGCGAATGCCCTTTATCACGTGACTACTAGCGGCGTGGATCGTCTCGGACTTAGTCAGCCACAAAGAGGGTCCGGGCACTAAGGCGGAAGCTGGAATGTCCCGTGATAAACCTTCATCGACCTTCTCGATCTCTGCAGCGCCGATGTCCAAACCCCTAGACCCTTTCATTCACTTTTAATTTCATTTTGTACCTCCTTTTTCCGTCACTTCCTTCCTTTGTTTCTCGTTCTTTATTCTCCTTTCTGGCACCCACCCTCTTAGCTCTTCTAATAATCGCATATACCACAAATTGCACTAGGGCAACTGAATGAACCTGCGCGCGTTCCAAGGAAACAGTTATGGCAGCACAACCAGTTAGGCAGTGGGGAGTGACACCTCCGATATCGACAGTCTTGCCAACACCAGAGGAGCTTGCTGCGAACGATGACCTGATCGCTGAGCTGAAAGCTCAGAACAACTTCGAAAGTCCCGCGGAGACTGAACGACGGTAAGGCAACACCCGAAGAGGGAGTTATGGGCGCAAGCTGAACTCTTGTCGTTCAGGAAACAAACTCTCCAGCATATACAGCGCGTCACCCTCGAGTTTGTCCGTGTAGTCAGTCGGAAGAAGGGACTCTCCCAGGCGGCGATAGATGCAGCAGGCGGCAAGATCTTCACATTTGGCAGTTATCGTCTTGGTGTATATGGTCCTGGTACGTACTATCTCACATAGTGATCGTAGATCTGATGATGAGACGTGTGTTACTGATGCAAGTGTTGCGCTGCAGGATCTGATATCGACACCTTGATCGTCGGACCTAAACATGTCACGATTGACGATTTCTTTGCTGACTTTCCCCCAACCCTAGAGCGGATGTCTCCGGAGGGAGCGATCGAAAAGATGACACCGGTTCCAGACGCGTTCGTTCCTATTATCAAAATCGAATTCTCCGGGATCAGTATAGACCTGATCTTCGCGCGTCTCATAGTACCATCCGTACCGCTCAATCTTGATCTGAAGAACAAAGACTACTTGAGAGGGCTGGATGAGAAAGAGGTCAGATCGCTCAATGGGACTCGTGTCACTGATGAGATCTTGGAGCTTGTACCTCAACAAAAGACGTTCCGCCTTGCGTTACGAGCGATCAAGCTTTGGGCACAACGTAAGTATCCTTCTGCAACTTTATGGCTGAAATTGATACTCATGTTTGTATTATTTAGGTCGCGCGATTTATTCTAATGTCGTCGGCTTCCCCGGAGGTGTCGCTTGGGCGATGTTGGTCGCAAGGGTTTGTCAGCTTTACCCACAAGCAACAGGTTCCGTCATCGTAGGCAAGTTCTTCCGGATAATGAACAAATGGGCTTGGCCGCAACCTGTGCTGCTTAAGCCGATAGAGGATGGGCCGTTGCAGATGAAAGTCTGGAATCCGAAGGTAAGTCCTTTTCCCTATACTCTGCCTAAACTGGATCTCTGACTAGTATCGTAGATCTATCACGGAGATAGATTCCACCTCATGCCTATCATCACGCCAGCATATCCCTCTATGTGCGCGACCCATAATGTTTCGGTATCAACAAAGACTGTTATTCTTCGTGAACTTCAGCGTGGCGGTGACATCGTGGACAAGATCTTCATGAAACAGCTTACTTGGAATGACCTTTTTACTCGACATACGTTCTTTACACAGGACTACAAATACTACCTGAGCATCACATCCTCGAGCAAAACCAAAGACGCCCAATCGGCTTGGTCCGGTCTTGTCGAGTCTAAACTCAGACACCTGGTCGGTGCGCTTGATCGAAAACCGACCATCGCAGTGGCACATCCTTTCCCCAAAGGATTTGAGAGGGTTCATATAGTCAAAAGTGACAAAGAGGCAGAGGCTGTCAAAAACGGATCCACACAGTACCAAGCCAAGGATATTAAGACTGAGACTACTGACGCAACGAATGATCCGACACATTCCGTGGCCGCACAGAACGGGGCAGAGAATGCGCACGTTCCAGAATCAGAGAACAAGGGTGATAGCGACAGCCGGATAATATACACCACTACGTATTATATCGGTCTGGAGTTGAAGCCGCTAGAACCAGGTAGGATGCTTGCCTTTTTCAACCGTTCTTCCTCTTCGTGATGCGACTGACTCTCGCAGGCGCCTCGAGGTCGCTGGACATATCCACGGATGCTCAGATCTTCAAGACGACTTGTACGTCGTGGTCGGGATACCAGCCCGGCATCAATGACCTGGCTATCACTCATGTGCGAAAGTATGTATTTTCCACAACCAGTCGTTGATTTGCTTTGTCTAACTCTTCGAACAGCTTCGATCTGCCCGATGATGTCTTCCAACCTGGGGAGACCAAGCCTACCAGACCGAAGAAGAAGGTCATTAAGAAAACCGAAGCGACTGCCCAGAAGAGAACTATCGAGGCTCTGGACGTAAGTATATGCAACAAAAGACCGAAGCTAATCTTCAGCGAGAAAAAAAAATCGTGATTTAGCATTTCAATACTATATGGAGCTGGTTCTTTTTGTGACATTGCCGTGGACGTTGCTAATGTGGTCTTTCGCTTTCCAGGAGGCTCCGCAGAGCGATGCCAAACGTCAGATGCAATCGAACGGAATAACGCACACAGCGACCCCTGCTTGAGTACCGTCCATGAGAAACTAACCACTACATGGCGTCGGGGCCTGTCCCCATACTGGATCTAGCGAAACGCTCCCGCAGCGCTGTAAACATTCAGAACACCTCACAGCCCAGGCAGCTCCCGGATACGGTGCCCGTTTTCTCAGATGAGCGAACTTTCCAACTGATTCTGACTCTAACTTGCAGTAGACTAGTGACTTACCGCCCCACGACGGGCAATCCCTGCCCGGGTCAAGAGTACCAGGTTGGTTTTCTCCCACTCGGACGTTGGGTCTATTAGTAGGCGTGGAAAACACTATCTACCGGAAGACAGAACTGTTGCAGCTTTTCTTTTTTTGTTTCGCATGAGTCGGAGTTTTCTGGCTTTTTTTTCATTGCATACGCCGAAAGAAGGCTTTTTCAGATACGTGGGTGGCCCCTATTTCCAGATTGTACATAAGCACCGGCTGCTGTCTTTACGGTAGTTTAGTTTTGTACTAGCTAGATATTAGCAAAATGAAGATATTTAGGACGGGCCCACGGGCCCGGCAAGTAAATTCTATATCCGTGTAGACGTTGTAGTGGAGTGGCTGGAAAGGATCTACACAGTGCTATCGAAAGTCATCTCGTGTACCTGATGACCTACAATCTGATTCGGTTACCAGTCTGAGATGCTTTCCACCTTTAATATAAGCTGGTCAGCGAGCGTACTTTGGAAGCCTAAGTCTGCAAGACAAAATCATTCTTCATACTCTACAACTCACTACTGCCTCCTGTTGAACATGTCTTGTCGTCGTCACGTATATTTTCTAAAATATACGTATATCTCTGCCCTTTACTGATCTGATAGTATCTGGCTAGACGCTTCCTGCCTACGACTTCCTAATCTACCTAACCTACATCCATATCATTCACCCGCTTAGACAAGACATCCTGTAAGCACCATCACAGTATAAAAATCCCTGTAGTTTAGCTGGTCGGTTTTGTTGATGCTGTCGAAGCTCCTATCCTGTGGGCGGAGCTGCTTGTGACAGACACCAACCGTACGTGCAGCACTATGCTGGTACTGCCTGGATAGGCTATGAAACCGACATAGAAGCACACCCATACGCATATCCCTGCAGCTGCTTTCCCTGGAGAAGTAATCTTGGGCAGACAGGGGTTCTCCGTGCCCATATCCTGGCCTGGTAGTAGCTCCCCACGCGTCTAACACTGCTGTTCTTGCCATGACCATGACCGTACCAGGTTTGTAAATGCGCAGCTGGCCTCTGGCAGAGACGCGCCTGTTATCTAGCCATAAGCTTGATCGTGAATGCTGGACAGTCGCCTTGGACCAGTGGCCGTATTAGGATCGAGTAGGGATGACCTATTGTCTGTATGTATCACTCTGGGAAGGAGAGGGTTATATCTAGGCGGGAATGAGACGCTGTTAGTTGGACGAGTCCTAGGGGATATGGACTTTGTGTGTTTCTGTTAACTCACCTGGGTGGGAGGACGATGACTTAGCCAGAAGTCGGAAGGCAAAGGAGAAGGCGGGAATAGTGCGTTTATGTGCTTTCGAATTCATGGGAGCTCAGCTCATGGTACGCGTACGAATTGGTAGAATGGTCTGGATATTAGAATCTAAGTGTCAATTTTAAAACAAAACGAGAGGAGTGCATGTACTAGACCATATTGTGGTCCAAGAAAGGGAGGATACAGAACATAAGATGTTGTTGCATGGAACCATGGATACTAAGAAGACAATGTTGCTATCTGAGCCTAAGTCTGCAGGCGCGGGTGCGCAACCAAGGGGACGACGCGTTTATTTCTAAAAAAAGGAAAGCAGCTGTGGTGGATATAGCTTCAAAGTTGACAAAAAAAGCTCAGTCTCCAAGTAACTGGGGTGCCTCCCGAAGGAGGGCCCAGCACCCTATGAATTCGCCTGTGGAACCTACGAAACCCTTGAAGCTACTTTGTACAGTTTAATAGGCCCCGTATCAACCTATCAGGGAGAGACGTTTCGCAGCAGGAATTTTCCAACCCCCACCGAGGTGAGAATCGAACCCAGGACCAGGCTGTACAGCGGACCCTGAATGCTCCAGGTCTGGAAAGGCCTCAGCCCCTTCTCCGCTTAGACAGGGGAGATGCCACTGCACTATTCGCCCGAGGTTATGTAGGCGACGGCGATTTGAATAGCTTAGGGGAGGCCTCCGGGAAGAGGGGGGTGGAGGGGGAGGGGTGGTCCGGGTGTAGGAGGCCTCAGGCTTCCCCGGGAGACCGGACAGCGCCGGCGGAGGCATAGGATGGTTCAGCACGTACAGCACACCTTGACGACGCTGACACCGTCCGTGGCCTCTGGCACCTCAAGTCTCATCCAGTCCGAACACTTTTCAATATCCGACACCATCAGGAAGCTCCAGTCTCATGCAGTCCCATATAGCATCGTTGCATGCCATTGACAGTCACATTCGTATGCCATAACGTCAAGTCAAACCATTGTGTAATGGTCTCTTCGGATCCGTTTCTGCGTCGTTCGCTTCTCCGCAAAACGAAGGCGTCCCTTCGATTTGGCCTTCATATTAAGGAGCCCACAGCTTTGGCTTTTGAAACAGGCTTAAAATGCAGAAAGGAAAGAAAAGAAAAAGAACATTATTGACGCTCAAGAGCACTGATTGGCACCAGAAAAGGCAGGCACGTACTATGAACTAGTACGGGTCAAGATGCCTGATGCTTCACACTCGCCAGATACACATAAAAATGGCACAAAAATATGACAAATGGCGTCTTCCCGAGATGATATAATAAATGGATCAATACCTACCTAATGCAGGACTTTAAGACAGGACGTTTTCCGTCGAGATACGGAGAAGTCCCAAATCGAAAGTATACCTCCCACCAACAGTTGGAATAACGAAGCAAGTTGGGAGACAAGTCTTTTTCTCTTTCGGACAAAGTATTAAAAAAGAAAAATAAGAAATTAGAAGCCGTCTGTTTGGCTAATACTGGTATTAATGGCTCAAATGTCCAAAGTGCATGTTGGGATGTCGTCCGAAATGACTTTTTCATCCGCCCCACTCTCCCCTGCCAAGAACAGTGCAAACGGCAAATCATACCAACCATATCGCGAATAAGTTTAATCCTAATCTTTAAAGCTGTGGATCCCGAGCGGGGGATTAAAACTAAACTATGTTCTTAGGCGTTGGTTATAACTTTGTGTGGTAAGGTTTGCCATTCTGCCTTGCCAGACGTTGTTGGGTTGAATTGACCTCGAGCCCACTATTCTGCAAGCGTGGACTGAATTCTAAGATGACTGGCAATTGAAAATACCTACATTCAGAACTACAATACTGCTAAGGGCAGCAGAATTCTCTAAGAGAAGCCCTAGGACGAGGGAACTCCTACCCTGTAGAGTCTGAATATACTCCTGCTGCATCTGGATCCTCAGACATGAAGCCTTGATGACTTTTAAATGGGTCTTTTGCATATTGAAAAAAAATGGAATATATGGAAAGTGGACCTATGGAAAGTGGATATATGGAATAGTAAACATCAGATGGGTCGATAGGGCACTCTAGTAATTTGGAGGCCCTCAGTTCGAATGTCACAAATTCCTATTTGTTTTTGCCTCGATTTTTCTTGTCTGAGGTAGATGTACTCGGTGCGCAAGTCATAACCCCTGGATGTACCTTTGAGGGACTGTGCTAGGCAGCAGGAACCTTAGTATTTTGCTATACACCCAAGACTAGAGAGTGTTTACGGTAGAAACTGTGAGCTGCGTGTAAGCTCACAGGAATAGTTATGATTATTTGCATCTCTAAGGTTTTATAGCGGTTACAGTACAATTAACTGGAAGATTCTGCCGTAACATGAAGCGACTAGAAGCAACTATCCTTCCATTCTCACTAACACACTCTGGTTCAGCTCACATCCTCTAATTGCTACGCTCTATTGGGTGAACGTGAGAGATGAATGAAGAGGATTCAAGAAATGATGGAATGACTAAGTGCGCCTACTTGTCATTGGCATTTCCGTACGCTGAGTCTGATTATCCCGCTTTTATTTGCTACCTTTACTATGCTGACGTCCACAAAAAATTGGAACGTGCCTAATGGTATTTGTGCAGTGGCTCAGCATTGACAGCCAGGCGTGGTGCAAGTGTCATCTTTCCCAGCACTGCGTAGGAGGATGCACCTCCTGCGGCCGGAATATTGTTCGCCAGACTGTTCTTTATGGCAAACGCCAGAGTCGTAAATTTGATGGCTTCTTTATACGGTGACGAAAGCCCGTATTCGTCCCTTAAGGCTACAGAAACCCTATCTTCACTCAATGCTTCTCTTAGATTCCTCATAAGGGTCAAGTTGCGAGTACCCCCTCCGCTGGCGATGACCTCGTCAATTGAAATGAAAAGATGTCAGACTGCGCGAACCTAGTAATCCGAAGGTATGATGATGAAAGCTCTGATTACTCGAATCTACCTAACTAACTGACTATTTATTCTCATGGACTTAGGGGTTCAGACCTTCCAAATATTTCTTTGTTTAACGATCGCGAGACCTTTCATGAAATATGAAAGGATATAATAAAGGAAAATAGGCGGTATCGGGTATAGACAGTATGATACCTTTATTGCAGGGATTATGACCTTCCGCAGATCCGAATCGGCGTGTGCTGACTAGGCTGATAGGTCTCTTGGCATACCACTAGGTTATAGTGGTAATATTCGGCTGACAAAAGATCATTTAGACAACAGATTTCTTGACAGATTCGGCAGGAAGCCGAGTCAGTGTGGCTAAAATATCCTCTGTGGATGCGAACTCGTAGTCCTTGAGAATTTGGTCGGCAAACGAGGATCCAAAGTCAGTTCTCCAGGTAGAGCGTGGTGGCTTGCGGTCGAAGTATAGGGATGCGATAATAGTCGCTCAAGGAGGTCTGGAATCAATTATCCTTTACCGGCGAGCTCACCATCCTTATCGTAGCCGTGGCCTGTACGAGCCTTCATGACATGGTCAACCATGACATTTCCAGGACAGTGTCAAATGCCATCATCTTGTTTCGATCCGAGTCGGCTAGTTGCACGTTTGCGATACCATCGATGTTCAGTGTGAGTACCGGGCCAACATGGCGAAAGGCGACAAAGTTGAGATATTGCATGAGAAACGCGGCACAACCACCCAAGGCATGGTCGACCGGTCGAAACTGTGTCACGGTTGTGATCTGCGTCAACGCTGCCACTACACCAGACTCCGCAATAAATAAACGACATGGGAAGCCTCCTTTCGTCCAGCGCTCCACGAGGCTGGTGCTGCCGTTCTTGAAGTATTTCGCCGTGAGTTCCCTGTCTGGTGGCTCTTGGTATATCGTCCGTCTATCGTACCCAATCACATTTATATCCTGGGTTTAGGTTCCTGCTTTTTCAAGCAATTTGTTGGTAGCCTCCGCGTATACAACCTGCGGCATAGTTTAGGCGGCATAGCTCGAATATCGTAAGTTTATTCTCGAAAGCACGCTTGACAGACTCTTGAAGATCTAACAGCCAATTGACAGTTACTACTTTGCTGTATTCTGGCCTGGAAGGATAGCCATCGTCGGCAAATCCGATTTTGCAAAGGACGGCGTCGACTCCGTCAAAGGAGCTGCCGCTGTTTCGACCGATAATGTAGACCATGATGTAGATATCTCGAATTATAGGTATTTGGAACGTCTGCATGTAAAAGCAAAACTGTGCTTCTGATGCTTATATAACCTGCCAGAGAATAATGACCATCATGAGGGAGAGACTATTGCGGAGAAGAGACGGAGGGAGCTATCCGCGGGGCGTTCCCCGAGGGAAGTTTCATGTGATCGCATGACTTTCGTACTTGTGGACCTGCGCAGTGTGTCAATGGCGTACAAGAGGCGGTCCAGGAAACTCCTGAGGATACAGAAAACACTATCGAAGAATGATCGGGGAGAATGGTCCCCGAAGAATTATACAGGAATAACTTGCTCAAAGCCGTCTGCTCGCCCATTCTCAAACAGAGCCCCGGATATATTCATCTATCAAAGCATCAGTCAATTATATTCCACAGTAGGTCTTTTGTAATTCTGTGTCCTTCCCACAGCGTGCCTTCTCGCTGACCTGTAGTGTACGAGGATCCAGGTGAAACTAGAATGATTGCAGTCTGAGCAGTTCCTAGAAGGTTTGTGTATTGCGATTTTCTTTCTCTGCTATTCGTGGTCGATACTGATCACGTATTGCTGATGATATAAGCACATGACTGGCGGATGCTGAGTGAGGCCTCGTGTCAGCTGCCCTACGGGGCACCGCCGCCTCCCCGCATAACCCAGACAAAGGACACATACGGGGACTGTGCTTTGGCTTGCTATGACATCAGACACTGGCACATAATCTTGTCATTTCCCTGATGCAGGCCATCTACAGCCCGGTGGTGACGTTCACTCTCAGTTTGAAAAGTCAACTATGCGTTATACAGGTAGGTAAGTACGTGCCTTAAATTAGCGTCAGAGATGCTTGAACAAACTCTCATACCTTCACACCTCCAGGTGATCCTGGTGGTGGCTTTTAGGCTTCACTGCTAACATGATGACTCGTCCCAAAGGAAACTTGACCAACAGGAGACTGTAACGGGTGAATGAGGCTTGTTGGTGAGTCTGGGCATCCTATCGCTGAACCCTCTGACTGTCATTTCCGGCTACGTAACCGTTAAGGGCCAACAATAGGGTGCCGGATTCACGACTGGGAGAGGAGGCTGATGACTCGTAAAGAGGCGAGGCTAAGCCCAGCGCCTGCGGGGTAAGCTGCTCCTCAGGTGCCCAAGGTGCTTTAGATGCTGCCTGAAGTTATAAATCCAGCGGCCAATATGGATTTTTTGAAAATCCTGTCTTTAGCAATATTGCTGTCTCGTTTTGAGTACATTTTGCGACTCCGGATGGAAAGAAGTGATGAGCTCGGTCGAATTTTGAAATTAGTATGCTCACAATGGATGGCGCGTCTCTGGCCGTATCGGTCACGGATATTGCGTTAAGGGTTGCAATTCAGGTTTCTCGCTTTGTTCAGGAAGTAAGAAATGCCCGTGAGTCGAAGTTCGACTTTTTCTTGAAAGTTGAGACGTTTGGGGATACCATTGATGCCGTGCGGGGAGTTTTGGAGACCCGTAAAGAGAAGGTCGGGTCGAAAGATGTGGATTCAGAGGAAATGACGCTCCTAAACGCAGCGCGGAATACGTTGCAGTTCTGCGAACGCACTTTGAAGAAGCTGGAGGAGAAGTTTCGAAGCCTCGATGGCACATTAGGTCCCGGCTGGATAAGAAACTCCGTGTTTGCTCTGAGACTCCACATTACTGGCCCTGATATTACAAGACTCGAAAACCTGATTGATAGCGGGATTGCATCATTGCAACTCCTCTTGCCAT
Source organism: Thermoascus crustaceus (assembly GCF_041956765.1). NCBI lineage: Eukaryota > Fungi > Ascomycota > Eurotiomycetes > Eurotiales > Thermoascaceae > Thermoascus > Thermoascus crustaceus. Next base: position 231,392 of record NW_027192533.1, on the reverse strand, counting down.
GCCTTCAAGTGTAAGTACTAATTCATATGCTTCAGAATATTGAATATATTACTTCGCTGACTGCTTTATGTTATTGTACAGGTATGTCCATGATGTGTCACACGCCACTATGCAGGAGCGGCTGCTATCACGCATGCAAGAAATGAGCAATGTGCTGCGGTTTTACCGCAGCGATCCTCCAGAACAAGGGGTTCCAAGAGATACAAAGTCCAAGTGTCTTGATGAAGTTGAAGCTGGGTCGCATGCTGCTTTCGAAGACGAAGCCCTGGAAATCGGCGCAATGAAGGAATGTTACGAGGTTGCCAGCTTGTTGATCAACAAGATGTCAGGCTGTGAGAGCACTACTGGGAAGACCAGCTTGCCCGCCTGGACACACAGACATGTCGACCCTGGAGGGCATCGACGAGGAGAATCAGCTAATTCTGATGATATTACGTCCGAGGACGGAGGTGTAAGGTTGTTCGACCATTCTCCCACATCCGGTTTTGCATTGACACCAGATGACCCCTCTACTCCTGGCGAAATCGAAAATCTTCTTCCCTCTCAAGAGGTCCTTACTGCCTTGATCGACAACTATAAAGCCCATGCTGAGGCCAATATGCGTCAAGGACTTTATCAGAAAGCAGAAACCAATCTGATCCAGGCAATCCAGGAAGGCAAAAAGAGAGAGGAATTGCACCAATTCCCCTTCGAGGACAGACTGCACCTTGAAGAGAGACTTGTCGAAGCCTACATCCAGCAAAAGGAATTAGACAAGGCAGAAAAAATAATACTGCCACGATTGCAAGACTGTGCTATGAATGATCCATCTACACGTGGTAGATTGTATTGCTCCCATGCCAATCTGTCTTTGATAAGGTACCACAAGACCAAAGATAACATATCCTTGGAATGTCTCGAGAAATCGGCTTGGAGATCTTTCATCTTCGCGAGCAATCTTCCGAGTCATTTTCCGTCCGAGTCTCTTCGAGAATCTGCACGGATAATGAAAGAGCTCTACAAGTGCAAGGGAGACCTAGCGGCACTTGAGACTTTCGAAACGCTATACCCGACAATGGTATCTCCACAGTCTGCAAATCTGGAGATGAGATACACCAAGACCTCGGCAGATCCACCGCCGTCTACATCAAGGAGTCGTCTACCGTCACAAGCGTCTCACTCCGACACTATCTTCACGCCCAGGAAATATTCTGTCTCCACAGATCCTTCCGAGCATTATTCCCAGGAACCGTCGAGCCTGCTAGAGGCTGTGAAGAAGGGCAACATACAGGTTATCAGGAATCTGCTCCTTGAACACGCGGACACTGAGAAGTCTGACCACCGAGGAATGACACCGTTGCTACTCGCCGCCAAGGGCAAGAAGACTAACATAATCCAACTCCTCTTACCAGTATCCCGAGTCCACGCTACTGACAAAATGGGCTGGACAGTACTTCACCATGCTCTGTGCGGGATGGGGAAAGAAGATATGATCGACAGCATTGTCGAGCATGGAGCAGACGTCAACGCGAAAGACAACAACGAAGCAACCCCACTGCACTACTGTGTAAAGTACGGCAAGAAGGAAGCGGCTGGCATCCTCCTCAGAAATGGCGCCGATGTCCATGCTCGAGATAGGGCAGGACAGGATGCAGCCATGTTAGCAGTCAAGAAGAAGAACTTCGACTTTATCGAGCTCTTCTATCACGCTGGAGTAAACTTTGACTTGGCTGTCTTATCTCCCATGCCAAAGAATGTGAGGGGCTTTATAGAGGACCTTGCAGACCTGAAGAGAACAAAGACTACAACAACAACGAGCTCAAAGAACTCCTCCCTTCTTCTTTGGCGTAGACACACTTCACGAGAAGAAAACAAAGCGTGAACGCTGGATGGATGAATACTCAGAGACCGGTTTTTTTTCCGCCCTCGATTGTGTTTTATTAGTCATGCAGTTAATTCTTCTCACACGGACAAGGGTCTGGGTACCAATTAATATTATTCCCTAAAGAGCAGGAAGAATTCAATGCTGTGGATTTCCTTCTTTCCGTTTTTTTCCTTTGTTTTTCCCTTTTGTTGACAGCGTATATCTGATCACAGCATGGATGGTCATGTAAATAGATGTACATCAAATTGAAGTACGTGCAGGAAGTGGATCATGAGATTCTCGATGCTCGAAGACTACTAACCACAAACTCAACCGGACGATGCAGACTGTCCTTTTCAATCTCGTCACCTCGGACCGTACTTCCTCAAAGTCTCTATGCGTGGACAGCTCTTTCAAAATTGGGACGCTTTAGGGATCACAGAATGTATCTTCCGTGATGGCTTCTTCGTGATGCGATGATGCGAGTTCCAGCAGATGTATGTATAACGTAATCAACCACCGAGCGACGAATACCACCGAGCGACGAATACCACCGAGCGACGAATACCACCGAGCGATGAATTTTCCTCCACCCTACCACTTCCTTTTTTCAACGCGTCATTTTATCACCACCACTATCAAAAATGCCTTTATCTCAAGAAAACTGAATTCAAATGGCCATTGCAGCTTATAAAAATAAAAAAGTCAAATCAATACTGAAGGCTGCAGAAATTTTTGGGGTGTCTGAGGCTACCTTTCGCGCTCGCCTTAAAGGAAGACAACCACACGCAGAAACACGTGCTAATGGGCCATAGATTAAAGGCTATTGAAGAGGAAACACTTATTCAGCAATTACTAAAGGCAGATAAATGAGGTTTTCCAATTCAGCCAGAGTTTCTGCATACAATGGCACAAATATTACTCTGTGAGTGTCTACAGGATCCTACTGCAGTCATTGGCATTAACTGGGCTTATAAATTTGTTAAGCGCCATCCTGAGCTGCGTACAAGATATAATCAAAGGATTACATACCAGTGTGCAAAGCAGGAGGATCCAAGAGTTATAATACCATGGTTTCAAACTGTACATGCAGCTATTCAGGAACATGGCATACATGAAGATGACATCTGGAATTTTGATGAAACTGGCTTTGCAATGGGGCTCTGCTCAACCTCCAAGGTTATTACTGCAGTAGAACGCAGTGAAAGGCCTCATACAGTCATCCAGGGAAACTGTGAATGGGTTACAATCATTGAGACTGTGAGCTCAAAGGGGATTTATATACCACCAGTGATTATCTTGAAAGCAGCATATCAACAGGCTGCTTGGTATCAAGAACCTGCACTTTCCAAAGACTGGTGGATTGCAACTAGTGAGAATGGCTGGACAACAGATAAAATAGGCCTTCACTGGTTGAAAGAGGTGTTTGAACCATATTCCAGATGCTATACAATTGGTGCAAGGCGGTTGCTTATTCTTGATGGCCATAGTAGCCATTTAACTGCAGAGTTTGATACTTTCTACAAGGAGAATGCAATTGTCTATCTTTGCATGCCTGCACATGCCTCTCATCTCCTGCAACCACTTGATGTTGGTGTTTTTGGCCTGCTTAAGTGCGCGTACAGAAAACTGCTTAAAAAGAGAATGATTGCTGGCAACAACATATTAATGAGGAAGACTTTCTATCCCTATATCCACCTGCTCATGCAAAAGGGTTTACTCCAGACAATATATGCAAAGGCTTTGCAGGAGCTGGACTTAAGCCACTTGATAAAGAGCAGGTTCTTGCAAAGATTATCTTTCAGCTTTGTACACCAACACCACCAGCTTTAGTTGAAGGCTCAGTCTCCTCTGCTTTTCAAACTCCTCAGAAACCTTACCAGCTGGATCACAAGGTTCGCAGCTTGCAAAAAAGCCTTAGTGCAAGAAAGTGAAAGCTTTCTAGCAGCCCAATATCTTATATTCATCATCTTGAAAAGGCCGCACAGATGGCAATGAACCTTCTTCTTCAAGATGAAATTAGAACTCTATGAGCTGAGACTGAGCAGAAAACTAGAAAGAAGGCAAGAAGGCATGCTATTCTAGGCAATGATACCCTTTTATCTGTACAAGGAGGCCAAAATCGCATTCAGCAGCTTGATATGCAGCTTAATGAGCAGCTTGATGAGCCTACACCTATGCCTTGACGGCGAGCTCCACAACGCTGCAGTGGCTGTGGAACTATTGGACATACCATAAGAAATTGTCCTAATAAATAGCTATATATTCAACTACTAGATAGTCTAATTTAATTGTATTGGTGGTTGAAAAGCTTCAAAATTATAGTGGGTGCGGTGAAAATTTGTCGCTCAGTGGTATTTGTCGCTCGGTGGTTGATTACGTTATAATACTGCCTGTTCAGAACAAAACAGAAGTAAAAGGTCTAGAAATAATATCGATCAATTTTGTTACAAGGATTGCCTTATATTTATTGCTAGAGGCAGGCATCTACCATATTTCACAGGCATCAGCGAATCGGCTGCATTCGTTTACGGAGAATTTACCCACAGCATCCGATCCGCAGCACCACGAAGTATTAAGCCAACGAAAGTCCGGTATCATTCAATCGTTGGTCAATGCAAGCTGCATGCCATAAATGCTATTGCTGATGCAATGATAATTGGAAGCTGGTGGTTAGGTATGTTCGTTGACAGGAGAGCTCGGAGGCGGGAGTGCGGAAGCGCGGGACCCAGTCAGCGGTGGAGAAATTCTCCTGATCAATCTGCTCAATTCTGCGCGGGGTTTCCTTTTTTGTATCTGCGCACTTACAACCCTGATGTCACTGACACTCACTCCACTGATCACTGATATTAGGCATTTATCTGTCAATTGCACGTGTATGCTGAGATACCCCGCTTGTATGATCAAGAACGACTTTTGGATCGCGTGCTTAGGCCTGCCTGCTATCTTGTGTTCGTGAGACGCTCTCTCTCTTAGAGATGGAGAGGCTTCAGAGGTTCTGCTGAATGAATTGACTCTGGAAACTATCTGTATAACCATGGATCTGTTTCCGGAGGAACCGCAGCGGTTTGAATCCATGGATCTTTGCTCTGGTCGACGGACTGGGGCAAGCTGCGTAGCGGGAGTCTCGGCTCTCGCAACCGCCTTGAAGGAACTGTTATTATTAAACATCTAAGGCTGAAAGGATGTTGAGCAGGCTCCTGCCTTACAAAGCAAAATCGATAACCAAAATCCCCTCAAACTTGCTCACGATGGCCTCTGATTGGCAGAATCGTGGATCTAGAAACGTCAGTCCGTGACAGAGGACCTTGCGGGTTTCGAATCCCCCTCCATAAATGGGCTCTCTCTTTGAGAGGAAGGGGAAATCTCCCGTCTCTAGAAACCCCTCCTCGTTTACCCTCTTGACCTTCATACTATACTACAACGTTTACTTGCTATTCCTGACCCCGAGCCAAAAAGGACTCTTTCAAGATGGCCGCCCCGACGTACACTCTTCCTCCTCTCCCCTACGCGTACAATGTGAGTCTTCATTCTCTGTCCTGGTAGTTCTGTCTCAGTTTTGCCCCCCGTGGGGCCAGGGATGGTAGATATTATATCTGAAGAAGACATGCTAACTTAGCCTTGACAAAAGGCCTTGGAGCCAGTGATCTCCCAGCAGATCATGGAGCTTCACCACAAGAAGCACCACCAGACATACGTCAACAACCTGAACCAGGCGCTGTCCTCGCAGGCAAAGGCCCTTCAGGCCAATGATGTCCCTCAGTTGATCTCCATACAGCAGAAGATCAAGTTCAATGGCGGTGGACACATCAACCACTCCCTCTTCTGGAAGAACCTTACTCCTCCCGGCTCCGCTGAGTCCAACATCGACACGGCCCCGACGCTGAAGCAGGCCATCATCAACAGATGGGGTTCGGAGAAGAACTTCACCGACGCCTTCAACGCGGCCCTGCTTGGTATTCAGGGCAGCGGATGGGGCTGGCTAGTCAGCAACGGACCCAATGGCAAGCTTGACATCACTACCACCAAGGACCAGGACCCTGTCACCGCCCCGGATGTCCCCATCTTTGGTGTCGACATGTGGGAGCACGCCTACTACCTCCAGGTAAGCTGCAGGACAGCAGGAATTCCGAATTCTTGACCCTCAGCTAATATGAAATCCCCTACAGTACCAAAACGACAAGGGCAGTTACGTTAATGGAATCTGGAAGGTTATCAACTGGACTGTTGCGGAAAACAGATACAAGAACGGCGTGGAAGGTTCTGCCATTATGAAAGCAGCGATCTAAATATATATGTAATGACTCATACCGAGGTAGCGGGAATGATAATGCAATGAAGTAACCGATTCAAGAAACCCTTTGCGCCTGCCAACCATGTACCCTCTTGCAAACGTGTGTAAAACCAACCGTAGTCCTAGTAGCTGGAAGAGCGGAAAAGCGATGCGTGACGATGACCAACAATCAGTTGTATCCGACAATCCCCGTCCCGAGCGTGGTATTCCGAAATAGTAATGTGACTTGACGCCCGATAATCCCTCTCTCCGAGACACCGAGGTCGAGCTTTTCGGGAAGTTCAAACTCCATTGCTTTCGAACTGCCGGTGTCAAGCGCGAAGGAATGCAATGGCTGGGAAGGCGTCGTTGAGGTCAGGTCTCCATATCGCCTATGTTTTTTTTTAGTGGAAAGCTCTCTCCGTTCTTGATGAATATCTCGAGTCACGTATGTATATAGGACAGACAGGCTACTCACTCTATTCGCAGGTCAACCTGTCTACAGTTCTGAAAGGCATTAAGGGTGTTCGCATCGTCGAATTTGAAGGTTGCCCGTGTTCCTGCCGTCTTTCCCGCCGTCTCCGGGTTGTTGAAGAGCAGGGTGTAAGGACTGATCGCAGGCGGAGCTGAGGATGATGATGCTCCCTCTGCTGGCTTTGGCGGAAACATCACTGCGATTCTTCCACCAGCGCTGGGGCGTCCTTCACCACACATTGTCACGAATATAGGTATATACGAGAGGAGATCTGATAATAATAATAATGAATGGATAAAACGGCCACAGAGGATATGAAGATACAGGATGCAGGACGCGAGATAGAGAATAAGGATAACAAGGTGAGCTTTGCAACTATCACTTCTGTTTCTTTCGCGATAACGACGCGGATATCTGGATTTATAGACGTGTAGTACTACTCATATTATAATATTACGCCCCGGGGTCGCGGCCCCAAAGGTCCTCCCTGGAGGCCTTGAGCAGTATCGAGCAGAATTCCGTGCCTAGCAGCTTCCTCTGTGGAGTGTCAGGAAGTGAGCAGGGCCAGCTCCTGTCTCCCAAGGTTGCTCAAATCTGCGCATCGCGGTATCCACTCGAGCTGTTTTGTGGGTCGGAACCGGTTCAGCGGCATCGCGGTTGTTGGGGAGCAATAATTATGAGAAACTGTGACAGGAACAACATCATCTTCCTGAACAGGACCAGCCAGCCATCGACAGGAAAGGGGGCACATTGATGGATAGGTACTTCCGAAGGTTGTTAGGTAGGTAGATTGGGAATGGTGATAGGAGGACCTACGTGGCAGGCCTGGACCGCAGGCGAGTACCTTAGCAGCCGCCCCGTTGGATTGCTGATCTGCCATGCATTCATACCGCCTTCGTCCAGCTTACTATGATCGTTCAGCCCAGCTCTCCGTGATTTATGGAGTGCCTAAGACTGACAAAGACAGTTATTAATTTACCTTTCCATCTAAGAGACTGGATCTATTATGTATTGCTGGTGCATCGATAACATGATGTTGGATCTCGGCCGCGACGCTTGGCAATCTTTTCTCCTATCGTCTCCCGACCGAGCTACCTACCTAACCCCCTAATACTGACGGCTCGTTCTCCCTTTATTGAGAACTAAACAACCCAGATGCTTCAATCGCGATGTGGCTCCTTGGCCGGTGCATATATCAATTGACAGTCTTTGCTTACACCTTTCTCCAGAGTTTCTATTGAGTACCTAGTGTTCAGGAATTGCGTACCTCTTGAGCATACTACTACCTGCCTACTCCTCGCACCCCTATCCTCGTGTTATTCCGTCAACCTGTCTCTGGAATCCCCGTGCACAAGCAGAGCCTCAAAGCCAAGCGCTCTCCGCACCACCTGGATCATTCCAACATCTTGGCTTCTCCTGATTTGTCCCCAAAGCGTGATTGGAAAGGCCCAAGCTCAGAGGGCTGAGGCTGTACCGGATAATTTCTGGGGGAAACCAGCATCATCCTCAGCTCGGGTACTATAATATTCCCGGCGGGCTTCTATCCGGCTGGATACATATGCAGCCTCCTTGAAAAGGATGAAGTCTTGGTTGGCTGTGATTCAGTGGGATACGTTCACACCATTCGTATTGGCTAACACCCACACACACAGCTTTGTCAAGTGTTCATATTAACACTCGAAGTCATTGGCTGCGTCGCTTCCTATGACGAAGCAGCTGAACGCGACGGATGTCACTTGGCAATAAAACCAAAGATTCAATTCCAAAATTTGTAGAGATCTCTGCATGTACAAAGGAGCAGGTCCATGGAATACGCAGGAGGTGCTCTGCGAATAATGACCTCGTATTGGACATTCCCTTATACGACTCACCCCGGAGCTGATGCATCCTGATCGTACATTTGGAGAGAGCTCTTGCTGTAAGGCTGCCCATTGGTGGAGGCCTAGTCTATCCTTGTTCCCCCAATCCCCAGGGTTCGCGGGGGATCAGAGCGCGGGGCGGCAGATGCGGAGAGAGCTACATACCTAATGGCTGTTCATGCAGTCTCTGCATGTCTACGTTCCTAAGCTTTCCGGCATACAACATCCAGCAAAGACCAGCTATATGGATGAGGCTGAGGATCAGCTGTGTTCTGAAGTCACATTCCGCCTGGCTGTCCCGTCGCACTCTCCGTCACTTTCTGGGATTGTAAAGCCATGGTATCTGGCACGATATACTTAGCTACGTCGACCTTGAAGTACTAATGTACTGTGCAGCGCAATACTCGTTGCCGTGCCTTCTGTTTCTCCTGTAATAGACTGCCTGTCTAGTGATCTTGAACTCCGGCATCGGCATGGAAGTACCTAACGAAACTCGGACAGAGCTCCAGGTATTTCGCATGTCCTCAAAAAGCTTGATTTTAATCCTACGCTGACACTTTAAGCCCAATGTAACGCTCTCTAGGAGTTTCAAAGATCTCCTAAAGGATAATAAACTGGGAATGTGGGTTTGCTAGTTCTATTACGTTCTCGTCTCCCGTTTGCTGACTTGGCTGAAAGAGTTGACAATCCACTTTTGTACCGCGAGCCGGACGACTTGGAAGACGACGTCCGCAGATTCCACCACGCCCATAAGCTTTCGAGAGTCGTTGACCTCGATTTGCTCCTCCGGGGCGCTAGACTTGCGCAGGGCGAGTATCATCCAGGTGAACTAACTGCCGTTGAGAAAGACGCACTCGGAAAAGAGGAAAACCCTAGGCTCCGGGATCTAAGCAAGGGAGTTTGGGTTGTCCTCTTAACTTGCTGTCTCGGGGCAGTTGTGCAGTAAGCATCTCTCATCGCCGTTTTTTCGACAGTACTGACAAGATTATCTAGAGGGTGGTCGCAACAAAGCATAACTGGCCCAAACCTAGTGTGGCCGTACGAACTGTGCTGTCCTGATGGTCGCCAGGATGAAGGGTGCAAGTGTTCAGACTGGATTCAAGGGGCTGTCAATGGGATTATTTACTTCGCTGCTAGCCTGGTGTAGGTGCTATCCTTATTATTCTGTTGACTAGGGCTAATATTGCTCAACTACATAGTGGAGTCTGGCTCTCCGACCCATTAAATGAATATTTCAGTGGAAGGTGAGATCACGCCATTTAGACTACCGTCCATAGACAGAAGCAGCAAGTCTTTGATTATTGCTACTGAGACGAGCACCTACGACCTAAAATAAGATCCTTAACTGAGTCTACCGTTTACCCGAACCACGAGTTGCTGACCTACCTGATAACAGACGCGGCGCTCTCTTTCTGTCTGGCATCCTCAGTTTCGCATCATCAATCGGATCAGGTTATGCACCGACGTGGTCAGTGTTCTCAATATCTTTGTTCCTTTCAGTCTGGGGACTTACTCTGAAAGCAGGAAAGCTCTATTTGCTTGCCGGTTCGTTCAGGGTATTGGAATGGGTGCCAAGGCCGCTGTTGGTATGATGAACTTCCCGTGTTCTCTTGCATCTTCTTCACGAGCCAAATTGATATGTTTATTTAAAAGTGCCCATTCTGGAGTCCGAAGTGTCGCCTCCAAAAATGCGAGGTAGGAAGATAAGAGTTAACAAAGAGGCATGCATCTTAATAATATCATCACAGGTCGTCTTCTGATTTCGTGGCAATGTTTCACAGGTGACGCAGTAACCCCGTTTTAGCAGAGCTTATTGTGTCTAACCTGTCTTTAGCTTTTGGTATTTTGCTTGGCGCGTCAGCAAATCTTATTTTCAACTGGAAATGGCCCCTACAGGTTGGAAGCAGCTTCATTCCTACTGTGCCGTTTCTCTGCCTCGTTTTCGTCTGTTCAGAGTGAGTATCGCGACATGCTGTAGCCATATCGATTGTGTATAGCTTACTTTTATAAGGTCACCTCACTGGCTGATCAAACATAACGAATATTCGAAAGCCTATGAAGTTCTCCGTAACCTGCGAGACACACCACTACAAGCTGCTAGTCAGGCCTCCCTTTCATTTTATTGCAGCGCATCTGCTGATGACCTATTATAGGGGATCTCTATAACATACACGCTCAGATTCAGGTGGAAACGATTTTGTTTTCAAAAAGGCCCGATATCGAAGCGGAACTCCAAAACTGGGCCACCGATGTTTACCAGCAAGAGCTTAAGCAGACGAATTATGCAAGGCGTCTCTTACAGCTCTTCACTGTTGAAAGGAATCGAAGAGCTAGTTTAGCAGCGGGCATAGCCATGGCTTGTCAGTAAGTTTACGTAATTAACGGTGTTTGGACATGTACAGGTCTTCATCGAAAAGATCCAGCTCCGCTCAGATAGGTGACTGAGCATTATCATACAGACAGTTATGTGGCATCAACTTATTTGCCTTTCTCGCGACTTCGTTCTCCAGAGAGCTTCTCATGCCTCAAAAGTCTAGTTACGTCAATTTAATGCCTAGCGAACAACACCAACTCAACATCAATAGCCTGTTGGTAGCCTTCGCCTTTGCCGCTGCGAATACCATGTATGTTACTCTACCTATTCCCGGCCCACTATTAACACGACCTACAGATCCTCTCCCATAGCGTACCGGTTCATCGACAGTCCTGGCCGCCGCTTTTTGCTCTTGATGTCTCTGATTTTGATGATCCCGTTATTGATCGCCATGGCCCTCTCCGTTCGGATCGGCGATCACGACTCCCGATTGGCTGTAGTTACGGTATTTTTGATTCTCTACGGTGCCGCGTACTCTCCGGGTGGAGGAGTGAGAAACAATACCCGAAGCTTCTTGTTGATCAAGTGCTGATTGCTACAGGTTGTGCCGTTCCTGTATTCAAGCGAAGTAAGTACTAGTGATATGAAAATATATTTGCCAGGCTTGCATATTCCCACCCACCAGAAAGCGAACGCTGACCTGGAATGTCGGATAGGTCTTTCCGCTGGTCATCAGAGGTATTTCTCAGCTCTAGCAGGCGAGCCTTATTGATACTAAAACCATTTCCAGAAGTCGGAATGTCCTTTAGCGTCTCGATCAATTTCCTGCTGGCCGGAGTGCTGGCCACGACAGTCATCCCCGCTATCCACAACAGTTCCCATAACATAGAGAAAGTTCTCTACGTATTTGCGTAAGAGATTCGAGACTTCTTTTAACTGCGGTTCACTCACTCTTGCAGGGGACTCGATGCCGCGGCAGCACTTCTGGTTTGGCTCCTGCTACCGGGAACCCGTCAAATCACGACGCTGGAGGAGATGAACTATATCTTCGGGGTCCGGACGCGACGACATGTCCAATACCAGATCAACGAGGTAATGCCGTGGTTGTTTAGGGTGTTCATACCATGGCTGTTCAGACGCGCCTTGCACTGGTCCTCCCGGGAGGAAATGCCGAGATTGCCGTCGCTCTATATGTGGAACCGTAGGAGAAGGCAGCAGCCTAGATGAAACTTGCAGAGCTACCGTTCTGTTTGGTATACGAGCACTCTAGCAGTGGAACTGCACGGTATTTCAATGTTAGATTTGGACTCATGTGATTTAATATGCGTTCGGCTCTTCAGAACCAATCATTATCGACTGAGATGCCATATTAGTTGCAATTCAACTAAATGCTTTCGGGTTATTAGCAGCGGAAAGGATCGTCGAACAGGCACGTTTTGATCAAGAGATCGGTACATAATGGCAACGAAGAGAAATCATCATTATTTTATCAGACTGAATATAGTAGTGCGTCGATCCAATAGAAAAAAGATAATATTCTGTTTCAATCAGTCGAATGACTACTCATCTCAAAAAGTGCCCATTTGTCCTCATCAGGATCTCATCGTAGTACCCCTGGAACGCCAACCACCCCTTGGCGGGCGTCCCGACCTGCTCGTACGAGTACGCGGCCTCCTCGTCGCTGATGAGGATCTTCTTGTTCCCCGACCCGGCAGATGCCGCGTCAGCTAGGAGCTGCGCCATGCACGTCTTGTCAAGGCTCATGAACCAGAAGGCTGCTTCGTCGACGGATTGGCCGACCTTTTGATCGTGTTGTAACGTCAGTAGATGAAGCAAGCTAAAAGCGGATAAGAATAACATACAGTCAACAGCCCATGATTCTGCAGTATCACCGCCTTCCCGTTCCCCAAGGCGCGGGCGATCCGCTTCCCTTCCTCCCGGTCCAGGACCACACCCCCGAAATTGTCATAAACGGCGTGGCTCTTGTAGAAGCGCAGGGCGTCCTGCGTCATCATGTCGAGCGGCTTGCCAAAGACCGAGTAAGCCTTTCCGGCGGTGCTGTGCGCGTGGCATGCGGCGTGGACGTCGGGGCGGGCTTTGTGGATCTGCGAGGTACCTATGGTTTAGTATCGTCATTAAAGGAGAGAAGGAAAAGATGTACCTCTGAATGGATGGCAAACGCAGCAGCATTGATCGGCTCGTCACCGATGACGACCTCGCCGCCCTCGTTCACGAGGATGAGGTCCGATACGCAGATGGTTGCGAAGTGCTTGGAGAGGGGGTTCAGCCCTGTGAATCAAGTACCCTGTCAGTTCTGGCTACCACATCCACAAGGTATAATCAAGCAGGTAGATAAAATCCATCTCGCATCCTGCTACATGCAAACATACAAAAGTGATCCGTCAAGATCGGATCCCTGACAGAGATATGACCCGCGACGCCCTCGTCAAACCCCCGGTCCGCGAAGATGCGGAACGCAGCTGCCAGGTGCTGTTTTCTGTACAGCCGTTCCTCCTCCGGCGACGCGAACTTGGGGTACTCTCTGATCTTGAGCTTTTTGCCCGACACGGTCATGCCCAGGGCGCCGACGCTCTTGTTGCCGGCGGAGCCGTTGTCGACGACGGTAGCGGAGGGGGCCATGGTCAAGATTATTCTCTGGGTTTTCTGACTCTCTGGCTCTGGTGAAAGTTTAGAGAGTGGTTATCAGACAACAATAAAATAAAAGCGTGTTAGACAGAAACAAGGAAGCAGGCCCTGAATTGTTTCTTTATGGGACAACTCGCCGAGACCCCGCAGTTGGAAGCGATAAGAGCGAGACGCGAATGATCCCCGCATTTCGACATCATTATTTAGTCGTATCCTGTAGGATTAACTAGCAATCTGGACTATGGTCGGGAATTCGGCAGACTAGTCGCGTTCCTCTACGGATCGGGTAGTTTTAGTTGTGATATGGCTGGCCCACCTCGGATATGTTTCCGGTACGGATTTAAGACCGATTCAACCCGGACTGGTGGTAAAGAGGGAGTAACAAATAAAAGGATTGATTGGTTTGATTTGGAGATTGACACATAAATGCCTGATATCTCTACCCACTGGCCTGAGGTGTCTACAGGACTTCCAGTACCTACATGTGACCCAACCGTCACCCACCTCCCAGCGCCCTCACGTTTCTGGGCTATATTTTACTCTCGCCCTTCACCAGACAACAAGAGCCCGGGGATGGCCTAGGGGTTATAAGATCCACTGGGCTGGGTGACCTTGCCCCTCCCCTCTCCCTTCTTGGTCACTCAATACCCCGGGTTCGATTCTAGTCTCATGCTCGAGGTGCAACGGGTGAGATATTTATTCCTACCTGCTAATATCCGATGAGGGTTGCTGGCTTGAGGAAAAGAAAAAGGAAAGTCCCTGCCCGCCAAAAGCATAGGTGGGGAATTTTCTTTTTGTATAGCCTCCCTGACAATATTATATTTCTTTGAGGCGGGTTGAGTTCCTCGATATTTTTGCGGTTGGTTTACCCATGGGGTGATAGCGGTTAGTTTTGTAGGGAAAGCTAGGTCACGGTCGTACTCACCTCGTCCTTGGAGGTGCCTTGGTTCTGGGTCGCGTACATTATGCAGCTTTTTTTGTTATTAATGTGATTGCCGTCCTCGTCTGGCAATTTTGATCAACCTTAGACTATAGATATGTCCCGCTATTTAACTCCAGATACTTATCACGCTTGGATGTGATCTTAACTCTAGGTACATTTACGACAGCGGATATCGACAGGTCGAGGAGGACAAGCGGGAGTGGTCTGTGTTTGCGGAATGTTGCTTTGGTATCCAAATCGAGATGCTTGAAGAACGACCGTTGTAAACAACCATGTCCCTTGTACTGGATCAGCTATATATTTCTGAGCCCGGATGCTCCGCTCCACTTTCACCACGTGACAACGGAGACTGCTAGGATCTTGAACTTTCCATTGAGAATTATTGGTCTCCTACTTGACCGAACATAATGAAATTGCAATGCCGTCCGCCAAAGCGAGAGCTTTAGGTTGTTTTATTGGAAAACAGGAGTCATGAAGTCGCGTGATTGGTCGCATACCGGGCCGATCTCCAACTTCGACCGCTGCAGCTGAAGGACAGTCGCGGCTCAGTCGAGTAGTTCGATTGATCGAAAAAGACGGACGGGACCGCAGATCTCCAGTTTGTAGGGTCAACACCGTTGGCAGTGCCATATTTTCCTTCCGAGGATTAAGCCCTACATACTAATGCAAGGTCATGTCAGCGCCGGCGCATGCTTACTTAGATTTGTTTTGCTCTTCAGCTGCGCCCGGCTGAGCCAATAGCTGGCTCCGATGCTATCTACTAGAAAGTACTGAGGCTACCAGGGCTAGGTAGGCTTCCCACCCAGATTTAAAATGGGGAGGGGAGCCTCGTTATTAGTATCAGACAGACCCATTGACCCCTCAACTGGGAGTTTCCTTCAGCATTATATCTCTTTTCTCCAGTTCGGCGTAAAGATTTTGAGGACTCTGGAAACCAGCTAGTTAGGTACATACAACATGTTCGTTACGCAAGGGCTAGATCAAGAAGAACTACTGATCCATTCGCTTTCAAGATACCTAAAGAATCCAAGATTCCCTGGGAGGAGACGAGGTCTTTATAGACTAGGATACTATCATAAGAAAAGCGCGCCTTCCGGACCTGAGCGATTCCTTTAGAGAATGGCAGCAAAGAGTTCCGATTCGGTTGACTTCATTGTCGTTGGGGGTCGGTCAAATCTACTCCTCCGTGTCCCTCCACACCAAAAACAAAACTCTTATTGAGAACAATTTCTGACTACAAAACTCCCACAGCTGGCACCGCCGGGTGTCTCCTCGCCTACCGCCTCGCGCAAGCACTCAAGACGCCATCCGTCCTGCTGCTCGAAGCCGGTCCAGATAACTCCGCCGGCACCTTGCGTATTCCGCAGGAACGGTACACTGCAGTCGCCACGAATGGCATCAACTACGGCTATGAATCGACCCCGCAGGAGGCCGTTGACGGGAGAGTCATCCCGTATCCCCGGGGAAAAGGCCTGGGAGGGAGCAGCAACATCAATTTCATGGCGTACATCGAAAGCCCTAGAGTGGATTACAATCGGTGGGCGGAGCTCGTTGGTGATGAGGCCTTTGGGTGGAAACAGACGAAGGAGAGGTTCAAGAGGGTGAGCCCTTCTGTTTATTTCTGCAAGACTTTCTTCTTTTCGTCCGCTGATGGCGTCATGTCTGCAGATCGAAAACTTGCACGACGAGACAGCACCAGAGTGGAAGAAATACGTCGACTGGAAACCGGAGAACCATGGACATGGCGGGTACGTACAGGATCCTTAATATATATGTCCCAGGTTTTATATTGTTCTGATCATGAAGCTGCATAGACCAATTGATGTCTCCCACCCTAAGCAGCGGGAGAAAGATGTATGGCACGTCATGGAAGCGGCAGAGGAAGCAGGTGTAAGCTTTTCTCCCATATCTCGGATGTCAGCGCTAGATTCTAATAAGGAGACAACTTATTAGTATCCCATAAACAAGGATTACAATTCCGGCTGTATAATGGGATTTAGCGTGGCAGGAAATTCCAGCGACAACAGTTTCCGGACGACTAGTGCCTCTGGAACTCTAACCAGGAAGCCTGATAATCTGGAAGTTCGCGTCAACGCGCCGGTAACGCGAGTGCTGTTTGATAAAGACAAGACTGCCATCGGGGTGCAGCTCGCTGATGGTAGTGACGGTAAGAACCGTACTACTACTACTACTATAACACTACTGCTGCTCTGCTTAATTCGGAATTGTTCTCTGCAGCTCCTGTGCTTTCGCTTCTTCCTAACTAACTGTCTATCAAACAGTCCGCGCGAGCAAGGAGATCCTGCTCTGCGGTGGCTCCATCGACACCCCCAAGCTCCTGCTCCTCTCAGGCATCGGACCCGCCCAGGAGCTTGCCCCCCTCGGCATCAACACCGTCCACGACCTCCCCGGGGTAGGAAAAGAACTTAAAGACCACTATGGCACCTACGTCCTCAGTCAAATGGACGGAGAGCTCTCGGACAGGGCGCAGTTCGAGAAGAGCACTGCCGACAAGAGACCTCCTCGCGACGACTGGCTCGAGGACACGACCGAGTATTATACAGGGCACTACAATTCCTTGGCGTGGGGCTTCCTCAGAGACGAGGAAATCTTGAAGACCAAGGAATTTGCGGCCCTGGATTCTTCTCAGCAGGAATTCCTGCGGAAGCCGGAAGTGCCATTGTATGAATTGGCTCTGGTATGATCCTTTTTACCTATTTTACATCCCTCACGTCAGCAGCTAACGTTGTACAATAACCCAAACAGGGGGCCCCCTGCATCTTTCCAGACCTAAAATTCGACCAAGGCACTACAGTGCCTGCTTTCTTTCGTCTTTGTCATGAACTCCCAATCCTCCGGCTCCGTCACCCTGCGCTCATCCGACCCGCGCGATGCACCCTTGATCCATCTCGGGTACTGCGAGCACCCGTATGACCGGATGGTGTTGGTCCGGGCCGTGCGGGAGGCGATGAAGTTCTCCACGACGTCCAAGCTGGGGCGGATGTGGCAGAAGTACGTCTCAGCGCCCAAGTCGGATAGGGAAGAGGATATTCTTGTAAGTTTTTGTTTGAAGTCAAACTCAATCTTGTCTGGGCAAGATTGGTGATGATTGTCAAAAAAACATCTAATTCTATATAGGCCCACATCCGCCAGACCTGCATGCCAGTCTTTCACGCTTCAGGCAGTGTCGTGATGGGACGACCCGACGATGCAGCAGCGTGCGTCGACACCGATTTCCGCGTTTACGGGACGAAACGGCTCCGTGTTGCGGATCTGTCTGTGTGTCCGCTAATGTTGAAGTAAGTACGCAGCCAAATCTGCTGCTCATTTGGGATTGGAACCTTCTTCTGTCAGGAACTTAACTAATATAATTGTTATGAAGTGGCCATACCCAAGCAGGGGCGTACCAGATCGGAGAGACGGCAGCAGAGAAGATAATCGCGGAGTATAATCTGGAACAGCACCGGAAGGCAGATAGCTCAATGATGGTCAAGTCACGCATTTAGAGTGCTAGATCTATTTCCTTTTCCCAGTTTCTTATGACGTGAATGATTTATCCGTTATGAAGATTCCACTCGAGAGTGACTGCAGGAAGCACGGCTAGCTAAGTCCGCTCAAAGCAGCTAATTACTACCTAAACAACAAGCCCTTTTACCTGCCTAAAATCCTTCACCTTGATATCTCTCCAGACGACAACAGACACAACAGCAATAGCCAGGACCGCTGCAGACGCAATGAGCATATCACGCTGCGCGTCCCCATACGCACGACTGATAGCATCCCGGGTCGGAGACCCAACCGGAAACGACGACTGCACGGTCAGATCGCCGTAGATCTCCATCAACCTCGGCTGCGCCTCCGCGGGGAGGTACCTCTTCAGTGCCTTTGGGAACACACCTGTCCAGATAGCGGCCGCGATGGTAGATCCGATGGCACCGCCAACGTTGCTGAACATAGCCTCGACGGCAAGCACGACGGCCACGAACTGATGCGACGCCGCCGCCATGGCCGCCATCTGCTCGCAGATGACGAGCGTCCCGCCCGCGAAGGCGATGAAGATCTGGCACATGATGATGTACCCGATGTTGACGTCCGGCTGGCGGAAGTGAATCATGAGCGCGACGCCCAAGATCGTCAAAGGCACCCCGAAGTATAGGGCCAGCCACTTGAAGCGGCCCGTGAAGCGGATGATGATGCCCACGACGATGGCCCAGAAGCAGGACCCGATGCTGTAGATGTTGGTGATGTAGTTGGCGTGAGCGATCGATTCGTTGTTGACCACCACGAGGAACGAGTAGAAGTAGCTGTCCCAGATGTAGAAGCTGACGAAGAGCGTCCCCGCAAGGATGTACGCGCCCAGCACGGTGCGGTCCGTGAGTAAGGACCATGGGATGAAGGTCTTGGGCGCGAGGTATTTCTCGTACAGGCCAAATGCGATGAGAAGGAGGCCGCCGAAGACGATCATGCAGATGACCAGAGCGGAGCGCCAGCCGTCGGCTTGGTAGGAGTACAGGCTGAAGGGGAGGAGGAATAATGCCAGACCGCCAGCGATGAGGATCAGACCCAGAAGATCGAATTCGATGGCGTAGTGTTTGATCGATTGGATCCAGGTCTTGTTGCTGTCCCGTGCTGGCATTAGCCCTGCCATCTTGGCCTTGTGGTAATTCCAGATGAAAAGAACCAGCACCGGCGTACAGACCACCGGCGTGACGATGGCAAAAGTGCCAAACCCCCAGCGGAAACCCGCTCCAGAGAGGAAACTAGCTGCTGCAGGGCCACCAATCCAGGTGGTCGCGATGTAAGGGGATGAAGCAAAGGCGAACATCAAGCTGCGGTTCTTGAGGGTGGACGTATCAGCGATGAAGATGTTCAGGGAGTAACTGATCCCATTCTGCCCGATCCAGTAGAAGACCTGTGCGGCGCAGTAGGTCTTGACGTTGTTGCATCCGGCCATCATGATCAGCCCCACGGTCAGGAAGACCATCATGACAGCCAGACCGTGGGGGCGTCCCCAGATATCGAGAATCTTGGCCAGAGGCAGCTTGGTGAGACCTCCAATGAGGTTTGACATGATGCCCGTCGCGGCCGTCAGGGAGTGTTGTTTGAAAGAGCTGGTGACGTAGGGGGTCAGGACGTTGGTGATCTGCTGCTGCATCGAGTCGACAAAGTAGATGAGGAAGATCCTAAAAGATAGATTATAATCAGACCATAATGCCAGCGAGAATTCCAGAATGTTGACTGACAGGATATACGCCAGGATCAAGTGCCATCTGGTCCAGACGGACGTCGTCGCCTCGATCTTCTGCACGCCAATCTGGACATCTTCAGAGACCTGGTCGTCGCTGGCCGTCTGCGTAGCACCAGTCTCTTTGCTTTTACGAGAATCCAAGCGCGGCTGCGCGGCCTCCGCATCGTCCTCACGAGACTCCTGTGCCACAGGCGCTGCGGTGGTTCTGAGCCTTGGTAGGAACGGCATGATTGATCGAGGACGAACAGATGAGCAAAAGCTCTCGTGTAGGGCAGGCCGTGGTTGAAAGGGACGAGTACGGAGGAAGCTCAACGGAGTGTGCCCAAGCCAGGGGACTGAGCGAATTTATTCTCATTCGAGACAGCCGTCCATGGGAACGATGAACTGCCGGAGACCTCGACAGACGAAGACTTCAACACCTGGCGTGGTCTAGACCAGACCAAGGTAGGATGTCAGGACCATAAGGTCGAACAATCTGACAGCAGCCCGATCATCGGCCACGAAT
Organism: Thermoascus crustaceus; assembly: GCF_041956765.1. Taxonomy (NCBI): domain Eukaryota; kingdom Fungi; phylum Ascomycota; class Eurotiomycetes; order Eurotiales; family Thermoascaceae; genus Thermoascus; species Thermoascus crustaceus. The sequence continues at coordinate 211,286 of NW_027192533.1, read as the reverse complement.
TGGCCCGTCTACACACTTGGAATTGTTTCTCCATGGCTTTTTACGATCCAAGCAAAACGAACACTAAGTGAAGAGAGAACCGTGGGCGAGATCTGATAACGAGGTTGAGACCTGCTATCTTATCTGATGGCTCGCTTCTTCCTTAGTCAACGTTGCTAAATAACGACTCCCAAAGCTACCTGACTTTCTTGGTAAAAAGAAAGGAAACGTCAACAGATGTCCCTCAAGTCAATTGGCTCCATTCCGCTGGTGTCACATCGATTTCTCCTTGGTGGCGCCGCCTAGGCTGGAGAGAGCAGTCTGCGCCGGCGACCGTGCAGGCGGGAACGCACATATCTGTAGAAGTTCACACCGTTAGAGCCCTAAGTATGCTATCTGATCCTCGGAGAGATATCTGTCGTAGCTTGTTTCAGAATTGGTATTTCAGTAATTTATGGCGTCGGATAGGGTTCAGCTTATATACTCTGTAATACTAACTGTATTTGGTAGTTATTACCGATATTTACTTAGAGAAATACCAAAATTACCGTTGTACTATCTCAGGACCTTGAGGCCTGCGCAACAAATGTTTGGAATCAGATCTTAAGAGAGATTATCACCGCTAACCAGCGACCCGGTGAGCCAAATGGTTAAAGTTTAAACAACTTCAATTGTTGTATCGTACCGGGCAGGTGTGTGCAGTACAGTACTTACAAACCCATGTGACTTTGAAGGCTGAAGCTCAGACACCCACCATCAGCGTGGGTGGAAGCAAGACGGTATATTCTACAGTATCTTCCTGAGAGCCATAGACCATCGTCATCTTACCAACTGCTTAAGTCTCTCGTCCTTGTTGAGATGCTACACGGAACATCCACACTCTACAGCACCCCTGTCTTGCTCTGTGGGGCTTCCCCGGGCCTCGGTAGCTCGGCAGGAACAGCGAGCGATATTGTTCAACATCACTACTATCTCCTCTATCATCATGCTCGTATCCTCTACCTTGTGGGTTTGACGATTTACGCTTATCAATATCTGTTAATTCATTTCACAAAACAAAAGGTGAGTATGTCCCTAATGTTTCTTGCATTGCTTGAATCCCATCTGGGAAGATTTCATGCGGAGACAAGTCCGTCCTGAACAGCTGTCGTACTCTATTGTATATTGTACTACAGCACCCCCATTTGTTACTATCAATGCTTCACGTTTGTGTACGATTCAATACCCAAATACTCTTTCGTTTGAATACTATTTTATCATATCTTCTTGGTTGCATCTATTTGCACATATATATCCCTTCGGATGATATAATCAATCAATTAATCAGCCATCCCCTCCACATTCTTCACAGCCTCGGCTATGCCTATTTCCTCTTTTGACATCGGACACATGTTCCGATCTATATAATACATGATATGGAAGACTGAATCGATAATACTGACACCTCTCTCTCAGAATCAAGTCTACCCAGAAAGAAGTTATCGGATTCGATAACTGAGATTGGATCAGAAGCAAAAAGGAAATTGTAAAATGTCCGCCGAAGAACAGGTCCAGCTCGAGGACTTTGGTTCCATCTTCTCCCTCGAGGGCAAGGTTGCCGTCGTCACCGGTGGATCGAGAGGGTTGGGTCTGCATGCTGCGAGTGGGTATGTTGTAATTTGAAATTACCTGTCTCTTCTTCGATTGTCTTTTTTTTTGATCTTTGAGGAACATATCCGATGACAAGAGGATAATTGCTTTGTTACAAAGCCCATCCTATGTCACTTTGTCTCTCCCCCCCCCAAATAGTATTTAGACATGCAAAGATCCAGGTACAGATGATCTAACAAAAAAAAACCAACTGCAGCCTCCTCCAAGCCGGCTGCTCCAAAGTCTACATCACCTCCCGCAAGGCCCAAGCCTGCGACGAGGCCGTCGCGGCCCTCAACGCCCTCCCCAACAAGCGTCCAGGCGCAGTCGCCATCTCCGTGCCCGCGGACAACTCGCGGATGGACGAGTTGGACCGGCTCGTGGCCGAGGTGCGCAGGACGACGGACCGCGTCGACATCCTGTTCGCCAACGCGGGTGCCACCTGGGGGGAGAAGTTCGACACGCACCCGGAGTCGGCGTTCGCCAAGGTCATGGATCTGAATGTGAAGGGGGTGTTTTATTTGGTGCAGAAGTGAGACACCCCCCCCCCCCCCCCCCTTTCCCTTTTGTAGCTTATCATCAGGTACATGTACATGTACACGGTAGATAAAGAACTGTTACTAACAGCTGACATGAAAAAAAAAACAGATTCACCCCCCTCCTCACCTCCCACGCAACGCGGGACTCCCCCTCCCGCATCATCATCACCGGTTCCGTAGCGGGCATCGGAATCGGCGCCCTGGGCGAGAACGCCACCTTCAGCTACTCCGCCTCCAAAGCGGCCGTCATCCACCTGGCCAAAAACCTGGCCGTCGAGTTAGGGCCCCGACACATCCTCACCAACGCCATCGCGCCCGGGTTCTACCCGTCCAGGATGGCCAGCGGGTTGATCGAGAAGCGCGGGGGCATCAAGGCGCTGGAGGAGTTCTCGCCGAATCTGAGGTTGGGGAGGCCCGAAGATATCGCGGGGTTGGTGGTGTTTTTGGCGAGTCGGGCGAGTGGGCATATTAATGGGGCGGTGATCGTGTCGGATGGGGGCGCGGTGTTGAAGGGGAGGTTGTAGGCTGCTGGCCAGAGTCATATATATGTGCGTCGTGAGTATTGATTGGGGTTTTAAGAGGTATGAATTGGTTAATATAGGTCGATCAGGGCAGAGCGCTTGATCTATATACCTAATGTAGTACAGTTTCGAAGTATATATATATCCAACGGCTCAATCATAAGAACCTTGCATATTGTTATTCCTAGCATGCTATTTCCATTATCCAACAATTCCATAGCCAATGACCCTCATAAGAACTTCGGTTTTTACAACCAGAAATTGAAAATATTTCCAATATCGCCGATATGAAATCCAAAAACAGTACCAGAGAAACACCTACCATGCATCTCGATTACATCACGTCACTTACAGCTTGGACTCTACCCGTTTCGCCTCCGCCTCCCGTACAGCCCGATCGATGATCTCCATGGCCCTGCAGAGCTCATAGTCATGCTGTTTGGGCGTCACGACCTGGATGCTGAGCGGGGAATCCAGGTACACGCGGCGGTCTACGGTGGCTTCGTTCCCTGTAGAATAGAGGGTTTAGTCCGGTTTATTCTGAGGAGAAAATATACACTTACAAAAGAAAGGGCAACTTACATAACTCCCTGTTCCTCCTATCCCAGCTCCCCAGAACCGGAAAAGTCATCTCCCTCCCCAGCTCCAGATCCGACTCTTTAAACTTCCGCACCGGCACCGTACCGGCCGGGTAGTCCAGAAGGACCCAGGTCGACGTATAGCCGACGGCATTGTACCGATCAATCTCAGGCACAGGATGCGGCGCGACAGGACAGATGATCGCATCGATTTTTCTATCATTACTATCATTGCCGGCTGTCCACACCTTCATCATCTCCCGCTCGATAACCATCCTCTCCGACTGCAGCTGACACAGCTGCTCGACCGTGATCGGCTTCCGACGCGCCATCCGACCCTGCAGCCACGGCGTTAGCGGCTCGGATGTTTTCTCAATCAGATCGAGCATGGGGCCGCCGCCGTCGACGTCCATCAGCCGGCCGGCCAGGGCCTGGCATTTTTTCAGCGCGGAGGGAACGGGGAGGTCGATGACCTCGACGGCGTCTGCGACAACCTCCGAGGAACGGAGGATCTGCGACACCTCGTTGAGGAGTTTTCGTATCGGAGGGAGAGGCTCGACCAGGCCGTCGGAGGGGAGGACTCCGATGGTGAATAATTTTCTGCTGCGCCGCGGGAGAGACGATGCCGGTGACGGTGACGGCCATGAACCAGGGATGCAGTCCTCGCCCCAGAGTTCCGCCCGTGGAACGATCTCGCGCATGATGGCGTCGATGTCCGACACGGATCGAGCCAGAGGGCCTGCGACCGCCTGCAGCGCTGCCCTCCCCTTGCCGGATGGCTTCCCTTCGATATGCGACCGTCCATCCTGCTGGCCCCCATACGGCACCCGGCCGATGCTGGGCTTGAAGCCGTAGAGACCGTTACACATGGCCGGCACTCGGATGCTGCCGCCGATATCAGTGCCGAAACCCACCATGGACCCGCGCATCGCGACCAGGACGCCCTCACCGCCGGACGAACCGCCAGCGGTGAGCTGCCGGTTCAGGGGGTTGAGCGTGCGGCCGAAGAGGTGGTTGCAGCTGTCCAGCGTGGCCAGCGTCTGCGGGATGTTGGTTTTGGCGACGATCACGGCACCCAGCGACGTGAGGAGGGCCGCGAGGGGCGCATTTTCGGTCGCGGGGTGGAAGGCCAGGGCGGCGAGGCCGATGGTCGCGTCGACGCCTTTGACGAAGAAGGTGTCCTTGAGGGAGACGGGGAGGCCGTGGAGGGGGCCGATGGGTTTTCCGGTGCGTTTGTAGTGTTCGTCGAGTCGTTTTGCTTGCTCGATGGCGCTGGGGAAGAGGGGTTCGGTGAGGCAGCGTGTGAGTTGGTGAGCGATGGCTGCTCGCTGTGAAGTTGTCAGATTCACCAGATAGGATACTGCGAAGGTACTCGAGAATGACCAAAAAGAGAAATCAATAAGCTCCAAGAATCCTCAGGTGGTAAAAGTAACCAGATCCAAAGAAACCTATATAGAAAAAAAAAAGCGCACCTTACAAAACGCCCTCGCAACCTCCTCCGCGCCCAACCTCCCACTCGCCATCTCCCCCAACAGCCCCTTCACATCCCACCTCTCCGTAATCTCCAGCTCCCTCTGCGTCAGTAGCCCGCACGTCCGTGGGACATCCATCACATTGACTCTCGTGTACTCCTTCGTCTTGATGATCGAGTCCGCGGGCGAGAGCATCCCGGGCGGGATGCAGTGCGCGGGCAGCTTCCATTCTGCGGGGATGCGCGACTCGAGCTGGGCCTGCTTGCGGCGGGCGATGGCGATGTAAGGAGCTTCTTCTCCCGAGGTTGACGAGTCAGAGGACATATTCTTATTCAGGTCGATGATTTTATCTATAGGTGTTTAGGGTAGGTAGTATCTCGTGTCATGTAAGATCCGGGGCGGTTGAGATGGAGGGGTCCTGTAAATAGACAGATGGCAAAGCCCAGTCGCTCTCCCCACAAACCGGAACCCAGCACAGCATGAGCTCCGATTTGTAATGACAGATCTGATAAGCTATTTCAGAGATGTCGGGGCTAGAACGCTTCCTGTGAATGGCTTCGGCCGCCTTCTCCGCACGAAGCACGTCCGAGGACGATTTCCGGGGTGAACGCTCGAGATGCGGGGATGAAGCCCCAGCTGGGGTGGGGGAACCTCGGCTGTCCAACACAGACAGGGGATCAGACTTGCAGGCTTTGTGATCACTGGTCGGCTTGCAGATCAAAGCAGAAGGATCTGCGCCGGAAGAAATTCTATCAGGATCGGCTTGCCGACCTCGCCTACCTCTGGAGACATACACACACAGAAACGCCGTCGCTTGGTATTATTAGCAGCACTTTTTCGTTGCTAAATACGGCTAGGTATATAGTACAGACACAAAGTCCTGGGTAATAGACACTGGTTGACGAAACCTGGGGGACATGCAGTGGCCATTCAGCCGGCTGAAGACATCTCTATAAAAACGACAAAGGAAAATGTTGGATGGAGCCCAACGCCGGTCGAAATATTTTTAAAATCTCGAAACGTCTCTTCCAAAGAGCCGATTCACCATCCATCTGAATCCAACACGCAGCTTGTTCCTCCAGCTGATGCTCATGCTGAGGTACGCCATCTTCCAGATCATCCAGGCGGTGCGTCCCTTGAGACCCTCGGGCAGGTATCTGCGCTGCCCATCCGCGTGGGGGATCTGCATGAGAGCCTTCGCGTTACCGATGAAGGCCATGGCACCCATGTTTCTGAACGACCAAGGCTCGGCCTGGTCGATGTCACGGGCGTTGAAACGCTTGGCCAGCCAGCGGGCCTCCTGCCGGGTGGCCTGGGCAGTGGCTGGCGGCGCGTGCGTCTCGGGCGAGGCGTTGTCGCCGATGGCGAAGACGTCCTGGAGGACAGCCGTGTTGCCATCGTCGCTCTCGAGCTGAACACGGAAGTGGTTGTCCACGAGCAGCGCCCCGGATCTGGGGTGCTTCTTGAGGTGCCACTTGGCCTTCTCGGCCTCCGGAGTAGGCTTGGAGCCGTTCTTCAGGAGAGCGGAAGCGGAGGGGAAGTCTGGCACATCCTTCAGAGAGCACTTGACAAGCTTGTTCATGGCGTTTCCGGTGACCCAGACACACATGCCGATTCCAACTTCACCCTCCTCCTTGGTGGTAATGGTGAGAGGGCCCTTCGGGTCCATCTCGTAGGGACCCTCGGCGCCGGGGGCGCCCCAACGCAGGCTCTGGACGTGGTGTCCGGTCTTGATGTGGACACCGTCCTTGGTCATGTTCTCCATGGCGTACTTGGACAGCGACTCGTCGAACATGCTCAGAACCTTGGGGGCAACGTCGTAAAGCGTGATGCGGGGCAGTCCGGCGAGACTGGGGTACAGCTTGTTCATGTCCTCGTGGATGAAGTCGCGGAGGGAACCAGCAAGCTCCGTACCAGTGGGACCAGCTCCAACAATCGCGAAGTGCAGGAGGTGTGCCCGCTGCTCGGGGGTGGTGGTGGGCAGCACGGCCAGTTCGAAACACTCACGGACACGGCGCTTCACGCGCTTGGAGTCGCCGACATCCTTGAAGAACATCGCATTCTCTCTCACACCGGGCGTCCGGAAGGTCCTGGCAACGCAGCCGACGGCAATGACCAGCTTGTCGTAGGGGACCTCGAAGATCTGGCCCTCTTCCCATTTGCGGAGGTTCTCCTTGCCCGCCGTCGAGTCGGGGCCCTCATCATCTCTCTCGGCATCCTCTGTACGGGGGGTCTCGGTGACACCAGGCTTGATGACGGTCGCCTCGCACTCGACAACCTTGCGCTTGAAGTCCACCTTGCGAGCCACAGCCTGGATGAAGTCGCACTTGCTGTTACGATCCCGGACCGGTTCGACAATGCTGGAGAAATCGAGAGATCCGGCGGCAGTCTCGGTGAGAAGGGGGGTGAAGACAAAGTAGGATCGGGGCGAGACGACGGTGGCAGAGTAAAGGTTCGGGTCCAGATTGCGAGACATGGTGTAACCACCCCAGCCGGAGCCAAGAATCACGACTCTTTCCTTCCCCGACTGCGCAGCGATGGCCGTCGAGCCCTCGGCCTGGGTGGCCAGGGTCCGTCTGCTGCCATTGTTCGCGGCGAGACTCACGGGGGCCGTAACAGCCAGGCGCGCGGGAGTTATCTGCACCGGTCGTAACGAGCGCAGAGGGAGCAGACGGGGAGTTCTCCTCCCTGAGAGCTGAATAGCGCGCAGAGGCAATTGCTTCATGACGCAGCGGGGAGACGGGGTAATAGGACCTAGGGCGAAGAGGATTGACAGCGACCAGAGGAAGGAGGCCGCAGATATTTCAATATAAAAAGCGGATACCGTGTGCCGAGATTATTGCGCCGCTGGCCGCTGGCAGCTTCTATATCTGAGCACACGATGACCTCATCTGTGGCTGGATAGGCCAACCAGGAGAGCGCTGATTGAGAACCGCACGGCATAACCACCGTAGTCCAGCGATTCTCTGGCGGTCCACTTCCGTTTGGCCTGTGCAGCGCAACGACGCTGCTGGGAGGGTCTCGGAAGCATGCGTTGTCGGGGCGAGTCTGTCGCTGTCGTCCCAAGGACGGCCGATCCGACGCGTCCCGATTTGGGAATGCTATCGCGCACGAGCCACATCTCCTTTCCTTCGGTCTAACGTGGACGCTGTTCGGAGTTCCTCAGCAGGCACAACGCTCCGAAGTCTTCGATATCCCTGCGATAAGGCGCGTCTTAGCGGTGCGGCCGCAGCATGATCGTCGGGTCGTGCGTCTTCTGGAATCCGTCCTGTACAGAGACACCCCCGTCCGAGTCAGGGCCTGTCCAGAGGCCTGGCTCCGGTGCTCGCAGCATTTCGAGCCTGGCGGGAAAAAAAAAATTGTCATCGAGTTAGCAATCTTAGCAATCTCTCGGTCTTTTGTCGCAGGGCTCTAGACTCCACCCCGGTCTGACATGTCTGCCACAAGGGGCAAGTCCCGTAGTAATGGACAGCAAGCGATAGGACATCCACAGTCCCCCGAGGGTTCCGGTCCGCCACGAACGCGGCAACAATTCCAATGAAGGTTGAAAAATATCCACATCTGGGTCCTCGAGCCTTGGAATGGGTCCCGTTGACGAGACAACCACAAGCAGTAACCGAGCAAAGACCGCGCGAGACCGAAAGAAACGTCGGCTCAACGGGAGTCGCGCGGACGGAGGCGCCGGCTGCTTAGTCAGCCACCTGCCTGCCCGGGATGCCGGTCACCGGCTGCTGCCGCCGGCCGCTTGCCGGTTGCATCACGTGCCGTCACGTGTGCTCCGTCGTCCTCGCAACTTTTCAGATCGGAGGCTGCAACATTCCTCGACCGCTGTATGGTCTGCACTGCTGTGTCTGATTCAGCACGATGGCCACCCTGCATGTCGATTCAGCGACATGCTCGCTTCCTGGAGGGCTGTCTTGCCCGGAAAAAGCCTCGTCTGACGCGGATGGGAGCTGCCTGGTGGCCGGCCGTCGTACACGATTTGCTGACGCCTCGAGCTGACCATCAATCCAGGATATACTGGCTACGTGAACTACTTGAGAGTGCAGTAGACTGTTTCGGGGCTTTGGCATCACCCTTCCAGGCGTCCTGATACGCTTTCAATGGCAAGTTGGTCTACGCATGCTTCCTGCACTCATGTCTGCCTAGCTGTCCATCTTTAGAGTTATAAACAGAGCAAGCTCCATTGCTCTGTCATCTCTTTTCCATTTTCGATTTCCCCCACTGCAAAATCGACTCTAGAACGCACTGCTGAGCTTCCATCAAGACCACGTTCACAGTTCCCACTCGATCTGAGACAGGCATCGATATGGCTAATTTATACTATCTGAACAGACCCACTCACCCTTTTTGGGATTTCGTTGCGAGTCTCGAAGGTCACCCCTTCTTTGCCCAATATGTCAACCCCCCGCCCTACACCCCTGAAGATAACGCGGGCAGCGGAGCACAAGCGCACGATCAGCCCAGAAACCGAGAGACGTCCGGCCAAGGAGAACCGTTTCCAGCGGGCACTTCTCCACAAGATCAATCTATTCCAGGCACCCGCGGACTTGGCTCGCACGCCGAGGAGATCTCGGACCCGCGAGGTCGGGACCGACGCTACCACGGTCTCCCGGGCCGATCCGATGGACGCAACGGCTTTGATAGACACGGGCGTCCATTCGGGTGGTGTCCAGCCGGTTTTGGCCGTGGATGGGGCGGTCACCGTGGTGGCCACAGACCCTGGGGCCATTATCGTGGTCGCTTCCGTCAGCCACCACATGGCTCTGCCGTCGATTTCGACTTCTCTGCTTTCCTGCAGAGAATGGCCTCCCAGCTAGGGGTTAGCCTGGATCAGATGTACAATAGTCGGCAGTCTCGGAATGAGAACGTCGATTTTGTGCCACCTGTCGACATATTCGATGCCCCTAACGAGTTCCTGGTCCATGTCTCCATCCCAGGTGCACGGAAACCCGACATCAGTGTCGAATATGATGCGGAAAACTCGGCCCTTCACGTAGCTGGTGTGGTGTACAGACCTGGAGTTGATGAGCAGCTGAATGGCACCCTCGTGGTCGAGGAGCGGGCCCGCGAGGTTGGCGTATTCGAGCGTGAAGTGAAGCTTGGAACCCGAGCGGAACCCGCAAATGTGGACGTCGACAGAGTCTCCGCTAAGCTTCTTGAGGGAGTCTTGGTTGTCACTCTCCCCAAGATCATTGCCGATCCTGAAAGGCTTAGGAGGAGAGTTTCCGTCGGGGATCTTTCTACGAATGCTGACGAGCAGGAAGCTGACCGGTCTGAAGCGATATATGTTGATAGTGACACGGAGACGGAGAAGGACGGTCAGCTGACCCCCAGTCGGGACTCAAAGAGTTCAGCGACGTCGAAGATGAAGGCAGGGAATACGTCAGAGTGAACGTACGGTAGGCTGGCCAGTTGGGCAACTCCTTTCAGCTTAGGTTGCAGGATAGATACGAAAAGCTTGGGACAGATGCAACATTCAATTGCACTACGCGTGGATTACTCCGTACCGCGGAAGAATCTGATGACTAATGAAAGTCAACACACGTATGGATCGGGTCCTCAAGGAGGATATTGCAGGAGGTGCAGGAGGTGCAGTCGGTTATTTTAACCTTTACAAAGAGCAATACATGAATTCTGACTATGATTTTCCATGATGTTAAACCACCCATAATGATGCGCAGACTAGGATTCTCAAACGATCAAGAAACCGCATCCCATCCTATCAGTTAAATGGTACTATGGCCGAGTGGTCGATGGACCCGAAATCCACACTCCCTTTCGGGCCGCGTCGAACCATGGTGCCGTATTTCTGCTCCACCATGGAACGCTCGGAGAGGGAGACTTGTGGATGGCACATATATCAACACGGGGACTTTGGAAACAAACCCTTTTATAAGCACTTTCACCTCTTTAATCATGAAAGATCTCTTTTACTGAGGTTTCTGCGGAAGGCTGATTCTTTGGACCTTTTTACTATATGTTTTCCTCCTTCAATTGTCGGTCACTAGATCATACATACCCTAGGCCCTGCTTTTGTGGCCTGAAAGGAGCTGTGCGGTTTCAGAAGTGTCCAAAATTACTTGTAAAAATGAGTTCCTTTCCACTGAACAACAGAGAATGTATTACCTGTTTTCCGTTGATGATGCTTGTACAGTACCATGTCCTTTTTCCTCGTTTGTCGTTTTCAACAAACAGTATATGTCCTCTTTCATACAATCTACGAAAAACTTTGATGCTTCATCCTGCAGCATCGTCATTTTGGGTCAAATATTGACTTCCCCTTTGTGTTTCTCATATCGTTGTCAACCTAGTTTCAACAGAGCTGACTCAACCCCCATTCCCCAATTCATGATCTGAAACACAACGTCTCCGCATGAGATGGGTACAGAGAGTGGTGTCCAGACCCTGTTTGTTTGTTTGATTGTTATCTGACTCTATCCAATTAGTACATTTTCTGGAATAATCCTACCACAGAGAGCCACGTTCTCCTACGACAAAGAAATGGACCTTTGTTTTACACCGATGTCGAATGGATGCACGCGTGTACATACACGCGGGAAGTGGCACCAAGCATGCCAAGTGTGCGATGTGTGTTTGTAGCCGTTTTATAAAGCCCCTGGTTATTGAGCAGCAGGGACTGACTTAAATTTGGACTGTGGCCACTTGACTTGCTTTTTTACAGGGAAGATCATCTACTCTGGGTTGTGTGCTCTTGACATTTTCTTTTTTTTTCTGTTGGAATCTTCTCCGGTATGTACACTGTGCTGGATGACGGAGAAACTATACGTACACTGCTAATGATGATGATGGTTCTTTCCTATAGTTGCTATTACTTTGCAAGACTGCTTTTGCTCATATCACCATGGCTGATATGACCGCGAGAGCAGACGGTCGCTCAGAGGAACAACAAAAGGAGGGCGAGAATGTGATCATCAAGAACTTTCTCTGCGAGAGAGTCCCCGTATTTCGGGAGCTGGTGGAACTGCAGAGGAAAGTAAGATGTATATCGATTCCATAATCTCATTACTATTCACATCATCATCTTTTTTTTTATCCTGGCTAGTTACGTACTCACCAATATTGATATTGGATACGATAGGGCTGGGAGAATCCCAAAGCAGACGAACACTTCGCGCAGCAGAGACAGCGCTCCGACAACGCGAACACCAGACAGCAGCGATTCTTCTTCGAGATGATGAGGGAGATCGGCGACGAGCTTCAGGCGGCCGCGAATATCATCCCTACAACAACAACAACAAGTCCACAAGACAACAACAACAACAACATCCCTTTCCGCGTCCTCGATCTCTGCATGGCCCCCGGAGGATACACGGCGACCGTACTCAAGTACTCCCCATCCGCGCACGTCTGCGGGATCAGCCTGCCCACCCGGGACGGCGGACACCGGATGCTGTTCAAGTATAACAGAGACGACCCCAACGTGCAGGTCGAGTTCCGCGACGTTACGATGCTCGCGAAGGAGTTCGCCGCTCCCGGGTGCCCCCCTATCCCGGAGGATCACCCGGACCGGGCCGCCTTCTCCAACGACCGCCCCTTCTTCGACGACGACGACGACGACGACAGAAATAATACATCATCATCATTCGACCTCATCTTCTGCGACGGCCAGGTCCTCCGCACCCACGAACGCGCCTCCCGCTCATCCCGCGAAGTGACCCGGCTCGCCTGCGCCCAGCTGATCCTGGCCCTTCAGCGGATCAGACCCGGCGGGACTGGGACGGTCGTCATGCTCTTGCACCGACTCGCGTCGCGGAACAGCTTGCGGCTGCTGCGTTCGTTCAGTCTCTTCGCGGAGGACGTGCGGCTCTTCAAGTCCGCCAGGAAGCATACGGACAGGGGTTCTTTCTATCTCGTCGCGAAGGGGGTCGATCCTCGGCGTGAGGAGGCGCGGAGGGCGGTGGAGAGGTGGAAGTGGGAGTGGTGGATGGCGACGGTGGAGGGGTGTGCTGCGGTGGATGAATCGATCAAGGTTGCCCCGGAGAGTCTGCGGGAGGAGGAGTCGCTGGAAACGGTGCTGGAGGAGTTTGGGGAGGCGTTTATCAGGCTGGGGGAGCCAGTGTGGAGGATTCAGAAGGAGGCGTTGAGGAGGGCGAGTTATATGGAGGAGTAGAGAGGTAGACACTCAGATATTCATCATGTCCAGGATCGGTTTGGAAAATACTAGCACTTGCCCAAGGGGGACTTTTCTTCATCTCAGAGATTGCCTTAGAGTGTCTCCTGAGACATGCCCGGGTCAACCTCACGTTCTCAGACATCCAACGTACTGTACATAGGGGTATCAAAAGCTCCATAAGAGCACTGGCTCCAATGGATTAATGTTCTCTATCGACGTCGACACTGCCTCTAACCCTGAAGGGCGCTTTTGCCATCCCATTCATCCTCTCCCTTACGCTCCTGGCTGTCCCACGAGTCGACACTGGTAGCAAGCTTCCAGCAAACTCAGTCTCCACACTTCTTCTACTGGGTCTTGACATACTCAAGATTTTCTCGATCTCCAATGACCCTGATGGAATATCGTCAGGATCCTGTCCTCGTTTCTTCCTCCCCATATTCCACCTCCGGATTCGCTTCCTAGCTATCAGGAAAGCATCCCCAATCTCATCTATCGACAGAGCAAGAAGGATAAGCGGGATCGAAATGGCGAACCCAATCCCAAACATATACTTTGCGACGTAGGACAGGTGCAGGCTCTCCGAACCATTCTCGTCTTTCGGGAACTCCGCGATATTGATCGTAAACACCGACGCGATGAACGACAGCGGAAGGAAAATAATCGTCACGATCGTAAACACCATGATCGTCTTGCCTTGGCGGGTGGTTCCGGCCGCCTGGTCCCGAGCGAACCGTGCCTCGAAGGCGTTGGCGTGTTTCTGTTTGAGATCGAGCAGGTCCGTGATGGAGTAGTAGATCCGTTCCGCCTGCTTGTCCATGCGATCGATGTCCTTAAGGTGCACGTCGATGGTCCGTTGCTGTTCCTTGAAGCGCTTCTTCGCCTCCTGCTGGGAGCGGTACTCGCCGTTGTAGATCTCACAGATGGCTTCCTGGAGGTCGCCCAGGACCTGCTTTTGGTGCTCGAGGATTGTGCGGAGCATGTTTAGTTCGTCGCGGATGTCTTTTGCTTCTGCGAGAAGGTCGGTCTCCTGACCGATGTCGAGCAGCTTGTCGACAAAGAGAGGTTGCTGGCTTTGCTCTTCCCGGTTCTCATCATCCGAGTCGTCATCCTCGTGCTCCTGGTTTCTCGACGCGGATTCCAAGGTTTGGATGAAGCGATTCGGTCTGCGATGTTGCTTCAGCCATTCGGAAGCTTGGGCCGACGCAACGTTGAACTCATTGAACAGCATAGTCTCACGATCCGTCGCAATGCCTATAGAAGATTCAAACATATCCAAAAACTGATACTCTTCATCACCCATCCTGTGGCGATCAAAGATACCTGAACATCGACTGGTGATAACAATGGCAAGGTCATACACAGATCGGACAGGGTCTCTAGTCTTCGAGTTGATATCCTCAATAATCCCATCCAATACATTCAGTGGATCATTCTTAGGCTGCTCCCACCGCTGCGGGAAACTCGTGACGATCAGATTTTTACCTAATATCCACATCCACAGCTGATCCACCATGAAGATCTTCGCTTCTTTCCAAGATTTTCTACGGTCAGGCCCTTTAGTCTGGTAGCGATAAACAACTTGATCTTGATCGCGTGTTTGGGTGTCGATGTTGGGAAAGAAGAATTGGTCCAGCGTGCGGCGCACGTGTAACGATGCGGTCGAAGAAGACATGAGGTGTGCCCTGATAAGCATCTCGTCATGTGTAGGAGCTTTCGAAAGAGCTGGGCGGAAGTTCAACGTCTCCGCTCGCTGGATTGCTTCTTGCATCTTCAACCGTCGCTCGGCGGTTTCAAAATGCAGGTATGGCATGAACATCCAAATATTACTCCGGGCAGCATTGGGAGTATCCTTGCATGAGGGTGATCCAAGTAGACGCCGGTACTTATCGCTATTGTAAGAGACAGTGTTCGCTTTACCCTTCTGCTCGGGCTTTGGAGAGTCGTTGCCGGTTTTGCTGCGCTTCGTAGTGGCCTTGGCCTTCTTTCCCCCGTCATCTTGTGACGAGCTGTCCGCCCATTCGAGTTTGCCTCCAGGCAGCTTCTGCCTCTTTCCCGGAGCTTCAACGGGCATAACTTCTGGATTTACATTTAGAAGAATACTGGGGATAAAAACATCCCCGTGTTTCTCCAATTCCCGCTGTTCTTTGACCGGAAGCGCTCGTGGGGTGCTCTGGCAGAGTGGTCTCATGAATTGAGAATGCGTCCGCTGTCCGCGATGCAGGTTATTAAAGGACCTCTCCAGACCCTTGAAGCCTTCAACGTCACTTGCGCCTTCCTCGATAAATGACTTCGTGAGAAGTGCCTCCACCCATGCCATGTTGTTGGCGGGCAGATGGATCCATCTGAAGCTGGTCACCTCGCTGTCATCCGGAAGCGTTTTAACAGCTTGTTTGTGCGGACTTTTTGGGTCTTTAGCATAGAGCAGGTCGAACACGGTTGTCTTCGTGACTTTGTTCTCGTTGTGGTAGTTCCCGAAGTCAACGATGGTCGCCTGGAAACCTTTGCAGGCACCCTTTGCATCTTCCGAGAGAGATTCAACGTGGTTGAACGGGGCCAGAAGCTGGATTATATCTTTTCGTCTGAATTGGGCTGCTCGCAAGAAGGGTGTGCTTCCAAAGGTATCCCGTATTCTTCTCTTTATATCTTTTCGTTCCAGGAGACACTCAACAATCTCTCGATGGCCAGCCTGCGCGGCAAGGTGAAGTGGCGTGATCCCGTTAAGCAATTGACTGTTTATGTCGGCACCAGCCTGCAACAGTATGCGAACAATCTTTTCGCAGCCCTTGTCGCATGCATTGTGGAGTGGAGTCCAGCCCCCGTCACTTCTCGCATTGACGTCTGCATGGTATTTGAGCAACAACTCCACAATGTCATCTCTGTCGTGAGCAGTAGCGATATGAAGGGATGTCTTGTTTCTCGATTCGATAGCGTTGACATCTGCACCAGAGCCATGGGGCCTGGAAAGAAGCAATTCGGCCAGATGTCTTTTCCCAGTCGCACAGGCCCAGTGTAGAGGCGTGCGACCTAGTTCATCTTGCGCGTCTTTGCCATCAATCTGGCAATCCGTCCTCAGCAGCAACTCTATGACATCATCGCCCCAGTCGCATTGCCTATCAGCGGCTAAATTATGCAAGACGTTCCTGTTCTTCACATCCTTCGCGTTGACGTCCGCACCCCGGGAGATGAGAAGCTGAAGAACGTGCCAATGGTTCTTCCACGCAGCCGTCATGAGCGCAGTTCTACCCTTCTTGTCTCTTGTCTCCGGCGACGCTCCGTTGTCAAGCAGGAGCTGCACCACCCTAACATGGTTGCGCTCAACGGCCCGGAGAAGAGGAGAAAGACGGTTGCTCTCAACGTCCGTCTTCGCGCCTTGACTCAGCAGGTATTGCATGGCCCTGATACTCCCCTTGTCACAGCTTCTCATGAGTCCGATCCGAAGGAAATTGTCGCTGAACTGGCCATTTTCGCGAGCCGCTTCGAGGATGTGCTTCAGTGCTTCCGTATCGTCGTTCCCAGCCGCTCGCAGCAGCTTGGGCTCCAAGCGATCATTGCTATCGCTTGCGACACTTGACCTCGATCGTGACATGGTGCAGAATATACATTCCCCTCCGAGCTTGCGGCTCACTTCATCATGTTGTAGGGATTTACGAGCCGGAGGTTCGACGGTTCGGACGTGGTTGGATCAAATTCGATTCGAAAGCGCTGGCCTTTCGCTCATCGGATTTGATCGGCGCGCGTAACCCGACAGTCGAAGAAAAGAGTCAACTGGCGCTCGACCCGGATCTGTAGCTTTCAAAGCATTATGACTGTTGTCGTCAGAAACGATATCGAGCTGAACAGTCGCCCTGAAAGAATGTTGAAAAAAGACCAAATCGGATCAGTCATGAGATACGTAGGAAATCCGCAAGTATCACTGCCATCACCACTGATTGCGCAGTTATCCCGAGCTAATGCACGATTAGCCCGGCCCCCTTAAGTGCTGAACATCTCCCGCAGCGAATACGAGCCGTCCATGATTTTCTCAGCTTGCTCGCTTGCAAGCCGTGCATGGTTTGGGCCATAAAGCTGCAACCACATTATTTTAGATCTGCAAACATGTTAAACCGACGGTGGGCTCTTGCTGCTGGCCTGACTGTTTCTGTAGGAGACAAGACTCGCAGTACAATGTCGTGGTTGTTATCTCCATGGCTTGGCCTGGAGAGATCCATGGGCAGGGTGCGAGCTTAGCGGCGGCCCGGGGCTTAACCTACCCCGCTAAACTAGCCTCGCTTGGAAGTTTCAGCCGTCCGCAGGGGATAAATCGAGCTCAAACGCGAGATGCTCAACCATTATTATGATTCGAAAAAAAAGGTCAGAGTCAGATTACGCTAAAAATAGGGGTTAGCTCTTCTCTCATGACGAACTATGTACATATTACCTGTCTGCATTCCTGACCAGATTTAATATATCATTTTACATACCTACCCATTGCTCGTTTTTGCCTCGCGTTACGGACAGACATGAGGATAAATATCTATTATATTCAAGTATACCCTATACCTCTTCTATTCTCGTGATACCTAAACAATGAGAAGAGTTTTGTTGTTTATAGATCACGACAGGTGCAGAACGACGCCAGACACGGGGCATTCAATTGACAAAAGAGAATTCCAGATCCATCACGCGCCCTTCCCATGGACCTAATTTCCTTAAGTATAGATTTGATTCAGACATCAATGGGATGACACATATATAGATAAATACATATACATAAACGGTCTATACGTTCAAAATACTTTGAATGGGTAGAAAACGCTAACATACACGAAATCCATACATACAAACACCAAAAAAAGCTCATGACAATAACCTTACATATATATCCATTGCATTAATCAGAGACGCCCCATTTCATTCAATTCTTTCCTCGTTTTTCTCCTTTGACCATCTATTTTCAAGACTACTATAAAAAAGAATTTTTTAGCTCGTTTGGTGACTGATAAGTCGCGAGTCCGAACTATATCTAAGGTTTCCTTCGATATCCCATCCACCCACCCACATATAGAATAATAATATCAGCCAATGATATTAAGAAGATCCTTCCCCCTTTTCGTTTGTTTCAAATCAAATCAAACCACACACGATGTCTCCATTGCGCCTTCCTTCCCCCGCCCGACTTCCACATTAGATATTATACGCCCAGACGTCGAGAAAGAGAAAATGCGAAGAAGGCTGCGCTGCGAAACAGAAATTACCCGAGGCAAATAAAAAGAGGTAATATGGTAGAATAGACAACATGAAAGAGAACGGAGTTGAAGGACTTCACAACGCCAATATGCAAATCGTGGCTGGAAAGAAAAAAGTCACAGCGGCAAAACTCATACAAGAGATGGAAGAAAGGGGGAAAGATCAAAGCGTAACTGGACGGAGAAAAAAAAGACATGGTGCGATTCTTTTGTTGGAGGTGCACTCTGCAGGCAGAATGGCTGATACTCATGAGATTCCTTTGGACAACGTGGAGACACATTTCATTTCTTTTTCTGGGGCATCTCCTTCAGAATGTCATCAAAGCTCATGTTGGGATTATGACGGCCAGCGGGCGTCTGGGGTGGCTCAACGGGCGAGACACCCACAGGCAATGGAAGGGCTTCGAGTCCAGGATTGATTGAAAGGCGATGATTATGCAGGCCCACACCTGGAGAGCCTGATCGTGGTATGACTGGGGGAGGCGTAAGCCCACCTGGGCCCACGAGAGGCGTCGGCTGCTGGTCAGAAGATGACCCGACAGACAGCGGAGCCGGGGGCGGAGATGAGAATGATGACGCATTATCATACCCATTATCCTCCGGCATGGGCATATCCACCATCTGACCGCTCTCAACCCACTGTTCGGCGACCTGCCAGCAATGGCTGCGACGGTAGATACCTTCCACACTGCTAGTAACAACATCGGAAGGTAGACTCACAACGCCTTGTCCGCCTGCAACACCAAACCAGCTGCGTCCCGTCTTGGGATCATTGTGAATCCAGGGAGCTCCGCCACGGGGCGCCACGGAAAGGAAGTATTCCACACCTTCGGTGTATCTTACATCAGGCACATCGACTACCAGCAAGGGCAGAGATTGAATGACAGCATATAGGAAGAGCCACTGCCCGCATCTGTTGTCAGCAATTTCATCGATGCACTTCCCATGGGCGCTGCGCCGTTCAAACTGCATGAAGTGCTCTATGAAGGGCGTTGGCTTCAAACTGTCGCGAGTGTAAGATCCCATGAGAATCTCGTTGATGTCTGCATCCTTGAGCCTCTTTGTACGCTCCTTGGCCTCCTTCTTAGGGTCCACTGGTTTCCTCCGGATCGACGAGAGACTCGGTATTTGGGGAATGTCAAACGGGATTGGCGGTTGTACAGGTGGTGTGCTTCGGTCATACTCGCTCATGATCATTCTCAGTGCTCGAGCCGTGGCCTCCTGTACATCAGTCGTCGCTTCGGCCTCGGAAGTTGCTGCCATGTCCACAGTCCGGGTGGTCAGAGCTGTTCTATCGACCAGCATGTCGTACAGATCCGCAAAATCATTGTACAGATCCTTTAACAGCAGTCTATTCAGACCACTCTCTTCGAAATCGTTCTTTTTCGATCCCGCCTTTGGGGGCCACGACCCATACTTCTGACGATAATACTGCATCGTAAACTTCCTGAAAGAGAGGAAGGCGGCCTTCCATGCCTTGAAACGCACAACCTTGCTTTCCGCTGACATGGTGGAATTGGCGATTCCCGAAAACATAGAAGGGAAATCAAAGTCTTCTAGTTTTCCCTTCAGGGTCTTCACTCGGTTGTCCAAGTCAATGAAGCCACGCTCAAGTCGTTGCCGGGTGACCGGGTTAATGAGTTCCCATTTCACACTTTTCAATGCCTTGATCTCCTCCAATTTGCCAACGCCATGGACAAAACCCTCGAGATAGAGTGGATAGTAACGCAGGCGCTCTCCCAGGACCATCGCTTCAATGGTCTTCTCGCGACTCTTCCTGACATCCCCAAGGTGCAGTTCATCGCAGTAATTTGCGAAGCTTGTTGTTGCTGTTTCACCGAAGTTCGAGCCATCCAGGTTGGAGAACTCAAAGTGTTGCAACAACCCTGCCACATCCCAGAATATCGAAAAAAGAGTCGGGTGCTGCGGCGTTGCAATCAGAGCCTGGCCCAGCAGGAACGCAAAGAGATTACGATACAACAGCAAGGTTTCGGCGTCTTCCGCAGACAAGTTGAATTGCTGGTCGGAGACATCACTGTTCAGAGGAATGGGAAGATAGAGGTGAAGTGGCTGAAGCTCGTCCGGATTATCATCTACCATGGCCATCCTTCCACTACCGGAGCTGTCATTATCATTATCCGGCCAGCGTTCTTGAGATACAGGAGAGGTTGGACTTGTGATGGAGAGGTTCCGTGTCGACTGTCGAAGGGCTTCGACTTTTGGATCGGAGCCTCGGGCTAGATAAGTCAACGATGGTGAGGCGGAGAAGATTGTAGAGTCAACCTTGAAGGACGGAGGTTTGTTGGTGATCTGGGGAAACAAATAAACGAACGTGTCCCCCTGCTCGTTCCATAGCTCTGGGATCTTTGAGGCCGTAAGCAATGATTGCTTCAATGGATGATGATATGAATTGCACGTACCAGTTCACCCCTCAGCAGAGGTCCAATGTCGTAAGGGACCTTCTGGTCTAAACCAGCAACCCATGCATTGGGCATCTGGTTGTTGGTGTTGTTGGCTCTGTTGTCCACAGAGCTCGCTCGCGATCTCCCAGGCATCCAGCTCCGTCTTTTGCTTGCCTTCGATTCGCTAGGTGTTCCGGGGCGTGGAATCGGTCCAGACCCTGACGGAGCTAGTCCTCCCGAACTGGACGGTCTGTTTCTGCCTCGACTCTGGGGTCTGCTGTCTGGGGAGTTGCCGGCGGTATCTGCCAGATCCTGATTGACAGCGAGTAAGGAAGGGGGAGGGGGAAGAGGCGAGTTTAAGTCTAGATCGTCTACAGCACCAGGGGTCTGCTGCACGGGCCGGGTCTCCGAGGACAGGACTTGGGGCGACGACACATGGCGGGTCGGTCGTGAATTGCTCCTCACCCTGTCCTGGCCAACGTGATCAGGCGTGGTCTTGAGGCGCGGGGATCCCGACGGGGACGTCGAAGAGGAGCCATTATCCTTTGCAGACCCAAGGGAGAAAAGGGAGGATATGCGTTTTGCCGATTTGGCCGGAGCGGACAACATCGTAGAGTGGGCTCTGCGACAAGTGAGTCCCTGGTAACAAAAGGACACGGGGGAATAGTGAGGGCAGGAACGTTACCATGTACAGCACTTGGACATCAAAAAAGGGGATCTCAGTTCACGCAGGTCTCAGATATCTTGACCTGCAGCGGGAATGGATCGGCGCCGGTGGCTGCAGAAAGGAGCGATGAATGGCGTACGGAGGAGAGAGGGAGGAAGATCCCACTGGTGGAAGGAGAGAATAAGAGAGCACTATTAAAAGACGCTGCTAGAGTCTAGAGAGACGCATTGACCGGAGAATTTGGTCAACAGGCTTCCGGTGGAGGCCGCCTGGAGGACTGACAGGCCAAGACAAAATGCGACTCGTACTGAGGCTTAGCCAAGGGATGGAGACCCAACGTAGATGGCGTCAGGACGAGGTGATGGCACTCGGGAGGAGTGGAAAGGTGAAAGGAGCTTGCAAGCAGGGAGAGAGGGACGCCCCGAGGGGCCACGAAAAAGAATGTAACGAACGAGAGGGAGTGGAGAGGGGGTCTGCTCATCAGCGGTCCACCGGCTGAAGGCTAGGAGGAGAGAGAATCGGGCTTCACGGAGGGTGTTGTTGACCCAAGCGACAGGAAGGACGAGCAGAGAAAAGAATTCTCCTCCTGCATACAGCTGCCCGGAAGCTCTGGCAAGCCATCTGGGTCTGGAGCCTGCTTTTCTTCTTTCCGTCTCTCGCTTCGTGCTCCATCTGTGATTCCATTCCATACAGTAACAATGTGGGGAGCAGGACCTGATGACGTGGGAAACGCCCCGACGCCGCGAGAACTAGCACGCCCCTAGCCCTTGACGCTCGACTGGAAGCGCTCGACTGCGGCTACATCGGACCCTAGCCGTCTACAGTCAAAGTAGACGACCAGGCATTCATGCTGTGTTGCGCCTCGCGATGTGTCCGGCCTGGCGCTAACGCGCGCCGTTTGTCTGCGTGCCGCCGGTACGGGCCTGTTTGCTCGCGACCGAGAGCTATGAATAGAAGCCCTCCCTATCCGTCCGCACTCCGAACTACTGCACTCCGTACGCACTGCTTGACAGGCGATCAGCGGCGCAGCCTTGCTTCTCCTCGTGCGCAGCATCATCTTTTCTAGAAAACTGACCGGTGGACTTTCATCTCGTCCGGCATACGTGTACAGTAAGCAACCCTGAAGTTCACTTTGCCCGTTGTCGAGCGGTCTTCCCTTCTCTGACCACAATGGCATGTCTCCTAGGTCATCATCCCAGATCACTCGTCGAGGTCAGCAGCGCTCGCACGCGACGCAATAATAAAAAAGAAGATGGCGGCTCCAGCCGCACCGGTTAGACCGAAAGACCATATCAATCTCTTCCGTGGCTGGCCAAACCCCGCGCTTCTTCCCGTCTCTGATCTCTCCAGAGCCTCCACGGTCGCACTCTCGACACCATCCATCTACGAACCCGGTCTGCAGTACGGGCCAGACGAAGGCTACCATCCTCTTCGCCAGCATGTGGCCAGGTGGCTGACCTCCTTTTACCATCCGCGTGAACCTGTCACTCAGGACCGCATCTGCATAACAGGCGGGGCCAGCCAGAATCTGGCATGCATCCTCCAGGTTTTCACCGACCCTGCTTTCACTCGAAACATCTGGATGGTGGCGCCCACGTACTATTTGGCATGTCGCATATTCGACGACGCGGGGTTCGCCGGCCGTCTTAGAGCCGTACCGGAGGATGAGGAGGGCATCGATATCAAATTCTTGGAACGAGGACTGAAGGAAACGGAAGAGAAGGCGATTGCGGAAGGGAAAAATGAGCCGGTACGGTAGGCTATCTATACTGGATGCCGCTGCATGTTCCCCTGCAGGTATCCTGTTCCACGTGCTATCCCCCCCTTCGGAAGACTGCCTGTGCAGATCGATGGATCCCTGGCGCCCGACTGACTGTCCTGTCCGAAGAAATATAAGCCACCGCGACCGTGGAGGAAGATATACAAATACGTCATCTACGCAACCCCTACTTTCGCAAACCCCTCGATGAAGGTCATGTCGTTGCGACGACGAGAACAGCTAGTGCGGCTTGCGCGACAGTATGACGCTCTGATTGTGACCGACGATGTCTACGATTTCCTTCAGTGGTCGTCTGCCCCTGACTCTGCGACCCCGTATCCGACCAAGGCGTATCTTCCGCGGGTCCTTGATATTGATGGCTACCTTGACGGTGGACCCCAAGATGAATGGGGCAACGTGATCAGCAACGGCAGCTTCAGCAAACTTCTCGGTCCCGGTGCCAGAACAGGGTGGGCTGAGAGTACTGAGAAGGTCGCATATGGCCTATCCCAAACGTATTACCCCATGCAATGCTATTTCTCTCAGCTATGACAACAGACCAGGAGCTGACTCGAGGTAAATGCAGTGGTTCTTCACGATCTGGCGGAGCCCCATCACAGCTGACGGCAACATTTGTCGATCAACTGCTGTCAACATCCATTCTCCAGAATCACATCGCAAATGTCCTGCAGCCAGCCTACGCTGAGCGATATCACCGCACAATGTCCGCGGTACGTGAGTATCTCCTTCCACTTGGTTTCACCCTCCCCTCGAAACCGCAGGAAATTGCGGGAGGTTATTTCATCTGGCTCAACCTGCCACGACCGCTGCTGGCGAACGACTTGGCACAACGTGCCATGGAGGAAGAGAACCTGAAGATTGCCAGTGGAGATCTATTTGAGGTATGCGGAGACACTACCAACGTCAACAACCGCTTCGACGACGGCGTGCGTATCTGCTTTTCATGGGAAGAAGCCTGCAAATTGGCGGAGGGAGTGCGACGACTCGCCCACGTAGCGCGCCGTGCCCTGATGGCGGCGGAGACGGGAAGGTACCAAAATTAGAGGGCGGGCGGTTCGACCCGTTCCGGCACCAGGTGTGCTGCGTAAGAAATCCGTGTTCGATCGTAGGATCAGATAGACGAGAAAGCAAGCTCCCAAAGAGGTCCATCCACCACCAGGGGTCAGGGACCATGGTTAGTGCGCAGACAGCACGATCGATCGAATGTAGCCGTAGCGCCAGATTGATGAAACTCTGGGCATGCCCGGGAACGTCGCCAGGGTGCACCGCAGGGTGCCACAAGCAGCCACCCCGCGATCTTGGCTGCCGTTTCATATCCGTCTAATATATTGTAGATGAGCAGTGTAAAGGCTGGGAATTACCTGCTATGGAGCATGAGCTGGCGGTTTGTCGTCGACTTGTCCTTCAGACACCAGCAGCCGGGTCTTCAGCACTCCTGACGGCATGGCCCCGAGCAATAGGGCAGTATGCTGGCTGAGCCTCGATCTTTTCAAGACGACTACAGAATTGAGATGGTTCTCTCAAACTGACTACTAGTCTTGTCGTGTCTCGAGTTCCTGGAGATGCACGTGCTGAACTGGTGTCCTGGGCGCTGTGACAGACCACAAAGCGACTCGAACAACTGTTCTTCGTCCGGAGATGTGGCACACGGAAAAGAGAGTACCACGATGGGACACTGCGTCCGTTTCAAGGTCGACTTTTTTGACGATCAAACATCAGTGCCAGCACTTGCATGCGGTTTTAACGCGGTCGAGAAATTAGGTCTATGGATCAAGGACCGAGAACCCCGGCAATACAGTCTCCGAACTCCACTGCCCCTGGTCTCTCCCCTGCTAGCCGGTGTCGTAAAAAGCTTGGCTCTCCGCGACCAGTAGCTACGGGACAATTGAGTGGATTTTCTCGATCGCCCGGGTATTTCGTGTCACTTAACTCCGTAGCTTGGGCCTGCTTGCGCAGCTTGCAACTCTGGCATCGATTGGTCATTGACTGAACGTTCTGGCGCTACGATGTCCTGGCTAATGCCGTCAACTTCGTTGTCTGGTTCAGATCCTCCCGGATGTGACTTTGGGCCAGGCAGAAAAACAAAACCGCCTTAGGGGCGATGTCCGAGTAATGGATGTCCATTGTCTGGGCATTCATGGTTAAGTTTTAATAGTTTCTTCCATATGACTCTCTCTAACCTACTCTTTACGAAGAACCCCATTGTTGGACGTGTTCCTCATTGCTCAAATACCAGATCTCTTCAATACCCACAAGCTAAAAGTCTTGGAAGTTGTTGTTCCCGCAACGCCGGGGCCAGTCTGCGAGGAATGCATCCCGCGTCCAGGACAACCGCTGGCCTTTCTTGGCTGCTATCCTCTATACATACTGGGTAGGAGGGAGAAGCCACAAGAAGAGGAATGGTGACGCTTTGCTCCACTGTATCAGGATGCAACAAGATCTTACAGGAGCCTATCATTCGCTCCAGCCACAGGACAACAAAGCATAGCGCCCCGTATAAACGCCTCTTGGGCTCTCGGCGCGTCTAAGAATGGCATTCCAACGGCCACGCGTAGGTTCCAGAAGAGCGAATTCCCAGGTCAAGATGCAGCTTAGCAGGTGGGTAATAGAAAGAAAAACAGAGGATGGCAACGACAAGAAAGGGAGGCGTGAGGCAGATCGCAAACAATGTGGCATCTTAGATATAAAGTCGAGCCCTGTGAAGCCCCTCCCTGGTAGAGTAGCAAGTAAACACCACACTGCACACTCACACCTGCACCCCAACCGACTCTGGTTGTAGGTGAAATCGACTTGATTGATTATCATTATAATTATTACGACCTGAGAAGATTCTGTACGGCATCGAGACCTCTGGCCTTGCGGCCCGTCCGATTTGTTTCATCAAGGCCCGGCCAGCAGATCCGGAGCTGCGCAAGCGTCCCGATAACCCAATCATCCGCCAGCACCCCTGCTCTCCTCTTGCACGCCGGCCGAAACTACTGTTAGATCCCTGAAAACAACGAGCCTCTAGACTTTGGTTTTCTGAGCTGGATCTCCGCTGGCTCCTGTGGAGCTGCAGCAACAGCGGTGCCGGAGAGGCCTCCAGCTTCGTCCTCCGCCTGAATTAAGGCTCGGGTGTGTCGCAGCTCCGAGGAATAGGGGCGAGACGGTTTCCTGCGAGCAACGCCTCCTTACGTATCGACGAGCTTATCTTGGGCGCAACGGCCCTCTGTTCAGCCTTTTTTTTTATCCCACCTCTTTCTTTGTGTTGCACCCTCATTCACTTTGCCATTGTGCAAACAGTCATTCTTTTGTTTCACGTTCGTTGACTAATTGTGTGGCCAGCACGCACCACTGGACATTGTCCTGGACAATTGCTTTGTTGCTGCGCTTTCCCCCACACAATAGGCAGCTAGACGGCACTTGTCTTCATCGCTGCTGCCCTCCTATTTAAATACAAAAAACAGACTTATTCCCCCCAACACTCGTTTTACACTCTTCTTCCTCTCATTTTGTGTCCTTTTGCACCGCTTTCATTTCTGCACCACAACCTACCATTCGCAGGTGGATCGATCCTTTCGCGTGACCAGCACTCTTCGTGCGTGAAACGGCAGCGCGAACAAACGGGAGTACAGTTGTCTTCAGTGCTGGTTGCTGGAGAGGGTCGCGTGGAGCTTTTAGTTTTTTGTTTTCAACAGATTTGCTTTTACAAATTCAATTTACAGAGTCTTATTTCTAGCCATCTTGATGATGGCGATCATGTCGCGTGCAGTGTTCTTTGTTGTGCATATCTTGCTGTTGCTGGGGCTGCAGGCCTTGTTTGTTGAGGCTGCGCCTACGCCACAGGCTGCTGATGCCTCCGCATCGAGCTTCTGGGTCGCCAATATCAAGCGTCAGGGAACTGTTCCATTCGGAAGCAATGGCTACCAGGTTTTCCGCAACGTCAAAGACTTTGGTGCCAAAGGTAAGATCCATGCCATCCACCTCCAGTACGCGAAATTGGTTTCTGACAGATGACCAGGTGATGGATCGACCGACGACACGGATGCCATTAACCAGGCCATCTCATCTGGGAATCGATGTGGTCAGAATTGCGACTCGTCCACTGTCACACCGGCCCTTGTTTACTTCCCTCCCGGGACATATGTCGTCTCAAAGCCCATTCTCCAGTATTACTACACGCAGATGGTCGGCGACGCTGTGAACCTTCCGGTCCTGAAGGCTTCCCCCCATTTCGCTGGAATGGCAGTTATCGATGCGGACCCGTACACCGACGAGGGACAGAACTGGTACACCAACCAGAACAACTTCTTCCGATCTGTGCGCAACTTCGTCATTGATTTGACTGCCATGCCCCAGGGCTCTGGTGCCGGTATCCACTGGCAGGTTGCACAGGCCACTAGCTTGCAGAACATCCGCTTTGAGATGGTCCGGGGGGGTGGTGATGCCAATAAACAGCAGGGTATCTTTATGGACAACGGATCCGGCGGTTTTATGACTGACCTGGTTTTCAATGGAGGAAACTACGGCATGTTCCTGGGCAACCAGCAGTTCACTACGCGTAATCTGACCTTCAATGGCTGCAACACAGCCATCTTTGTGAACTGGAACTGGGCCTGGACCTTCAAGTCTCTGGAGATCAACAACTGTGGCGTTGGCCTCAACATGACAAACTCCCCACAGAACCAGACCGTCGGGTCTGTTATGATCCTCGACAGCAAGCTGACAAACACCCCCACCGGAGTCGTCACTGCGTTTACTCAGAACAGCATCCCCAACGCTGGTGGTACCTTGGTCCTCGACAACGTGGACTTCAGCGGTTCTACCGTCGCTGTGGCTGGACTCGAGGGCAACACCGTCCTTGCGGGTGGCTCGGTTGTCTCTTCCTGGGTGCAAGGAAACACGTACACACCATCGGGTCTATCCCTTGACCTTGGCCTTGGCATTGGTCTGCGTGCTCGCGATGTTCGTCCTCGCCCTCGTGGTGTCTGTCGCGCTCCCCGCCCACGTCCCATCTCAGACTCTCCACCAGCATATGCTCCAGTGCCTGCTCCCGAGCCTCCAGCAGCAGCGCACAGCGCAGGGTCAGACGCTATCTCGTCTGCTAGCGTCCCCTCTGTAGCAGCGAACACTGTTGGGGCTGACAATGCTCCATCAGCTGGCATCCCAACTCCTGAGGTTCCTGCAGCAGCACCTACAGCTGGATCAAACACCGTTCCGGCTGCCGACATTCCTACTTCTGCGCCCTCTGTTGCAGCAAACACTGTTGGAACCTACAATGTTCCGCCCGCTGGTATGCCGACTCCTGCGCCCTCTGGAGTGGCACCCACCGTTGGATCAAACACTGTAGCGTCTGCTGCCGCCACTACCCAGGAGGCCCCTGTAGCAGCACACACTGCTGGGTCAGGCCTTCTCGGAGGTATCGGAATCTCTATTGGTCTTGGTCTTGGTCCATCGCCGACTGAGCCTACTTCTACTCGGTCTGGTGGGACCGGTCCTACTTGTGCTGCCACTGCTGTATCAAAGACTCGTGCCCAGAACGCGGTTTCCGCTCCCTCAAAGCCGGCCATCCTCAAGGACGCCCAAGGCAAGATCTTCGAGCGCTCTAAGCCCCTCTACGAAGGATACCCAGCCTCCGCATTCGTCAGTGTCAAGTCTGCTGGTGCCAAGGGTGATGGCTCGACCGATGACACCGCTGCCATTCAGAAGGTTCTGGACAACGCCAAGGAAGACCAGATCGTGTACTTTGACCACGGCGCATACCTGATTACTTCGACCATCAAGGTTCCCAAGAACATTAAGATCACCGGTGAGATCTGGCCTCTTCTGATGGCAACCGGCAAGGCCTTTTCCGACGAGAAGAACCCGATCCCTATGCTCCAGATTGGTCAGCCGGGCGATACTGGTTCCGTTGAGATCTCTGATCTGATTCTCGAGACCAAGGGTCCAGCCCCTGGAGCTATCTTGATGGAGTGGAATGTTGCACAGGCCTCCCAGGGGTCGGTGGGCATGTGGGATGTGCACTTCAGGATTGGCGGTAGCGCCGGCACCGAGTTGCAGAGTGACAAGTGCTCCAAGACCCCCAAGCAGACCACTACCCCCAACCCTGAATGTTATGGAGCGTTCATGCTGATGCGCATCACCGAGAAGGCCAACGCTTACATTGAGAACTGCTGGTTCTGGGTGGCCGACCACGAGCTTGACCGCCCTGACCACAACCAAATCAACATCTACAACGGTCGCGGTGTGCTCATCGAGAGCAACGGCCCTGTTTGGATGTACGGCACTGCTTCAGAGCACAACCAGCTTTACAACTACCAGATCGCCAACGCCAAGAACGTCTTCATGGGTTTGATCCAGACTGAGACTCCGTAAGTGTCCATGTCATGATTTTCTGCCAATAAATCACAACTGACAGTCAATCCAGGTACTACCAAGCCAACCCTGATGCTCTGGAGCCCTTCACCCCTCAGCCATCCTGGGGCGACCCCGAATTCTCATCCTGCAAGACTGATTCGTGCCGTAAGGCCTGGGGTCTGCGCGTCTTTGGCTCGTCTGATGTGTACGTCTATGGCGCTGGCCTGTACAGCTTCTTCCAGAACTATGGCCAGACCTGCCTGAACACCGAGTCCTGCCAGGAGAACATGGTCCAAGTAGACTGCTCCGACGTGCACATCTACGGCCTGAGCACTAAAGCTAGCACGAACATGGTGACATCGAGCGACGGCACAGGGCTAGTCCCGCAGATCGACAACCGGAGCAACTTCTGCTCGACGATCGCACTCTTCCAGCAGGCCTCTTGAATCTTGTCGAGGAAATTTTGCTAAACCTGTTAAGTTTTGACATTTTGAGCACGAAGCTTCCTACGTTCGTGCGATGTTGTAGACAAATCTTCTACCTTTGACCTTCACCGCTTTTAATTCATCAGTACATATTGGTGATCTTTGACTTCCCGCGTTTCGCAAAATGAGCTAGCTTCGTGTATCTTGGCGAAAAAAGCCTTTCGACAGATTCAGCGTGTTATCCATTGGGATTGTGGATTGGTCGGTTGGTCAGCGGTGGGTATACGAGCAGGGTCGTTGGAACCTCAAAGGGAGGCATCGTGATGCAAGCAAATGCATGCATGTAGATTAGTGCTCAGACTCATTACTCTGATAGAAAAAGTTAGGTAGCTTTTGATTGATGGTCCTGGACTTCATGTGAGAGCTGAGAACAGGATAGAATCAACCTTAGCAAGAGTTTGCGGTTGTCTGATAGTCCAATCAGTAACTTTGAAATTTCCAGTTTCCCCTTTCGGCGTCCATACACTGCTCACTGTGTAAATTCGGACAGGTAACAATGTGATCTAATTATCCATCTGGTTTACGTGTCAATACCAAGTTTTCTGAGCCGGAGTATTTCAGATAATATATGAATAGGGGATTCCTCTCTGTCCGACCACTCTAACCCTCTTGAATTGAAATTTCTACCCAAATCGGTCCGCACCGCCCGACTCTATCTATCTTATCTATCTATCTATCTATCTATCTTAACTAATGTACTAACTATGTATACAGTACTGCATGCACGGAATATATCATTATCCCAGTTGAATGAGAGGAAGGTCTAACTGTTAAACTGCCTGAATAGCATAGCAGTAACAGTAAGAATGAAAAAACAAATAAAGCAAGGGGTAAAGTTCACCAGCTCATGTTTTATATATATATATATATGTTTATTGTTATTGTTGTTGTTTATTTTTTTATTTTATTTGGAGGCGCTTCCTGACGACTCTGTGTTAATGTTCTTCTGCCCCACGAGCGTGTCGTAGTCTGGACGCGGGAGCTCGATGCATTCCGTTAGACGGCCGTAGGAGATTCCGCCGAGACGGGCCATGGGGCGGAGGACCTGCCAACACGTCAGTATTTATCCATATATAGCCTACAGCGTATATGCATGTATGAAAAAGAAGGAGAATGCTATGCTTACGTTCGGATCCAACAGGTTACGATCCTCATTGATCGCGTCCTCGCGGGCCCAGAACCTCACGCCCTCCACGATGGCCAGCACGGTCGTGGCCTTTCCGGGGACGGCCTTGCTGTAGAACTCGCGCGTCTCGACCAGCTTGCCCTCGACGGAGAAGATGGCCTCCTGGACACGGGGCGCTTTGACGATCACGGAGTCGGCCATGTGTAGACCTGTCAGGCCGAACTCGGAGACGCCGTAGGGGGCGTTGATGGACGCCGCGTTGGCGGCTTCGATGTAGTGCTCGGAGATGATGTTGATTACACCTGTGTCACCCTTTTAGTGTAGGAAGAAGGTTGTTTGGGGGAAGGGGGGTATACATTCACCACTCTCCATCAGGTTCTTCAGACTGTCTTTGGCGTTGGCCAGCCCGCTCGCGAAGCCGAAGATGAACAGTGGCGGGTCGTGTCCGATCATCTGGAAGAAGCTGAAGGGGGAGACGTTGGTGATTTGGCCTGTCCCGTCGTCAGTAGAAGGTATTTAACGACATACATCCACTATGTATATATATATATACATATATTCGATACTACTTACCATCCTTCGACCGCGTGCTGATAAACCCCACCGGCCGGGGAATAATGGCGCTGATGAGCAACTTGTAGTTGAACACGACGGGCCTCCCATCCTCGTAGGGGTCGATCTGGACGTGCTTCTTCTCCAGACAGGCACCGCCGTCGTTGGGGCCGTCGCCCAGCTTCCAGTCCGGGTTGCGCGTCTTGGTGAACCGAGGACCGACGTCGTCGCGCCAGTTGGGCCGCGAGGCCTCGACCTTCTTGAAGTCCGGGTGCGGGTTGCGCTTGACGTGGCGCTCGTCGTCGAGGGCGGTGGCGCCTTTGCCTGCTGCTGCCATTGTGGTTGATCTTTAGGAGGTATGTACCCAGGTACCTAGTGAGAGGTATATAGGTGTATATATATATATCTGGATGTGTAATGGGATGTTTTTTCTTGGAGAGGTGAACAACTTGGCAGAGCGGAAGCGGGCGGGGGTCCCGCGAGCGCGGGGTGATCGGACGGGACGGTGGGGGATCGGATAGGACGGAATATCCGCCGCAGTCTTGCAGATCGATCGAGTCGACAGATGTACAAAGTACCTACGTACACTGAAGAATCAGGATGGTCTATGCCTTATAGAAGAACTCTAGTAAATATACCTCTGGCAGGATCTCCTCCCGGCCGATATCCCGGCGGGTACGTTCCGATAGGCCGCTTGTACAGGTATCGCTCACTCCCGAGGTCCGATATTTGTCGGGATGATACGCAAAGTATATTCTAAAGATTTTTGCCGCAGGAGGAGCAGTCCTTTTTCTTGAATTTATACTTTTCACTGTGGTGCACTAATAGTTGTCTTCGCGGCCCGTTGTGCGGGGGAAAGCATCAATGCGTTGAAGCGAACGGACCATTGAATCTTGACTACAAAGATAAAGTCCTCTCGCCTAAAGAGGCTGTATGCTTATGCGGGTAGATATTTAAAATGTTTACTGTCTGCAAGACTTGTTCGAATAGAAACTTGGTGTTTCTCCGATTATGGTATGTATGTATATAATTCGAACCAGACAGGAATCTGACATTTTCGAAGAGTCCCCAAAGGGATATCGGTCTTCGAGCTGGTAGCTGCCCCATTTTTGCTCATGTTTATAATAAAAATGAAAGTCCGCATGGGCGGTTCGCTCTTGCTGTCAGGGTATAACCCCTGCCTAATCAATCGTCAAGGTCTCTACATACTCGTTAGCGCAGAACACGGGTATATAGATCTGTAGGTGCGAGCTTTCTATCGTTATGGTTATTTATTCATCCATTCATTATTGTAACATATCCTAGAAAGGCAGCATGTGGAACACTCTGAACTTTAGAAGTGCATTAGACGCCTCAGGCGTGAAGGCATCAGGTCCGATCGCCTGGCTATTTCTTTTTTTTGTTTCCCTTGCTATTCTCCTTGCTGGTCCATCTCCTTCTTGAGCCTCTCATCCTGTTTTGACCGCTTTCCTGAAGCTCTGAACATTGCCTTCCATCCAAACCTGGTCTGCTCTCAGCGTGCTGAGTTTTGATGCAATGACTGGTATCTGTCTAGTCTTCTGACATAACCTGATTATAATATTACTACACAAGTTGTGCTTGGGACTGTACATGACCCCAAAGTATGGATCCGCTGAGTGCATTAGGTCTGGCATCCAACATACTACAATGCGTTCAACTTGTGGGGAATATAATATCTAAAAGCCGAGAGATTTATAAGTCTGTCGATGGCGCCACGGAAGAGGTTGTTTGTATTGCGGAAATATTGCAGGAAACCTTTCCGCAATCTGTCAAGACCTCCCCGACCTTGCCCCGGAGACTAAACAGACGAAGCTCAGCGGCGCCGAAAAGAGATTGCGCGAGCTTGGCGAGGAGACAAAGTCCATAAGTGCCAAATTTCTGGAGAAGCTAGGACAACTTGAGCTGAAGGAACCACACACGGGTTGGAATAGTTTCAAGCTAGAACTCAATAGCACATGGAAGCAGGGCGACATCCGGGCCTTGGAGAAGAGATTGGATGGAATTCGAAAGCAGCTGGATACCACGCTATTAATGTGCCTTCGGTATTCCTGACATTGCTCCACACCGTGGCCATTTACTGACTTATTTCAGGGAGCGTCTCTACAAACCAGAGCCGAGTTCCAAGACTGAGAACGCCAGCGCCGAGTTCAAAGCAGTGCTAAGGCAAAACCACGAAGGGCTCCTCGGTTGCATTCGCAGAAACCGTTGTTAGGCCAAAAATACGGAACATATAGCCTACTTCGCTGCTCAGTTCAACACTGGTGCCGAGTCGGTCGCAGAGCAACGTTTCCGCTCATTGATCCTCGCGCACCTTGAGTTCCACGATATGCGTGATCGACATGAAAGTATTCCTAAAGCTCATCAAGATACATTCGAGTGGATCTACCAGACCCCAAGGGATGGAAGCACATACCCATGGGACGACTTCGCAGCGTGGCTGCGAAATTCGGATCAGGCGAGCCTCTATTGGATAACTGGTAAAGCTGGATCCGGAAAGTCCACTCTAATGAAATTCATATACAACAACCCCCGAACATACGAGCACTTATAGAGTATGTGTGTCACTATAGGTTGACTCCATTGTTCGATGAAGCATCTAACATGCAATATATCCAGGTTCAAGTGCTCATAGACGCCCACCAAGACTGTCAATGTCAGGACGAAAAAAGACAGGACTATGGTCTAAAGACTCCTTCTCATGCTGAACAGGGTTCAACTTGAAGAATTACATTGTCCTCTTTCTGTCCTATTCCCTCCATCTGACTTTTTTTTTAACTTAATGTGCAGATTTAGTCATTCCTATCATTCCTACTTGCTAACCCTGAACAATTCTTATACAGCTGAGCGTCCGATCCTTAATGCTCTCTCATCACATCCTCAGGGTAGAGCCAGACTTGTCTCATTAAGTGGTTGCAGCAGTATCTATCTGCTCTCGACTTCGAAAACTTCAGTGGAATGAACAGCACTCAAAGAAAGCTCGGTTCGAGGGACCACTGCGCACCATTCTGGCCGTTCCTTCGGGGAGGTCCAGGTCCACTTCGTTCCTGACAAAGGACTCGGGAATAATTTTACTGGTTCGCCTACTAACGGTGGAATGATTCTCTACATAAGGTTAGAAATCTATCTGGCCAGGCCCGCACTACGGTAGACCTTCATGATGACGGCGATCGGGTTCTACGAAGGTCGTTGGAGACTACCTACCTACCGAATTCAAACGAACGATAAATTTCAAAAAAATAGTATCATTACCATTTCTTCTACTCTATGCAGGGGTATCTCTTTTATTTTTTATTTTTTTTTAACATAATTGCCAACGGTACCGATCAACAGCACCACCCATCATAGACGGACATATACATTTCGCTCAATTTAGCGACCCTGTCTCCATCAACTCAACCCTGCCACCTGACCTTCCCCTCCCTGAGCACCTTCACCACCCCCAAAGGCATAAATTCCCGATCAACAGCAGCCAGGCCTCCATACTTCCTCAACATCCCCGCATGATACAGCTCCGCCACCCACTTCCAGTAGGGCGACATCTTCTGCCACTTGGACGAGATCACGCCCCGAGTACCAGTCTTATCGATGTTCTCGTCCAGCCGCGCCTGGCTGCTCTGGAACTCGGGCGTCTTGCTGATGCCGATCTCGCCGGGGACGCGGATGAGGTACCTGTACGCGTCGAGCAAGGGGCGACTGTGGACCTCACGATACCGCGTGTACTCCTCGAAGGAGAAGAACGTCGTCGGGGCGTCATCATCATCGTCATCATAAGGCTTCGGCAACGACGAGCCGTCCTTTTCGAACCGCTCCTTCGCGGCGTGGTACCTGTCCTCCTCTTCGAGGAAGGCCTTCTCGAGCGTCCGTTTCGGCGACTGCTTGATGTCCTCGCGCATGGCGAGGAACGGGATGAACGGGTTGCGCAGCTCCAGGCCGCCGAGCTCGACGGGGAAGTAGAAGAACCCGTCCGGGAGGTCGTGGACGTTGAAGCGCTCCGCGATCACGTTCCGCAGGTAGTCCGTGACGCTGCCGGAGAATGAAGCAGGAGCAGTAGTAGTAGTAGCGCCGTCATCGGTGGAAGTTGGGAAGAGCTCGTGCTCGATCCGGCTCAATGTGGATGCCACCATGTCAATGTGACGGCGGCCAAAGCACATCGCGGGCCTGGCGAAGTTGTTGGCGAAGAAGCGCGCGAAGTAGCTGTTCCAGGCTTGCACCCACGCAGAAACGCTCTTGCACGCGGAGAGCTGGCGCCGGAGTTCCTCGATGTGCGCGTCTACTTGCTCCTGGTCGATGACGAAGGCGCCCTCTTTGGAGTCGAGTTTGAGGAAGCCCCAGCGGATTTCGCCTTTGGGGAGGGGATCGGACTCGCCGTCTTTGGAGGAACCATCGTTCTTCTCTCCCAGTCGAACCGTCCCCGTCTTCTCCTCGTTGAACTCGATCCCCATGACCTGCGCAAACTGAGACATTGCCTTCCAAGCCTTAACGCACGTCTTCTCCTCGCCCCAGAACCAGAAGTCATCGTGGAGGCGGTAGAGAAAGGCACCGTCCGCATGCTGATTGACAGCATAGTCCATGCAGAAGAGAACAGCTTCCCCGAAACACGTAGAGAGCGCATAGCTCATCGGAATCCCCCTCTTTCGTACCTGCGGCGTGGCATCGGGGCCATCTTGGACGAACCTCACAGGTGCTTCCAGGAAGACGCGGAAGAAGTCCAGCCATTCCTTTTGGACGCCAAAAAACTTCAGAACGGCGAGAATGGTGGCGTGGGGGAGTGACGGGCCGAACCACTTGAAGTCTGACCTGATGACGGTGAACTCCCCGCGAAGTGTCGTGTGGATAATCGACTCGGTGATCAGGAGATGGAGCAACGAGTGCTTGGTCTCGACCGGATTCTTAGCGGTATTCCCCTCATCGTTGCCCTCATCATCGTAGCTCCGAACGCCTTCATCCACTGACGTGGGGAGCTGACTCAGGAAATAATCCCTCTGGTATACATGTTTTCTGTAATCGTCGAGGCCGCTCTGAGGCCGCTGCTCATTAAGGAAGTACTGGCGCCTCTCCCGATCACGCTTCGGAATGGGTCTGGAAAACGACTTCCACGCGCGAGTACAAAAGAACGCGTGAAATGCACCCCGGAAAGCCACGCACCACTCGACACCGATATATTGATGGAACAGCGAATCGAGCAGATCCGGGTCCATGAAGACGCGGTACTTGCCGTTCAACTGCCGTCGCATCTCCATCGGGATTCCCTCTGGGCCCCAGTTCCAGCTGTCCAACGAGGCCAGACGCATATTCAGCACATCCACGACCTCCTGAGCGACTTCCTTGTTTCTCAGGAACTCCTTCAGGATCGCAGCCTTCTCCGTGGCGAGGAGATCGCTCTTCAGCAGGGCGTTCGTAACCCATTTCAGGGTGTCGACACTGATGGGTTTCCGTCTCGTCATGAACTCGGTACCGAAATTCTTGATCTTCTCGCGGAGTTCGTCGAGGGCTTGCTTGGAGAGCTTGGTTCTGGTAAAAAGCGACTCGAGGTACCTCTCAACGTCGTCCGGGTTTATATCCGCGGTCGTAAAGACCAAAGACTCCCACATCGCCCGCTGCTCATGCATCTCCTTGCGGCCAACTTCTTCAAAGCCCGACCCCGACGCCTCGGATTTCTCCTCGTTCTCGTTCCCCTCCCTCCCATCGAGATTGGACAACCACTCCGTAACCAAATCGCTATAGAACGTGGCATGCTCATGCTTCACGCCAAGAAAACCAAGCTCCCGCTCCAACCTCGCGATCCACTCCTCCAGAACACTCCGCGTTACAGAAGGATCGTACCTGCTCTGCAGGAGAAAACGCCGAATGTTCTGATTGCCAGCGCGCTCCCCGTTACTATCCTCATCCGAGCCGGCCGCTCCCTCTGGATCATCGGACTCGACATCATCATCATCCTTGTCCAAGGCGTCGTTCGGATGACCCTTCAGGCGGGTAACGCCCTCGAGAAGGATCCTGGCTTTGGTCCGAATGTCGGGGGCCTTGTTCGCGGCTTTGGTGATCTCATCTCGGCGCTTCTCGAAGAGGGCGCGCTGCTTGGAGAGCTCCTTGATCTTGGTTGCGGTGATGGATTTCAGGGTTTGAGGGAGTGCGCTGGCGGAAGACATCCTGCCTGGAATGAGGTACGAGAGAAGGGACAGGCTCTGAGGCCAGATAGGGTGTGAAAAGAGAGTGAGAGAACCCACCCCCCTTTTTTTTGAAAGAGGGTTACTCCGTATGGAGACGAGGGTTAGGAGAGAGAGAGAGAGAGGAGGGGGGGGGGGAGGTTTGAGCAGCTGGAGCTACAAAATATATCGCTAAAGGAAAAGAGTGTAAGATTTTGCTCTAGGCAGCATCCCACTAGTGAATGAAGATCTCTGGAGTGACTCAATAATCCAGTTTCGCCCGTCCAGTCCCTATGTGAGCTGAAAAAATCGACAGTAAACAGCGTGCCGCACCGCTCTTCTACGAACAGCAAATAGGACACGGACTTCGTGGAGTGGCGAGAGGAAAAAGAGCCACCAAGAACCACGGGTGATGGTCGTGCAGATCGCGGGGCTCGTATCGAGATCCACCCGGATGGAGATCTGCTCAGGCGTATGATGTCAGAACAGGATCGCTGCTGAACAAAATATGCTACAACTGCATCCATGCGTGCAGAGTGCAGAACATACCTTTTTAGGCATCTGTATGCGAATATGGATACACCGCGTCAAGAGATGGGTATGGTAAGATTGTATCAATGGGTTTTCAAGGTAGCACAATTCACAAGTCCATTTAACCCCGTACACGACTGCAGGTTAAAAAAGAAAAAAACTCTTATCTAATGTGGAAATCCATTCATAGAAAATAGAAGCCCAAAGCACACAACTATGCCCAAATACATGGCACAAAATATACCGTTGGATGATCATCGTACATGAAAATGACAGAGTTCCGCCACCCTCAGACACTCATTAACAGACTCATAGAAGCGAATCATGGAGAATCAGTTTGTTTCGTTTCGTCCCTTGGCACCTTGATCGTGCTCCGATTGGCATCCTGCTCCGCGGAGAAAATGGAATCCGACTCGGGATTCTCCTCGTCGGTGGTAACTTCCTCGCCGTATGCGACAGACAGATTGTTGACATCGACGTCGACTTCGTTCCACTTGTCGCTGGTGGCGGGGATAGGCACGAGGCGGGTGAACAGGTAGTACATGCCCCCGGAGACGATAAACCCGCCGAAGAAGTTGACGTTATATACGTATTGCGCGCCGACAGGCACGTCGCGTCCTACAGCACCGACGAATCCCACGATGTTTATCATAATTCCACAGAAGTAAGCTGCATAACCATGCCACGAGATGCCATAGACATAGAAGTATGGTCCACGCTTGCGCGCGCTGTAGAGTTCCTTGACGTCGAGGAATCCCTTGCGGACGAGGTAATAGTCGGAGACGATAACTCCAGCAATGGAAGAGAGAAAGACGGAGTAAGCGGAGAGAGCAGTCGTAAATGTATTCGAGCTTGAAACGAGATTCCACTTGGAAAAATGTTAGCATCACAGGTTAAGGGGATACTGTTGGAAACGGGCACATACAGGGCACATGGCAAGGCCGACAGTTGCACATACGTATCCACCACGGCGGATATTGATAAACCGGGGCAGCAGCGCCGTCATATCGGTACCAGCCGACACGGAATTAGCTGCAATGTTGGTGCCCAGCTGAGCAAGTGCAAAAGCAGTCGAGATGACGAACACGCCGAATCGCTCCGAGGAGCTAGCGCCCTCGAGGAACTTTGTCAGGAGGTCTAGCGGATTCCAGATCGCTTTACCGAAGATGACGCTCGACGATGAGGAAACAATAATGCCAATAAAGGAGGTGAGAGCAAACCCGATAGGGATCGTAAAGAGTTGGGACCACAGTGCGCTCCTCGGCCTTTTCGCAAAACGGGAGAAATCAGGATCATTAACGATCAGGGTAGCGAAGTTAGCAATAGAAGACATGATGCCTTTCACCACGGCCCATGCCAACTCGCTGCCATATACCGTGTTGGGCTGGTGGACGATCGGTCCGATCCCATGCGCTCTGTGGATGGCCCAGGCGAAGAAGGCAACGCCGGCAACGGGTGCAAAATACGCTTTCACGGTGAACAGATGTCTGATCTTGTGGACTGGAAACCAGATGGCAGGCAGGCTAAAAAGCCAGAAGAGGAAGAAGCTGAGGAAGTTCTTGGTGTCCGCCCCAGAGTTTGAAGGCATAGAGTTCGGTAGATGAGCGTAGCTTGGCCAGATCGACTGGATCATCAGTGTCACGCATTGGCCTGACGGGTCTGTCAGCGGCCTCGCAAACATTGGCATGGTGCTGCGGACAGTCTCATACCTCCAATCCACGACTGTACTCCATACCATATGCAAGCGATGACCACACGATTAATGACAGGCCACAAAGACCCCCAGATCCCGAACGAAGCCCTGCTCACGACGGGAAAGGAAATATGATACATGGCGCCGATACGGCCGGTCAAGCATATAAAACTAGCGGCAACAAGATAGCCGAACCACACGCAGAGCCATGACTGCCACCACGAGAGTCCATCGAC
This sequence comes from Thermoascus crustaceus, assembly GCF_041956765.1. Taxonomy (NCBI): domain Eukaryota; kingdom Fungi; phylum Ascomycota; class Eurotiomycetes; order Eurotiales; family Thermoascaceae; genus Thermoascus; species Thermoascus crustaceus. Next base: position 171,234 of record NW_027192533.1, on the reverse strand, counting down.
AATCATCGAGGAAGAAATCATCCAAGTATTCTGGCAGCCATTGTCAGTCTGCTGAACGTCCACCTCCCCCCCAGTCATTCCTTTAGGGTTCCAAAAAATGACGTCTGGCGTCCCCAGATTCGTCACGTGGACTCTAGGGTGCGATGGGTTGTTACACCAACAGGCGAGATGATAAAGATCGGTAGGACGGTACAGTTTAGAACAAAGAAACTCACGATGTTGAAGGAGTCGGCTATCCAAAACGCGACAAAATTTCTGGAACGCCATTGACGCCGTTCGGGTTCGACTATGGGTCAGCAGCGTCAGCAAAACCCATACAATGACATGGTAGAATCGAATCGGCAAAAAAAAGAAAATTGAAATCTCACCTGGCCGCAAGTCATGGTTCGTCAACATCAGCTGAGCATTGGTCAGCCCCTGCTCACTGGCAACAGCCAGTTTGTCGACATATTTTTTGGCCGTGGAGGCCTGAATCCCGAACATAATGGCGACCGGCGTGCAGAGCTATTCCGAGGAGACGGAAACGACTTTCGTTTGGGAACCGGGACAACTTGTATCGGGACAGCGATGACTCGCTTGGGAACGACCATAAACGACGTCACCCGACGCTCACCCGTAGTCCAACTGTCAGGTATGGCCGCACTACGGCAGCGCGCGATCAGAGTGACGTATCCCACAAAAGGAGAAAGATCAGAGCCAGATGTGGCGGTAGATGATCCTCGTGAAGATGGCTAGAGAGAAATAGGCTCCTAAGGATCAATCACTCCAGCTCTGGTGAATAGTCGAGCTTTCCCTCCATCTGGAGAGAGACGGAGGGAGCAGACGAGATATATATCTACTCGACGAAAGAACAAAGGTTCTGGAACCCAATCCATCGTAACTTCCAACGATTTTCATCTCCCAAGAGATAAAACGACCCACTAGCACTTCGAGCAGTGTTAGCTGTGTTAGCAGTGTTGCTCCCATGGGGCGCTGCCAACCCTGCGCTGCATGCGGCCGACGGCCCACCTGACAAGCCACCAGGGACCTTATCGCCGATGATAGGGCACGTCAGCCCCGATCGTCCTGGGAAACTGCTCTTCCCTGCCCCTTTCCGCATGCTGGTGTGGGAGGGTGACGTTTGATGCGGTGCGGAGGCTGAGATGATGGTGGGGGAGACGGGTCGCGGTCTTATCTCTGCTTTTATCGCGCTTCTTCTCTCTTCAGACGCACGTGTCCAGCACATAGAGCGTGTGCGCCTCCTCCGCGGTAGTAGAATGCGGAGGAGCACCTGGCATGGATGGATTACGTATCCGTGTGCTTTTCTCCATGGACAACACTCCATCTTCTCACATTCTCACTGCCAGTGAAAACCATTGTCCCGTACTTTTACTGCACAAACGGCCCGCTCCTGACGGGGCAAGACAGCCTTATCATTTTCCGTTGCTCGATCAAGTCGAGTAAGAAAATGCCAGGCGAGCTTTTCTGTGCCCCGGATAAGCAGAGATAAGGCCGGGCTGGGCGCTAAGACTCCACGGGAGACCCGCCTAGGTTAGCCGCACTGGGCCGCCATAGCCTATTTCCCACAATTAATCCCCTCGGAGATCTGCTGCTTATCATTGAACAATTTCCGTAGGGTTTCCATGACAATAGTAATAATAATGATCACCAATCTTCATACTCGATCTGCACGACAGATATTGACATCAATGAGTCGTGGTCATGACACGTGACCACCTTACGAATTGGTTAAGGTCACTAACACACAGGACTGAGGTACTCCGTCAGCGCCAACGCTTGTGCAAACATTGGACAGCCAACCTCTCCGTCCCAAGTAGGGTAGTACATATAAAAAAAAGGAACTTTTCCCTTTTCCCTCTTTCTAAGACGCAAATCCACACTCATCGTACACGTGGGGTATATTAATATACATATGCATTAGAAAATCTTAAACAGAAAATCTCGATCTAGCGCCAGACCTAACCTTTATTCCACTTGCCAAACTTCAAATAATCGTTATATAGCCCCTTGAACACCGCCCGTCCAGACACATCCAGACCGGCATTCAGCGCCCGCATCGTATCTTTAGACATGACGTCCAGCGCGGCATACAGGCCCGGGAGCAAGGCGGCCTTGACCTCAGGCACCAGGGCACTCCGAAGCGAGCACTGCGCGTACTCCACGATCAGGTACTGGAGATACTGGCCCGCAACGCGCTTCGCCTTCTTGGTCTGGTCCGTCAGACCTTCGTGGCCGGGACCGGCCCCCGAGTGTGTGGGCCGGGCGACGGCGGAGACGGTGGGGTCGCAGAGGGAGGTGAGGAGGCGGGTAAAGTGGACAGCGTGGGAGGCGTCGAGAGGAGCAAGCCAGTGCGGCTGGTCCTGGTGTGATTTTGCTTTCATCCGCGTGGATCTCTTGTGACGTTTCTTGGCTGGGGCGAAGAGGCATGTCAGGAGACGCTGCATGGCCGGGAGGATGAGATGGAAGCGGCCACCAAGCTTTTGTCTGTAGAGACCGAAGAGAATGCCCATGAGCCGGCAGAGGCGGATGTATACTGTTCCTGCAAATTCGGAAGAGATCTGGGGCCCGGAACTCGAAGCACATACAGCAATCGAGGCAAGGATGCTGTCGACGTTCCATTGGGTGACGGCTCGGGGATGGTTGCGTAGGAGAATGTCCAGACATTCAGCAGCAAGAGAGAACTGCCCAATAGAAGTACTCTTGTGTAGGGACTCCGTGACTGCAGTGAAAAGAGCCGACAGCTCTTTAGACTGCGCACACGCTTTGTCCTCGACTGGAGTTAGGGAAGCAATGGCAAGCCCTGCTACAAGCAGTCTGTACGAAGCCCCATCGCCCGTGAAGCCCGCTTCCCTGACATCACTGATCACCCTGGTGAGATCCTCGGCGGCCATCGAGCGGAACCGTTCGGTGGTCTCCCGGATGAAAAGCTGCTGCTCTTCTCCGTACAGCTGCTGCAGAGGGAATACCTCTACGCACTGCATTACCGGTGACGTGATGTTCTTGCCGGATCCTCGCCCAGCAAGCACGCGGCGTCGGATCAGCCTTCGCAGGGACAAACCAGAGCCCACCGAGGTTGCTGCCACACTCTCCTCGATCTCCGTAAGACATTTCTCGATATCTTCGTTGTCCTGAGCCAGGTCTTCAAAGTCCTCCAACGCATCCAATGTCTTTATCAGAGAGACGGACCTGGCATCCCCCAAAGGCCCCTTTCTCATCTCCTTCTTAAACGACTTCAGATCAGAAACGAGCAACTTGAACACCTTCTGGCGGTGAGAACCCAGTTCAGCCTCGTCAAAGACATTTGGGATCTGTGCACGATGGCTCCACAACTGCGAGAGAGAAATCCTGAGTAGAAACGCTTCCAGAGAGTTATACCCGATGGACTTCAGCTTCGAAGCCATGGAAGAGATCTTGCGGTAAGTCTTCTTGAACAGCTTCTGTCTGTCTTCTTCAGACGAAACAAGAAACTTGGATAGAACAGCCCTGTGCAAGTTCCGGAAAGATTTCATCACTCGCAGATCGAGATCCGTATCCTGTAGAGATACAGCCGCAGCGATTTTCCAGACCACTTCCCAGTCGCTCGTCACCATGGCGGGCGACTTGGGCATTTCTGCCAGCTTCGCCATTAGAGCGAGCATGTCAGCAGAAACTTCGATTGAGGTCTGTTTCTGGAGGACGATCTCCTGCAGCAGGTCCAACACGACCCCTCTCTGGTGGCGCGTGACCAGCCCAGCCGGAATCCTCTGCAGGCTTGCAACGGTGAATTTACGTGTCGACGCATCGTTCTTGACGCGATCGGAGAGAACAGCGATGACGTCGTTAGCGACGCAAGGAACGTTAAGAAGATATTCGTGAGACACGAGACCTGCCCACACTTGGATGAACCGGGCGTTTGGGGGCGGATTGTCCAGCGTCGAGGAAGGAATCAAGTTGTGCTGAGCAACAGCCAAGGAGAACATCCCATCAAAGAGAGGGCGTCGGCTCTCGGACTTGAGTTTGTTCCAAGCTTCAGGTGCCCTGAGAAGGGTCACAACGTAGGCCGTCGCGAGAGCCACAGGAGAATCAACACTCTCAGCCCGGCCGTCCCATGGGGATGCGAGCAAAGCATTCTTGTCGGTCTTCAAGATTGCCTTCAAGAACGGGGCAATCTCTGCTGTAAGCGAGTCAAGCTGTCCCACGTATTGAGCTTCAGTGGACTTCCCAGCCACAGCCTGGACGAACCGATAAGCTTCCAGGATTTCTAGGTAACCCCTTGGAGTCTTTGTCGAGGCTTTATGGAGACGTCGAATGTTGCTTGCAGCTTCGTTGACCAAGTCCGTGACACTGCTTCCCAACGAACTATCCGCCGACTTGACGCTGTTTTCAAATATGTTCCGAGCAAATCGCCACAGGCGCCACCGCCAATGTGGCTTTTGCTTCGAAGATAATGTCGAGGTCAACGTCTCGATGACTGGAACATACACATTCATTGCGCCATTGGAGCTTTCGGTTCGTAGGCTGCTAGTCGATCCCGCTTCCAGGATCACGAAACGAGCGTAAGAGTGGGCTGCTTCAGAAATCTTCCCATCCTCGGCCTTGATTTCACTCGCAGCGGTCTGGATCTGAGAAAGAAGCTGCGATTCCGTAAGTGAGGTTTTTATCAGTTCATCGTAGCAGGCAGCTAGGTCATCATCCTCCCAAACAGAGAAGTGGCCTAGATTGGCGCGTTTTGAGCGCGCCGTTTCCACAGACAGCAGCTGCTCGTACCAGATTTGGATGAAGGTGGGCAGATCTCTCGCAGCAGCGAAACCGCGAATGAGTGGGAGGACGATGCCGGTCTTGATAACCTCGTACGTTTCCTCTCCAGCCGAGGCGCCACTGGTCCAGTGTGCCGTGATCTTTTGCAGAAGACCGTCCAAAAGACGACGAGAATCCTGCAGACCAGAGTTTGGTAGGAAGGTGTCGACGCCAAGTCTCATGATGAGCGCCGTCAAGTTCCACCTAACTAGCTTCAGATCATCTTTGAGGAGACCGGTGTATCCGGCGTGGGTAAGCAGGGTGTGTAGTGACAGGTGAATGCCTCGGTCAAGGACAACACGGAACATCTGCTCTAGGATGGGAACAAATTCAGGGGCTACATTCGATCCGTCCTCCTCCTTGATAGCCTGGTATGCTAGCTCTGCAATAGATACGAAGAGTGTCTCCAGCCAAGGAGCTTCGTTTGTCTGCCTGCGGAATGTGTCCCTAGGCACAGAGCGGATGGCAATATCAAGAAATGTTGGAAGCAGCTCAGCGGTTTTCCGTAGACCACTTGGATCTTGGGATCCCCCACTGGACACTGATGACTCCCGCTCCTTCGTCTTTTCCGATGCGTCTGGCCCATCGTCATCTTTCTCCCGTAGGTATGGTCGGAAGGCAGCCGAGACAGGCTTGACGGAACTCCAGTCAGGCTCGTCAGCGGAATAATCAATTCCAGAGCCCCCCTTGGCAAAGAAGTCCGCGCGAGCCGGAAGTACGACGTGAAGCGCAATCAGACGCTCAATTCCATGCACGAGCTGAGCCCTCTCATCAGAGTCCAGCGTAGAGGATCGGACATTAAGTTGAAGCCTCAAGGCCTGGGGGAAACAGTACCTCGCAAAGGCCTCGTTGCTGGACTTGTTGTCAGAATCGTCTTGACGGGAGGACCTGAGCTCCCAGAGCTCCAGAACGGCTGGAAGGACGTAGAACAGATGCTGCAGATCGGGGATCCTTTGGCCATCGGAGAACTCAACAGCAGCTATAGCGCCCATTTTGAATGACTTGCCCAGTATCTTGGCAACATACTTTGGTTCCCCTCTGAGCGCATGCTTCAGGTGGGAACCCGCGCTCGCATGATCACCATGCGCTTTATTTGCCAGAGACACTAGGCCGTAGAGACAGTCCAAGATGCGGATAAACGTCAGGAGGTAAGATGTAAGGGTAGGCTGCTGCGGCGGATCATCGAGATCCATAGTATCCTCATCCTCATCGTCGCTCGTCCTCTTTCTCTTTCTCCTCTTCCTATCCGCATCCTCCAGACGAGGCGGCGATCCACCCAACGTCTGGCTTGATTCAGACCCCGAGCGGTTCACCTCAGACGATGTGCGCTCATCGAAGGCCTGAACAACACCATTTGCGACCTCGGTAACCACTGTGCCCAGAATAACCAAGAACTTATGATCACTCAACGTAGCAGCAAGCGTCTTGGGAGGTATACGGTCGACGAGCTGTCGCAGAAGGAGGAAAGACGCCGGTTCAACGCGGTAGTTTTCTCCGGTCTTCAGCTTTTTCAACAGCCACCGGAGCACCCATTCTTCCTTCGGAGCGGGGTTCTCTGGGACCGTCGATGCACGAGGGAAAGCCTCAGGATGACTGACGCACAGCGTCAGGTCAAGCCCTATGATCTGCGCGGCTTCATTGAGCTGGGTCGCGGGGGACGCGGTGCCCTTTTCGAGCTGGAGCAGAGCCTCTTGCGACGAGCGCGAACGCTGCGCGGGAAATAGATCAGCAATGATTCTATATTTTTTTTATCCCAAGGAAATGTAAAAAAACTCACCTCCGCAACGGGTGCCATCTCGATCAAGAGATGTGCGTTGAACTTGTTGTCGCCGTTCTTTATCCGTGGGGTCTTTTCCGCATCTACAAAAAAATGTTCTTTATTATTAGAGATAGCTCGGCGCGGAGCATGACCAGGTCCGTTTCGCGCAAAGTGACGGCAAGAGGGAAGCAAGCGAAGAAGTCTGACCCGCTCGCGAGTCGCTGCCCGCCTTGTTCCCGAGCCTAGTTTTTCCGACCGCCGCGACAGCGCAACCCTCAAGGAGGAGGAGCTCCGGATTCACCTTGCAAACCGTCTCTTGTTCCAAGGATCCGTGACGTCCTCTACTCTTAAGCCCATATTACCCGTACTCCCCTTACACCTCCCCCCTCCCCCCCTCGAATTTTACAAGTGAGTGTGATGCAAAAAAAATTGGAGAATTGTTTTCAATTATTTTTCTTCCAGGCTGACTTGGGGACCCGATTGACACACTGAAACACAGATCCCAAATCGCAATGGCCGATTCGAACGAGTCCCGGCCGGCCGCACCGGTCGCAAGGTCGACCAGACCCGTCAGCGAGGCCCTGCTCAACGAGAAGGTAAAAAAAAAAAATGAAAAGCCCGCACGCGACCTTCTCACCACCTCCGTTCACCCCTCATCTTTCCCTCCCTCTCCCTCTCCTTGAAACAATAAAGGCATAAGCATGGATTCATTTTCTTCTCCGGGTCAATGGGCCGGCGTTTTGTGGTATACATCGGCTAATATGGACGAACCCGTTATGATGCATAACAGTGGGACCGCGCCATCTCGTCCATGATCATCCGCTCCTCCCTCGGTCTCTCCTTCGGTGTCATATTCTCGGTGCTGCTGTTCAAGCGGAGAGCTTGGCCCGCCTGGGTCGGTCTGGGCTTCGGAGCCGGTCGCGCGTGGGAAGAGGCGGATGGTATGTGATTTTGTTTGGAACCCCGGTGCTCCCGCCCCCCGACGGAGGCGGTGATATTACCTATCTGCTTGCGAAGGAACATGGCAGTCCTCGACTAACGCAATGCAATCGATAGCTTCTTTCCGACGTGGTGATCAGCCCGTCCGGGACGGACTACGTCAGATCAAGTCGTGAGACATCATTTTCCCACGGTTGCTGAGAAACTATAAGAGGACGTGGAGCACTGGGAACCGCCCACTACGTGCCTCGCTTCCACTCATCAATGTTTCCATTGATAGTCGGCACGGTCAATGAATGGCGATGGATTTCGTCACGGTTAGAGCCAAAACAAGCAATCTGCCTTTTCATATACAGTATATGTACAGACGAAGTACGGAGAGGGGACGGAGGAAAGTACCCTTAAAAAAATCTAGAGTTCATTTACGAGATTTAAGGTCATTGAATCCGTCCGATGGTGTGTGCACTGTGTAAGGCCTCATTTCCACTTCTCGTCTCATTCGAGAAGCTCGCTCTAAAACACTGATATTACATTTGCTCTCAACCCTGCTGGCTGTCCAAGTTACTACACTGACGCCTGACCAATTCATCTATTATACTAGACAGCCCAGGTATGATGTCACAAGTGAAATGTAGATAAACCCACGTGGCATTATACTATAACGAGGTGCTTGGTACCTGTTCTGTATGTCCAGCATTATATCTGATGTTCTAGACCACATTCAATATTCTTCATGAGAGGGGATTTTATATATTTTATTTTGTAGAAGGCATATTCTTAGTTTGCCGTGAAGTATTTTAGTTTTCATAACCAGCCCAAACGCCCATGACCAACTCCACCTTTTTATCGGGGTATCATATTCGTCAATCCCTGCAACTCCTGTCGTCTGATAAGAGGAAAATCTAACAATAGTCCCGCGAATTTCAGTTGTCTCCGCGAGCTCCTACACCGCCTGTGGCTCAATCGCCGGCGGACTCAGGGGTGAAAAAGATGGGTCTTCAAGCGTTGGAATTGGGGCTCGGCTATGGACCGGTGGCTCACTAGAAGGAGCGGTATACTCCGCGGTCTTCGACGGGATACTTTCATTCGTGGAGGGGTGGATAGACGTCGCGTTGTGACCACTGTGCGTGAGACAGCCATCACAGCTACAGTCGTTACCACACTGGCAGGTACCAGTCACGTCACAGCACGCGTTTAGTAGGCCCACAGGGTATTCAACGGTGTAGTATTGGGAAGGCTGCATCAGCTGCTGCCCGGCATGATGAGAGGCAGAAAACCCGTTGTCGAAGCTTTGCGAAGAACTTTGGCCCGAGAAGCCCTTTACGGATTCCTGGCCGTTTTCACAATCCGTGGGGAGATTGTTTTCTGCAAGAGCTGGATAATTGAATGTTGTCGGACTCATCTGTCCAGCCAATGGCGTATTTCGACAGCCGTCAGAGCCCTCGGAATGTTCATCCTCTTCCCTGAGTGCCATCATATAACCCATCTGCTGGATGTGCTGCCTTGTGGTGTCGTTGAAAGGATGAGTAGCACAACCCAAGCACTGACAGTCGTCACCACAGTTGCATTCATGTCCTGAATCAGCCCCAAACGTAGGGAGCGGCGCATAGAAATAGCCGTTTGAGTTAGTCGGCATGAACTGGGGCATAGCAGCGTTAATGGTATTCATATTCTGCTGGAAATTCGACGGCGCAAAGTTCATCGGTGGCGGTGGTGAAAAGTCTGGCACGTGGAAACCATTCGTATAATACGGGTTCTGAGGATAGGATTGATCAAATGTGAAGTTCTGAGGAGGAGGACCTCCTTGCCATGATGGCGGCCAATATCCCGGGAAAGCTGGGTAAGGCGCGAAGTTGAAAGGCATTGCAGGAGCTTCATGACCCTCCTGTTTAAGCTGGCTGGAGCTCTCTGCGACGTCAGCCCGCGGTTTTCCACCGCAACATGATCCTTTCTCTTGTGGCTGGGGCTGGGGAGCTGGTTTCGACTTGCTAGGGCAGCAACTGCCCTTCTGCGCTTCGACGTTTGCACCCGCATCGGGTATCTGCTCTGGGGGTGTCGTAGTTGGACCGTTGGCGGTTGATGTTCCAGAAGGTCCGAATGTTCCGGACTGGTTTCCAAAGCCAGGAGGATACTGGAACATGTACGGAGGCACGGGAGGAGTCATTCCATTGTTGGCTTGCTGGTTTGAAAACTCAGGCATAGAATTCAGGGCCTTGGCAATGTTCTCCGGTGCAGCTTGGAGATTGCTCTGTCGCCTGGAATATTTCTGAACCTTCCCAGCCGAAGGAGAGGACGCTGGGGCAATGGCCGGCGCAGGAGACTGACCGGTGTCTACTGCGGACATCGGCACCTTGTACAGCGGCCTACATAGACAGGTTGACCCTGTAAGAGGCTATCAGCCCCGATCATGCACTTAACTTGGTGTAGAACAGAAAATTGAGCACCCACCTTTAGGAATGCGCACCATGAAGGCGTATAGTTTCTGGCAGCTGCAGGAGCCTTTCGGGTGTGGACATTTCGCAAGAGGTCTCCCAGCCTTCGGGACTTTCATCATCAGTCTGTCGAAATGCTGGCATTTTGACGAGCGGTGGCCGCGAACGCAGGGTTCGCTGCACAGGAGAGAAGGGTCAGTGAAATGAGAGACAACCGGGTTGAAGGGTTTCTACCATGACCACTTCGCTCCTTCTTCATCGAGAGGCATGATAGCAGAAGCAGACCACGCACAATGGAGGGATCAGAACGTCATCGGCCAATCTGCAGGCTCTCAGGAAGAGCGGCTCATCTGCCAACTCGGGCAGTTGCGATAGTCTGAGCTCTGTATGATAATTGATCTGACCGCGCGCGCGATTGCACACCGACAGACCCCGCCCTGCCCACTTTCGATTGACAGGATAAGGCACCGAATGCCCCTCAGAACACGTTGCGGAATCTGCGGTTGACTCCCGGAGAGAGGGACTGTGCCTGGCGAATCTTCAGCGCGTTTTCTCGCGGGGCTAGTGGTAGGAGGAAAGAGCGCAAAGTGATGTATCCCTGCGATTGGGAAAAAGAGACGGGTCAGAATGCTAATGAGGAGCACGCCATCCGCCCGATGGGGAAAGATCGGATCCGGTGCGAACGACGGGCCGGGACAAGCAACAAGCAATGAACCTCTTTGACAGACGATGGGAAGATGAAGAAATGCGGAGGTCAGCCTGCAGAGAGGAGGGGGAACCGATCGTGGCTGGGCTGAGGGATGATCTATCAAAAGATAATCACGGCGCGGCTAGAGCGCTGCGAGGCTGAAACGGCACACGGAGAACGCGCGCCCTGCGATTTGCTGCTGCCGGTGCGTCACGTCCCAGAGCGGCTTAGGGCAGGGCCGGGCTTGGCGCAGCGTCCGAAGCGCTCCATGAAGGCTCCGGAGATCTCTTGCGAACGTTGGTCTCCTCGCCGCAAACAGCAAGAGATACTCCCAGCTGACCCCCAATGGCCCCCGAAGGCCGCGATGGACACGGCCCAGCCATGCCACACACAAACCCCGCAAGCGATGAGCAGTCCGCAGCCTCGAGCGCTCCTCCGGTCCGACAGTTCTTCTCCGTCCCTGCGCCGATAAAGCGCATCTTCGACAAGTTCCCTCTCACCATCTACCCGCCCAACGACCTGCCGCAGCGCCTCCCAAGTGTCCTGGACGGAAACAGATTGTTTGTCTTTACAGATGTTGCGGGTGCGAGGCGTGGCAGGCCCTCGTTCAACCCGCAATGCCTGAAGTGGCAGGTTGGACCGCCCTGGACCTCCAATATCTTTATATCATGATCATTCTCCTCTAAACGTCCGTGAGGTCTAGGCATACCTGAAGTTCGTGGGAGTTGATTTCCAGATCGTCCCGTCCAACAACCATGCTTCCCCGACCGGCGCACTTCCCTACCTTCTTCCTGCGCTGCCCGCGGGCACCCTCACGCCTATCCCTTCGAACAAGCTGCAGAAGTGGGCAATTGAACAGGTCCACTGCGAAGAGGAACAGCAGATGAGCGTGCGATGGGACGTATATGCTTCTCTTCTGGACAACCGGATACGCAATGCCTGGGTATGTGTCTGCGGATGACCCCGCATTGGGAAGTACCTTGCTTACTTGCGCCCAGCTATACAACCTCTATCTGGACAACGACAACTTCAACGCTGTCGCAAGAAGGCTATACATCGATCCTTCGACTTCGAACTCCATAGTCCGGGCCGCTCTAGCGTCCCAGCTCCAGCAGGCTGCGCGCGACGAGCTCCTCAAATACTCCACTTACATTGACGTCACCGATCTAGAAGCGGAGGCTAACAATGCTTTCGAATCACTATCAACTCTGCTCGGGAACAACCTATATTTCTTCAACCGCACCAACCCCGGACTCTTCGACGCGAGCGTGTTCGCATACACACACCTGATCCTGGACGAGAGCATGGGGTGGAAACATAACAAGCTGGCGCGGCTGTTGAGGAAGCACGAGAACCTTGTACAACATCGGGAAAGGTTACTAGAAAAGTTCTTTTAGACACGAGTCGGGAGTTTGCGGCATCTATCCATCATGAGAGGAAGCTTCGACGTCTTTTCTTTTCTTTTTTTTTTTTTTGAATTGAATCTAAACCCGACATGTATATTATGATCATTGCAATGTTTGGGGCAACATGTTATTGCCCCGTCATTGGTCAGACGGCCACTTTAACCCATCTTCTCTACTTATATCCAATTTTGTTCCTTGGTACCGCGCCTCAAAACACCTTCATTCCCGCAAGCACGGCTACTATCCTCTCCTCTTCCTAAAACAGACTCCAAACCAAACCGTGACCCCAACCCACTTCCGCGCCCTCTTTCCCAACACCTCCACCATCCCCTCATCCACTCCCCTCTCCCTCACTAACTGACCGTCCACATCCACGACCTCAAACCCAGCCTTCCCCGCCGCATCAACCACGTCCGCCACCGTGTGACTATAGCTCTTCGGCCGGATCTTGGTCCCCGTAGCGGTATCCACGAACCCGGCCTGGCTGATGGCACCCATGTCGGAGTGCATGTTTGTCAGCAGGAGGTAGCCCCCGGGGACGAGGATCTCCGACGCGCTCGCGAAGAATACATCCGTGGGGACGTGCTCGATGACGAGGGTTGAAATCAAGCCGGCCGCGTCCCGCGCACATAAAGGCGGGTTCCGCGGGGATCGGAGAAGGTCGTAGGTTTCCAGTGTTACTGTCGGATTCGGACTCTGGCTCTGGCGCTGCTTGTTGATGTTGATCCCCTTCTCACCAACCGCCCTCCTCGCAACGTCCAGCATCCCGCGGGAGGCATCGAGGCCTACGAGCTCCGCATCCGCAGGAGCAGAGGCGAGCAGCTGCAGCGTGTTCCGTCCCGTGCCGCACCCGAGATCGACCAGTTTGAGAGGTCCAGTACTGCCACTACTGGCATTGGCTGTGGAACGCTCTTCGACGACGCGCGCCATGAAACCCGGGAGCAAGGAGCGCATTTCGATTGTGTCGAGGGCCTGGAGGAAGTTGCCGTCTGTGTCGTAGACCTGTATCGTATCATCACTATTGTGAGTACCTAATGCGTAGTATTTGCTATGTCTTCTTTGGGAAACCACAGCATAGGTATGAACCGGGGGGTAGACGTGGTATATTATATTATGTCTGCATATCTATCTCCTTACCTCCGCCCACTTATCATACGCCTCAACTGTGTCCATATACTTGATCTGAGGCTGAGATGTTGCCATGTTTGTCGCGTTCAAGAATATGGACGGTAAGTAAAGTAAGCAATATCTCTCAATACCTCCAGTGTTCCCCTTATTTATATATATATATATTTTTTCACCCTCAGCTTTTTCCCGGTATGTTATTGGTCTGGGTATTATATCTCTAGAAATGAAAATAAAAAAGCAGTATTAGTAATTAATTAATTAGTACACAAGCGCAGAGATTTACCTATTCTTCTTCTCATGTGAAATCTCGCTCCTCGGGCTCGATGGATGGATGGATGGATGGATGAGTCATGTTCGTTCCCGTGTGCGTGTATCGGGAATCGCCGATGCAACCAACCTTCCTTACTGCAAAATGAGAGGAGACTGGAATTTAGATTAGGTAGGTAGGTATATGGCCATAAAAGAAAGACAACGTTAGATTCTTCTATGCGTACTTTGTATACAAAATCAAAATATGTTTATGATGAGATTTAGGACCTACACAATGTACTGTACATGTACATATACGGAACGAGTTTGAAAATGTCAAGAATGTCGAATTCAAGACACGCTCACTTCCCAAATTCTGTTCTTTTTTACATGAGTACCAGATCGTGAAACAACCATAAGTCGTGACACATATCACATCGCGCTGCAACCTTGGCATCCATCATAGATCCCCATCCCCATCCCCATCCCCCCAAAAAGTGAAAAAGCTAGATTTTAGACGCTCCGAATCAGATACGGCAAAATCCCATTCCCATCACCATGTGCTACCACGTTAGAGCAAGCAAGATTGAAGAGAAAAAAAAACAACTCGACGGAGGGTATATATATAAAATGTCAACAAACCCGAACATAGACGAAAAAAAACTACGACACAAGGCGATAGCACCGGCAGTACCACTCGGTCATCTTCCCTGGCCGTTCTTTTCATCCTTCAACGTCGACTCGACGATCTTGTCAAGGATCGCTCGCACCATCGCACCATCGCCGCCACCCTCCTTCTGCTCGCCTTGCTTCTCGATATCTTCTATCAGAGACAAGGCTTTATCCCGCAGCTTTTTGACAACCTTCCGGGTGTATGCGAAACTGCCTGTGCTCTCCATGTAGTTGACCGCATAGAGCTTGACCTCTTCGTCCTTGGTCCGCTGTTTCAGGATGTTGATGAGTTGTAGGTTACTCGGGTCGGAACGGATGCTGTGGATGATGGGGAAGGAGAATTTGCCCTCTGTCAGATCCTCGCATAGCCCCTTGTTTTTGCTATATGTCGTGTTGGACAGGTTGAGATAGTCGTCGCAGATCTGGAATATAAGACCCATGACGTTGACGAGGGATACGCAGTCCCTAGACACTTGTCAGACGGACATGTCTCATGGTGGTATTTTCAAGTGGACACATACTTTCCGGTATTGCTCTCCGCTTGCATCAGCTTGACAGCAAGTCTGAACAGACCACCCGTTTTATTTCCCACCATCTCCAGGTAGTCGTCCTCGCTGGGGCATGTGAGGGTGTCTCGCCAGAACAGGTCCATCCCTTGGCCGCGATGCAGATTCAGCAGTTCCTTGACGTAGATGTCGATCGCAGCCGGGTTCTTCAGTTTCTGGACCTCCTGCAGGGCGAGGAAGTAGACATAGTTTGCAGAGTTGATGGTCTGCGCTGTTCCGAAGATGTTATGGGCAACCGGAACGCCTCTCCGAAGGACGGAGGAGTCTTCGACGTCGTCGATGCTGTCGCAGGCATGCTCGTCAGCACGGGTCTGGAACTGAATTTCACAGTACTATTTCTCCGACTTACAGCAGAGATGCCGTATGTAGCATGACTACCACCTTGGTGATGATGGCCAAGCTCTCCTCCGGGACCTTCAACCAGGCGTTGAAGGCCGTGATGAACTGTCTCCGGATGTCCTTCCCGGGATGCTGCAGCATGTAGTCGTACGGACCCATCAGGATCTTATCCTTCTCCTCCGACCACTGGCCATCCTTGTGTTTCGTCCCATCGACGCTGGAGCGATTTCGGCTGTGTCTGGGCGCGGGGTTTGTATGAAGCTGCTGACCCCCGGACGAGTTCATCCACCCGTCTTCCGGGATAGCTCTCAAACCGGAGTTTCTCGAGTTGATATTGCCATTTGCCATCCCGGTCGAGCTGGTCCGCGGCGGGATGGCGCTGGGCGGCTGGAAGGACTCGGAGACCATGGCCGGCGGTTGACTATGTTGACGAGGGTTTCTGGAAGGGGACACGTCGTACGCCACAGCTGCTTGAGGAGTCTGCTCGGGTGGCGCGTTACAAAGAGGTGTAAGCTGAGATGATAAGTAGATGAGAAAGCCGTGTAGAAGAGTGCAGAGAAGAGCAGGAGGGACAGGAGCTATGCGAAGCGCGATGCCACCGGCGCCTCAGGTTCAGTCTGGTGTTTGGGCAGAGCGGGATGACGCACGAGGGGTCGGGTCGATCACATGGCGATCGCCCTAGCTGGGATCTTCCCGTGCGGAGAAACAGACAGATCCAAGCTTTCCACTTTCTGGATAATCCCACCCTGCAGCTGACAACGTGCTATCTCTGCAGCATATGTAGGTAAGTACTTGAATGAACTTTTCTAGACCCCTCCTGACGGACTCAAGTTAGCTCTGGACTACTGTAAGACAGAGCGCTCCTTGCAGCTCGGGGAGTTCTCAGCATCCCAGCAGAGAATACGGCGCTTAACTATCGATATTCTCTGTGCCAATCGTGGCGCTAAATCAACCCCTCACAGACCGGGCATCGATCAGGCTCCAATGATGTGCGGTGGGGATGGGCGGTGTACCGCTGGCAGAATCTCTCACCTAGCCAACGACCCGCATGTTTACGCTTCAGCCCTGGCCGATCTGGTAGTTGAGATATCCGGGAGGCTGGGCTGAAGAACGCCATATCTTGCCCGTCGTCCGCCGACTGCCCCTCGGCCTTTTTCAGCCCAGCTGAAGCGGTTGGGGAAAGCTATTATTTTATACTTTATCAAGTTATTGTTCTTTTTTTTTTTTCACGAGACCTCAAGCCGATCCTCCAGTCCGCTACGCGACGCGACGATTTGAACCCAATTGGCAATGGAGACGCTGCTGGCGCATTCGTTCGACTATCTCTCGTCCTACGAGCCAAGCAAGATCCGAAAAGGCCTCCGCCAGGTCGAGGGACTATTGGCCCAGATATGTCTCTCCAAGTCCAGGCAGACGCCGGTCGAGAGGCGGAAGTCCATGACGTCCGGGGCCTCGGCACCAAAGGCGCTAGGGGAGCTCAAAGATGATCCAGCCTTCCGAGAGTTCTTCAAGCTCCAGGATGGGTTCCAATGGAATGGTAAGTTAAACAAAGAAATCAATCAATCAATTAATTAATTGATTTCGGAACAATCTGAGACAAAACTCCCGTTCGGGTAAAAAGAAAAACAAAGCCACCACCTCCACCACCACCACCAGACGAACAGACTAACTAAAAATTAATTAATCATGAAACAGTCGCCCTGCGCCTCGTAACCTGTCTCGAACATCTCCTCGGCCGAGGTAGCAACGGCACCAACGACCTGCTCATCATCTCCACGCTCGACCTGATCCAGGGCATCCTCCTCCTCCACCCGCCCTCCCGCGCCCTGTTCGCCCGCGAGATCTACATGAACCTCCTCCTCGACCTCCTCGACCCCATCAACTGCCCCGCCATCCAGTCCTCCACCCTCCTCACCCTCGTCACCGCCCTGCTCGACAGCCCCGCCAACACGAGGACCTTCGAGGCCCTCGACGGCCTGCTCACCGTCACCTCGCTGTTCAAGCTGCGCGCCACCTCCCGCGAGGTCAAGCTCAAGCTCGTCGAGTTCCTCTACTTCTACCTGATGCCGGAGAGCCCCCCGGCCGTCCTCCCGACCGCTCGGTCCAGCGCGCCCAACACGGCGCACCGCAATAATCCGAGCAAGCTCGCGGGCCCCTCCTTCTCGAGGAGTGTCAATGGGGCCGGCACCGGGGCTGGTGTTGGTGGTGGTCGAGATGGCAGAGGGAGTCGCGATACGCGGACGACCGAGGAAAAGCAGGCGCTGCTGGGACGTTATCTCAACAACGTCGAAGATCTGGTGGAGGATCTGAAGGAGACGGCTCCGTTTGGGGGCACTGTCTATTAACGGCGGAAATCGGAATCATGGTTATTCGGTACTCTTGACATGTTGGATCCGTTCTTCAAAGTCTCCTGGATGACTGGTATTATTTTTCCCTTTTCACCTTTTCTTTTACTCTTAATTTGCATTGGGTACAGCACGGCGCCTGGTGGGATTCAGCGATCCATTTTGCATTTTCCTTTTTTATAATGATTGGAATCTTTGCATGACCACTGGGCAATTTCTTTTTTTTCCGTTTTTCTCTCTCTGGTATCTAGGTAACTCAGTGACGTTTCTTTCATGTGCTTGCTTGATTGATCAATGGTGTTTTCTCTATCGGACTAAACTAGCCCGAGCGAAATGGACGAACCCCATACCTACCTGATAGTACGTACGATCGGGTGGAATCCATTCTTATAGAAAACAAGCCCATTCCAAGCAGAACACCAAGACTGCTTTTTCTAATCATAAGAAATGTCGGATGCTGTATACTGAGGTTGTACGTAAGAACCTCACATACACCCCTCCTTGAGCATCCAAATAGAACATGTCTTTGATGTTGGCATATAGATACCCAAGTATTGTAGGTATCTACTCCAGAGGAACAAAATCCGCATCATGGCAGGTCTGCGGTGTTTCCCTGGGTTGCCCATTGAAATATGACTCTGGAGCGAGCTGGAAAGACTCCAAGCTTTCACCCGAACACGCAAAAGGCATTTGCTTCCGTCCAGTCCTGCTGTCCAGTCCAGGCCTGTACATTGGGTAGGTGCACATCAGGAGACATAGGGGAAAAAATACATACATAAATGATGTCTTGAGGAGCTTATGTTGTGTTATCCATTTCATTTCCCATCGTTGAACGCAGCAGTGCATTTCAATCATCCATCATAGGTAGAAAAGAACCGGGTCGGAGCTTCGGGGAGGAAAGAAACAAAAACAACGGAAAACCAAATTTTCAAAACAGAACGGTGGGTAGGTATCATGAACTCAGGATGACAGTAAAACAGTGAAATCAGGCTGACTTATGAACATAAAAAACCGGCGAAGAAGAGGGGGGAGGAACACAATCGCAGGCTTAACGCTGAATCTTTCGCATCGTATCCAACCAATGACATCGGACAACATGATCCAGAACAGGATCATAAAAACGGAACGAATACCAAGGAAATATATGGCATGGCATGGTTCGCTAAAGACAAAACGAAGAACGCGCTTATGTACCCTTCCCAGATCCTAGTCGGGTAAAAATGCCTAGTTCTCGTCCCCATTCATCGGGCGAGCCTAATTTAGATAGGGGTATGTGGAGTTCAGACTGGGTTCGAGTCCAACGGCTGCCCAACCTGCGGAGGATGAGACATGGCATCTGTCGTCGTACTCGGAACCGGTTGACGGAAGAGGCCGTGATCGCTTTAATTATTCTGTGGCCGCTGATAAGAGCTTCCTGCCACCCCCCCGAGTCGCAGCATTAAAGTTGTTCGTCGCTGTCGTCGTATTGCTGTCGGCAAACGGGTTCTGCACCTGAAAGTCATCCGAGTTGTACTGGTACCTGCTACCGGTCCCGTTGCTGATCGGCGCAGAAGCAAAGGCAGCGGTAGTAGGGTCGATAGGAGATATCGGCGACCCAAGATCAGTATTGGTATTCCGCGGTGGAGGAGGTGGTGGGGGCACTGGTCGCACGGCACCTGATGAGACCGGTTCAGTTGGTGGAGACGGTGATGGGGAGGGTGCAGTTGCAGTTGCGGTTGGAGTAGCATCGGCAGTACCGTTATTGGCAGCAGCATCTGCACCCAGGGTTTTCCGCGCGTTGAGAATGCCACGCTGGTACTTCGACAGCGCGACGGATAGCTGGTCATTGGTCTCGATCAGTGTGAGGAGCGTATCCTCATCAGGGGCCGGGTTATCGCAGTTGATGTAGCCCTGGATGGAACCGGACGCCGACTGGCATCGCATCGAGAACTCCTTGATCAGGTCGTTGCCCAGCATCTCTGCCGGAGGCGTCGACTGGACGAGCTGGAGGAGCAGCTTCGCGGATGTCCGTGCCTCTGAAATGCGCGCTGAGAGCTCATCGGGGGGAGGTAAGGTCGTCGGCCTTGGGGTGCGGTGTGGGCGGTGGTTGAAGTAATTCTGGTGTTGGGGATAGTGGTTCCGCGGAATATTACCTTGCTGCGCATATGTTGTCAGCATACGTCTAAGGACATCAGAGGCAAGAAGACAATCTTACCCCTGCAGCCTTCGCATATCTCTCCTTTGTCCACATCTGCAGGAGCAGCTTGAGATCCTCATCCCAGGACCTATGCGCCTCGAATATATCCAACGTCTCCCTGAGGATCTGCTGCACGCCCATGTCACGCCCCTCGCGTAGCAAATCCTTGACTGTGCTCACGAACTTGACATCGATGTTCCGCGTGAAGGTGTGGCCCGGGTTGTCGCTCAGGATGCGTATCAGCATGACCGCATTATACTGGACACCGGGCTGAGCCGTGGCCGGGTACGAGAGGAACTTGCGGATACACAGAGCGGCCTCCTTTGCGGCGTTGGGACTCGATTCTGCGGCCTCGACGATGGCGGGGAGGTGGAGGTACTCGTCGCCCTGTTGCCGACAGCAGATCAGCAAGATGAATGGCCAGAATGGAAAGAAAGGAATGTGAAAATAAGCTAGCCTAGACGTACCACATGGTTGGGGCCCCCTCCAGACTCGCAGAACGCTTTCTAGATCGTAGACATCCCCGCCGTCAGCCATCGCGCCCCGTGTCTATGCAGCCCGCAGCCCGCAATGCAAGGTGGGACGCTGCTGCTGCGATCGCGCGGAAAGGGGGATTAATACTAACCACCTCCCTCAGTATAGTCGCCTCCGGCGAGTCTTCAGGGTATGACGGAGTGCGTTCAAGCGTCTGGCCTGTCCAGGTGCAGGCAACTGTGTCAGCATTGACGGTCTCAAGCTCCAGGCGGGTACCTGGATAAGGAGCGCAGCGCGGGCCAACTCACTTGCGCGCTTGTTTAGAGAACCGAAGATGCGCTTCATGGTGAATCAATCTCCCACTCCCGTGTACTCTGCTATTGTAGGTCGCTGAGTCCTGAATGCGCACGAGGTAAGAAGAAAATAAGGACTCAGGAGAGTCTGCACGTTCGACCGGGGGGGGAAGCTTGACGCTTGTCCAGGCAGACGCAGCTAAACTCCGCAGAAAGTCCGTTGGCGCTGCGGGCGAAACGAGACGAAACGAGGGCGCGCCCGCCGTTTGGTCCAGCACAGCTGTGGCGAGTGGAGGCAAAGTGTGCCAGTACCAGCAAGCAGCGTCTACGACGCGCAAACCAATCCGTTTCTCGAGTCAGAAATATCTCCCAAGTTTCGGGCAAATCTGGATGCCTAGGTAAAATGCCGCAAGACAGAACAGGGCGAAAGCTGCAGGGTGAAGGACGCGCTGCACAGGTGGATAGGTACCGGCACAAGCACAGTCCAGCAGCGAACAAAATGTCGAGGAGGTAGAAAAAGAAATTAAAGAGAACTCAGGAGAAAGAAACCTGACTCTGGACTCTTGAGGCTCCCGGCGCGCAGGATGCAGGCGCCAAAACCCTGCAGCGTCTAAGGATCCCCAAACAGCCTGGAGCGCAGCCGGCAAAGCAACTCTATCGCGACGTGCAGTCCGGACTGAGATAGCAGTGGCACGTAAAGCTGGAGACATGCATACTGTATTTATGCACAAGTGAACCTCGAAGAGGTTCTTTGGTCGACACGAATAATAGAAGTACATGGGTATTTTTTTTCTCAGCTTCGAACCCTCCCCCCCGCACAGCCACACTATCTGTACTTTCTCTCAGCCTCGTGAAGATCTGTACAGAGTAATATAATATTAACATCCTCTAAGCGACCGCGACAGCGACAAATATCGCCAAGCCTCGACTCGATCTTCCAAGAAACTACCCCGTAGAGTCAAAAGTCTCTAAGATGTACGGAAGCAGTGGATCTCGGCCCGTCGTTCGTGGCGGGGCCTGCGAGTAAAGGCGGTGCCCTTATCACCCCCCCCCCCCCCCTTCTCGTGCACAGCCTCAATGACATACGACCCCTGCTGTCACTCCTTAATTCTTTCTTCGCTGGTTTTCGTGGGAGGGAGGGGAGCTCATGCACGTCACTCTGTCTTGGCCAGCACCCGATGCCTTAATCTTCTCGCTGACAGTCTTCTGACACCTCTTGGCTCCGTAAGCGCCCTGCATCGTGGCTAGTGTCTATCCCCTCCGACTGGAGTGCAGTTACACTGCAGTAAGGGTCCAGAAGGTTGGCATCCATCGACTCCACCAGGCTACGTAAGTGCGCATGTGCGTCTGCATCATGTGCAGGCTTCTCCTTTGGTTCTGCAATGTTCTATGTGCCGTACGGTACCTATATTTTACGAAGAAAGGGAAGATACCACTGCATGCATCCGCATTATTGTGCATTAGTACCTCGGGAGAATCCTGCCATTCGAAGGCATGATGGAGTACATAATAGCCAAGCCTTGAAACTTTTTTGCAGAGATGCAGGGATATCAATGACAGCTGAGATGATCAGCTGCCTTGTAGGATCTAGATTGAAAACATCAGGGAGAAGCTGCAAGAGGAAGCCCAGAGTCCACCTTCGAAGTGAGGACGATGGAGGCCGCCTTTTCCGGGTATTTACGTAACAGGACAGAACTGAGACTGCGTACTCCGGTCATTCGGAAGAAAAATGCAGAAAAAAATTGTTAAACAGACCGGAAACTTCATGTGGTTGTACATCTCTCGTCATCGCGTCAACTTATCAGACCTTATCGATCTCCGCAAGCCCTCAAAGAAGACCCGAAGCTCTTCATGTTCTGCTGACATACCAGGTTACTTATTCGACAAGTTCATCAGATTTCTGCCGGACGAGAATACCAGAGAATCGGCCCGTCCCTCCTTCGTAGAAACCGTCATCCACGGCACGCCAACGTCTGAGATCGTCGCCCCAGCCGATGCTCATGTTGAAGTGTTTTTGCAGGATAAACTCCTCGTCCTCGCCAATGCACTGCACGATGGTGCCCAGCAATGGATACTTGCTGTCATCCAGCATAACCTCCTTGAGCTGCTGGCAGCGATGGCGCAAGCCCGGGTTGATACTGTCTATGTCTGGGAGCACGAGGTTAAATTGCGCAAAGGGAGCATGGTCAGTAGAGAGCGGGTCGTGAAAGGGATTATGGACCGGGGCTTCTCTGGGATGGAGCATCACGTATCCGCAGGAGATGAACTCCCAGCGGTCGAGGTGCTTCGGCCGAGGTTCCCCGGATCCGGGGACGCGTCCGGAGTCCTGCTCGGCGATCGTAAGATCGGGAGTATGTCTATTGATCACGTCCGTCCAGCTACCCGGGCGGATGTATGGTAGGCAATTGTCAGTTTGTAGTATTACTGGACAATCTGGTTTGCGGAAAAAGCGCTCCCTCCAGGTTTCCCTACAAGGAGCCGCTGTCAATGAGCAGGAGTCTATGATCAGCTCCTTAAGTGCAGTTTCTCTGGAGGATATTAGGAACTTGTCCAGTAAGGCTGGACTGAACCAGCAGTTCTTGAACCTAAGTTTTTCCACATGCGGGAAGACGACGACTCTCTTATTGGTTCCACCATGGCAGAAGTCACGGCATCCACATATTGAAGTCAGAGGGGCCGGCATGACAAGCTGGTTGCGAGCAAACATCCCACTGGCATGTTCTCCTCCCCCAACGAAGCCGATAGTGAGGCTCTTGATCTTGGAAACGGGGCTGACTATTGCATCAAGAATCTGCATGAACTTTTCAGATGCCTGCGTTGGGTCCAGTTCCAATGGCGTATCACCAGATATCATTGTCTCACGCCAGTCCGGACTGACCATAAGCGTCAGATGAGACAACTCTTTCAGTGATTCACTGAAGATATCAGGCCGGACGATATCTTCCAACAGACCAGAGGGAATGCATGAGAGATGCAAGGAGTGGACATTGTGCAATGCATCAGAACACTCGATGACCGACACGACGTATGTTGTCAAGAAAGATTTCTGAGCCCATACCGTCTCACGCAGCCATTCAATCTGCTCCCTTGTGAGTTTCTTGGGACACAACTTGCGATCTCCAAGCTCCACAGCCGCCTGGAATTCTTCAACCCAATCGTGACCGGCGGCGATGTTCAAGCCGGAGTAAATTAACGGATACCATGGATCACAATTGGGTTTGCGGGCACCGAAAGTGACATATTGGCCTTTACCGCAGTTCATTGCATTATCCGCTCCCGGATTGAGCAGGCTGCTCAAGTAGTCCAACGTGGTAGAAGGATCAGGGTCCTCCGGGAAGATCTTGTGGGAAGCGAGGAGACTAATTAGTGCAAACCTGCTCAAGTCACGCGTGTCCCCAAGCCTAGGACTCGGGGGGATAATGCCGTCCTTCAGAAATCGAGGTGGGTATCTATCCGTGACTCGGAACGAATCGTATAAGTGGATCTTTCCTGCCTTGAGAAAGGAGTCTTGTTTTTGTTCGAGATCTTCAGATGATAGGGTGAAGGGAGACAGCTTCGCCAGAAGCCTCTTTGCTTGTGCCTGTAGGAAATAGCTATTCCACTCCCGCTCTTTTCTGATGTTTGAGATTTGGTGAGATTTCCCAAACACCGTAGGTTTTTCGTCAAAGTGACGAGTGTAATCAGAACCATCTGGTCCGTTCAGCCAGCCATGTCCGCTGTTGAGTGTCAAGCCAAGCTCAGAGACCTTCTTTAGATTCTTGAATTCCTTCTTCATTCTGATAACTTCATGCGCGGTGTCTTCAATCATCTGGAGCTGGTAGTACCGTTGGTACTCGGTCTTGGGCCAGGAGTAAGTACCCCAGCTCGCTGTCGTCGTTTCCATCTTTTGTTTCGTTGGTAGGTTACTGAGAGAATCTAAAATCTGGTAAATCAGCTATCAGGAACGAATGATGGTCGAGTCTAGCGGAGCCTATGCTAATATCGGACGTACCTTCATCCACCTCAAAGCTAATTCCAAATTTGCGGATACGATCGCCATATTTTTCAAAGGGCCCGCTAGGCAACGACATAGAACCATCATCTCTTTCAGTTTCTGAGGTCGGGATATCCTGCGAGAGCGAGTACATGCCTGGCCCAAATGGGACCACCACGGACTTGAACATAGCGCTTGCCAGCTTGGCAGAGAACTCGTGGTTGACAAGCCGCATACGTCCGATATCCTCACGGGAGAGAAAATCGGAGATGCAGAGGAAGATATCCTCGGGTATTTCGTTTGGTGGCCATTCTGGGTTCTGCTAAGACATGTAAGTCAACGGATACCACTTCAGGCGATGTATGGTGATAATACATACAGACATCTTGGCCCCTGGCAAAATGAGAACGAAAAGACGATTTTTTCTCTAGGTGTAATGGCTTTCTTGGGATGTATAATTGCCTTCCTTTTCCAGGGACGCAGAGTCTTCACCTTTGCTGAATTGTCCGCCGCCTTGCTTGTGACAGCGGGACTGGCGGGAGTGAGACAACTTAAGATTCTACTAATGTGAACCTCAAATGTCTGTGAAAGTTCAAGACTTCTGCTAAGAAATTCATCTGCTGGCGATGAACTAGGGATATAAAAGCAAGGTAGATAGAGTGAAAAGAAAAGAATGAAGGAGTCTTTCACTGTCTATGACCGGCACGTACCGTGTCTTGTAGCACACTTTGGGTTATCCCAATGCAATAACAGATTGATTCGGGTGTAAGGGAATATTCTCCGAGTTGAGGGAATGTTATGGATGTTTCATGCGTGATGGTGTGGTGGACGTAAGGTAGGCTATTGTTCGCACCACGAACCGTAGGCACCATATATGCAATGCAGAAACGAGATGTATACAACGCAAAAAACTTGATACCCCCTTTTTTTATATGACTTTAATAGTTTCAATCATGAAGATGACATGTATCCATCAAAGATGTCTATAGCACATCTGAACTCGGTCAGCTGCTATCGGCCAGCAGCATCAACAAGTCAAGATACCATCTGCGCAGAACTGGGTTGTCCAATATGTCGGGCAACCCCAGCACAAGCTTTTTAAATGTCTCTTCCTTTCAGGTAGATAGATGAACGAAAGCAAAGAAGAGATGAATGAAGAGATGAGCCTACGGAAGTGGCGACGAATTTGCGACGGTCGAGATGGAAATTGAGCGGGAGGCTCGGAGGTCCTGCCCAGATACCTCCGCTGTTGCCCTTTCCGGCGAAAGCGGATAAGTCCGGTCGAGGTCCGAACACTGTCTTGGAGCACGTAGGTATGGCACAGGTAACTGTCTGACCCTTATCTCGTGGTTTTATTTGATTTATTGATTTTCTTGGGAGAATTAGTTCCAAGCGTCCAGGGCTGGTATGGAGGTTCCTCCACAGCTGGACTGGCAGGTGACCGTGCAGGCTTGTACTGTGCTACCTACCCAACTAATCCAGAATAGTCACAGTGCTTCTTCCTAATATGGTTAAGGTATGGAGAGTGATATCTACCTACCTAGGTACAGAGGTACTGTAAAAATGGGTCTTCGATGCTGCGGTACGTCAATTCCAAAAGAGACTAGATACTATATTTCGTAGGATAATCTAACTAGTAGTTTTGAAATAACTAGATTATACCCAAATATGTATACGACCTACTTGCATTGTGAATGTCAAGGTAGACCTTCGAAAGGTGACTCAAACCTAGTCATATCTGCTCCGCTACGAGTAGATTACCTACTCCGTAGCAGCATCAACAAAATAGCACAATCTCCAACCAACAGAAACAGACTAACCCTTACATTTTACAATTCCATGGCGAGAAAGAAGAGATATGGATTCCGTGAACAGATACACCAAGGAAAAACCCCTTCCATTTAGGAAGTGGTCCATCGAACACCATTCACCCCGCAAACCTCACCTGTTATCCTTATCAAGTCCCATAGAAGGGAAATCTCCTGCAGACAGTGGCCTTAACACTCGACATGGTGACTCTATGGACAGAACCGATGCGGATGATTTCACCGTTTCCGCCGTGCGATATCCAAAAAGGTTGTTGGAGATAGACAAAGCTGATATGCGGAGGAAATAGAGGCTCTTCTCCCGTTATCTGCGATATATGAAGCTACCAGATACTAGTACTACAGCGACATCAGTTGTTAGACCGATATATCAAGAACTCGATCGGCTTGTAGCGGAGGCAAAGCTCCTCTGCCACGAGAAGCTGAAACACAACGATATATCCCCGAAGACCCATCCCCGCTGATTGAATTCATCCAGAGACTCGCAAAACTGGTGGAGATTATGGACCAGGAGATGCTGCCCTCTCCGAGATCATACAATTATTTCATCGAGGGTGACCCTCGAGAACTGGAATGTTCGATCCGACTCCGTCTACAGGACCGCTGGACGAGGAGCTACGCGACGTCGAACGAGCGCGCAGTACCCCATGCGAGGGATATCCACGCCCAGCGGGCCAGAAACGAGGGTGAAGTGCAGAGGATATTGATCGAAAAGCGGGATCTGCAGAAGAAAAATTTTCCATGTGTGCATTGGGCAACAACTGGATGGCTTTAAGAAGCAGCTTCAGTCTACAATTGAAACAGCGATCCGGGAATTCGAGGATACGATCCGGTTGTATACTATTCAGCTTAGTATCCTTCTCGAGGGGGCGGTTACTCCCGCCGATGTAGTGTCAGACATCATCAACCGGAAAGAGTATCCTTGCTGCAAAGATGGTTGCTATCGTTGACCGGCTTGGAAAGAAACTGAAGGAGATTGAGGAGGTTCTGGAGATACTGTGCCATAGCTCCAGGAGCACTCTGACGAGGATGAATCGATTGCGTGGGACGGATGTCGAGAAAGGGTACAGAAGGGAGACGGAGAAACGGCTCCGTCTGATGGACCCAGCGCCAACGTTTACGTCCCTAAGGTGAGCGAAGACACCCAGAAAATGCAGGCAAGCATCGGAGATGCACTGCAGAGCACTGTGGAGATCGGTCGAGATCTGGCGTTCATGGCGGATCTTGCACTGGATGAGTGGGTATCGTTGAAGATGCTGGGGCAGTTGGCAGCCGCGTTATCCGTAGGGGACAGAGGGAAGTGAGCAATGGGAACAGATATAAGGGAAAATATTATCTTTGAGGAGTGTCGGCGTTTCGGTGTGACAGTAGTATAGAAGGTAGCACAGTGCACTCTGTACGAGTCAGAGTGCTTGTACAGAGGGCGTGCTGCGTTCCATCGAGGCTACAGGAAGTTCCACCACCGTACGGAGTACATACAGATACTAAATCTACTCTGTACACACACATATACGCCCAACGTTCTTTGCGCGTAGCTCAATACTCCGTGAAAACACTAAAAGACAATGCCAGATCACAACGTCGGCGAGATAAGAAGACGGCGCGAGGGCGGAGCACCGACCGCGTCCTGGGCGGCCGCTCTCCCCCTCCAATTGGTGTGTTCGCAGCCTTCACCGCAGCCCACAGGGGATTAAAGAGCCCGCTGCCCGGCAAAATCCCTTCATCTGACCCTTGCCGGCCGCCTTGCCTTGCCTCTACAGGATGAGAATGAACTTCTTTTTATAAGCGCTGGGAATCTCTGATTTGCATAACTCCACCAAGCCTCCACATCGTCGGCCAGCGTACAGGATAGCACTGTACGCCACGCACGGCTGCGATACGCCCGTCCGCTGCTAGAACCCGCGACCCCAGACCTAGCGGAGATTCCGGAAAGAGAAAAGAAGGAGTGACAAAGGGGGAAAAAAATGACACACAGGATGGAGGAGCGACACCTGCAACGTAGCATCTCCTTTCATCCGCATCCCTTCCATCTGCGCCCAGATTCCTCCCACGGGCCAGCCTCCTCCAGGATGTCGTTGCCCTTCAATGAGGCCACCAGCACTGGTGTCGAGAGCATCGCCTCCCACCACCATCCCAGGATGAGCTCCGACGAGGAAGGGCAGCCGCCTCCGCGGTACACCCGTGAGAACGACCCCTTCCAGCTGGCGACCAAGCTCAAGTCATCCGATGAGATCCAGCAGATCAAGGCCAACACGTCGCGGAAGCGGGAGGGCTCGCTCAAGGACAATGTGCGGTCCTTGACCTCGTCCAAGAAGCTGCAGGGCTTCTACGAGTCGCAGAATGAGAGCATCAAGCGCATGCTCAAGCCCGTGGAAGAGCACGTCCGGGCGGCCAAGGAGTACAACACCCAGAACCAGCTCAAGTACAAGATCGCCGTGTACGGCAGTTTCGCGGCCAACGTGATCCTGTCCATCGTGCAGGTGTACGGCGCCGTCGCGTCCGGCTCGCTGTCCCTGTTCACCACCATGGCGGACGCCGTCTTCGACCCCATGTCCAATCTCACCCTGCTCATCTGCCACAAGGCCGTGAACCGCGTGAATCCGCGCAAGTTCCCCGCAGGGAAAGCCCGCATCGAGACGGCCGGCAACATCTGCTTCTGCTTCATCATGACGGCCGTGTCGCTGATCCTGATCGCCTTTTCCGCGCGCGAACTCAACTCGGGCAGCGAGTCGGAGACGTCCGACTTCCACCTGCCCTCCGTCATCGCCGTCGTCGTCGCCTTCTCCACCAAGTTCGCGCTCTTCCTGTACTGCTGGGCGCTGCGGAACCAGTTCTCGCAGGTTCGGATCCTGTGGGAGGACCACCGCAACGACCTGTTTATCAACGGATTCGGTATCTTGACGTCTGTCGGTGGAAGCAAGCTCCGCTGGTGGATCGATCCCATGGGTGCCATCATCCTGTCCGTCCTCGTCGCCGGACTGTGGCTCCGTACTGCTTATTCGGAGTTCCAGCTGCTTATCGGCGTGACGGCCGACATCCAGACGCAGCAGCTCATCACGTACATCTGTAAGCCATTCTCTCTCTTCCCATAATCATCACTGTAAGCTTCAGCATGAGACAGACCTTTAACATCCAGCCAGCCATGACCCACTCCCCCATGATCACTGCAATCGACACCGTCCGCGCCTACACCTCGGGACCGCGCCTGCTCGTCGAGGTCGACGTCGTCATGGACCCCAACGAGACTCTCCAGGCGACCCATGACGTTGCGGAGGAGCTGCAGATGAAGCTGGAATCGCTTCCCGATGTCGAGCGTGCCTATGTCCACGTCGACTACGAGACGACGCACAAGCCGGAACATTTCCTGAAGAAGGAGCTTTGAACTTGCACGTCTTTGACGGGCTGTGCATAATGATATGCTTGATTGTGGGATTCATTGCGAGTTACGGACGATTATTTCGTTGCGAAGTATATTCTCTCGGGAATTTTCGCACGCAGTGCGGTGCGTCTGTAAACAGCTGCATAAATAAACCCTATGTAATTCCTTTTTTTGATCGTGATATTGTTGCCGCCAGAGGGCCAGGGGGGTTTGATTATCATGACGATGATGACCCAGTTGGTTCGTTGCTAAAAAAAGACTACCTAGACCGGCATCGTGAGTTAAGATGCGCAGATGCTCAAATTAATGCAGGCCGAATTGAAATCATGCAGATCAACTTTGACTCGTTCAATTGGCCACCTCCGTACAGTACCCTAGGTACCAAGTAGTTACAGGTATCTGTCCATTGTTCCTGGACTCATCCAATACAAAGATTTAGTCCCCTGCTACGCTGAACGGAGTACAGTACTCCGTAGTAGGTAGACGCTGCCGACCAGACCAGACCGTGCACATAGTATTGACATTCCATAAACTATTCTCAGGAAGTCAGGAGTCGGGAAAGGCAGGCAGATGGGATCGACAGCGCATAACCTACCCTGCCCAGTTGAACCAAAACAGACCCAGAAACCAGGGTCCTGAATCTTGCCGGGTTATCGGGACGTGGGGCCGCCGCTTGTGTTGTTGAACGGAGGTGGGGCTTTTATACGCTCGGGCTCTCGCTGGGTCGGGACCGGAAACCAAAACCATGTATCTCTATCCCTGGAAAACCCTGGATTCTAGAAACATTCCTAGCATGGCAATGCCGAACACCGTGGGAGTGGGCCGGCCATGGCATGGCACTGGCAGTCTCTCTCCCTCTCCCTCGGTGCACCTATGATGAATGACAACGTATAGGTAATGACAGCCACCTAGGTAACCTAAGCTATTACGGACATTCAACGTCGATAGACCCATACGCTTCACTGTACTCCATTATGTATGTACTAACTGCCCTCCGTACATCAAAAAAAAGCACATCTTTCTCAAAATCTCTTCCAACCTCCAATAGATCCTGATAGACAGAGCTATAACGTAGGATAATGTAGGTCAATTCTCTCGACGACTCCATGGAAGAAGGTCTATCTTGAATAGGCGACGGAATATCTCTCTTTTGCGGGTGGGAAATTTCGTATGTGGTCTGAGCGCATCTTGTAGGTCTTCGTGCAGTTCTCTGAAAAGTCCATAGGAGAGCCACGTTGGATCTGCTCCTTGCTCCGCAAGCATTCTGCAAATATCAGGCAGCATGCCATAGTGCGGTATGTAGTCATTGTCATTGTCTCCATCTTCGTACGCGGACAACTTTCTGTAACGAACTATGGAATAGAGCAGGCCATCGGCGTCTCTCCGAGAGAGGCGCTTGAAATGTTGAGAGCTCGGATCGAGCTTAAGACGGAGGTACTAGTGGTGCCCATAGAACAACAGTATCCAGAGGAACTCGGCAGACTTCCCGAACTTCGTAGGCTGCGGATTCTTAGAATCCGCCAGATCTGACAAGAGGGATTCATGAAGATGATGTATAGCCTCTTCCAGGCTGCTTATGAGGTCAGTCTGGACCGTTCCAGTGCAACTTTCGCTTTTTAACACGTATCTCAAGGCAAAACGCAGGGATTCAACATCTCTTGGCTCAAGTTTAGAAGAACGAAAGGCTAGCCGACCCAGAACCTTTAGTTCCCGAACATAACCGTTTGCAAGACGGCGACAGGCATCGAAAGTCTCGCCTGCCCCTTTGGAAATCTGAGACGCAATTCGTGGTTGGGCGATGAGATCCTTAACGGTATGGTGAAGAAACATGACGGTACGATTCGTTGTAACCTCCAGCAGACCCTTGCACCTGCTATTCAGTCGCTGTCTCGTCTCCTCAATCATATTGAACTGGTCGGCTTTTGGTATCGGTTCAACCTTAGCTTGGAAGGTCAGTGAGTTGTCCTCCTCGTCTGCAAAGGAGAACACACGTAGGCTGGGGGTCTTTTCGGCGGTGAAAACGATCCAGAGCATCTGGGCAAGCGTGGGTGTAGTAAATCCGGTCAAGACTGTCTAGTAGCTTTTGAAAAAATTGGTCAAGGTCAGCTGGCAACATATCCAGTCGCTTCTGTAGATCCGATATCCTGTCCGAGTTCGTCAGCCCCTCAAGAAGAGACCTAACTGCAAGGTGGACCCAAAGAAAGACTCCTGGAGCCTTCTCAACAACAGAGTTCACGAGCGCAAGTGCATATTCGGGCTCACAACTGCTTAATTGGAGATACCGTTTGTTCTGACTGAACTTGTCCAAGACATACTGCTTGATATCCTTTTCAGTAAGGTGCTCCAACTGAAGACTCGGCTTGTTTTCGAACGCATCCTCAAAGATTAGCCAAGGACGACTGGCCGCGCATATCTTGACATTGGGTAACCTGGCCGCTGCAATAATCAAGTCCACAAGATCCTGTTCGTCTCCGTCAAACTCATCAAGACCGTCGATGAACAACGCTATCCTGAGAGACTCGTTTGATATAAGGGCCTCGAAAGCCAGCTTCAGCTCAGACCAGGCTCAAAGTCCTATAGAGAGTAGTTTAAGACGCTAAGATAACCTGGTGAATGGTCACTGTACCTGGTTTAAAAACATCTCAGGGTTATACAGTGAGTTTTTTCTCTATATCCGCATCGTCCATTGAACCTTATCCGATACATCTGCCTTTGTGGAATAGGCTTTGCCTTCGTAGACTTGAGAGTTAATATCGTCCTGATTACCCCTTAACGTATCCAAGCTTCTGCTGGATCTATTAGCGGCATGCTCCATATTTCCCATCTCTATGACCACATCCCCCTCCCTGATGCGTTCTCCTCCGAGGAGGCGCCTTGTGTGTTTAATGAGCTCTTCCTGGAAGTCCTCGGAGGTCCATTGCTTGATGACGATGTAGTTGCTATCATGCTGCTTTTCAGTAAGGCAGAAAATGACAGCTAGGTCTTCTTGATGCATTGTTGAACTGATTGGGGGATGAGCAGGGGGTTTGATGGCTTACCTCATCCCATCCCATGGTAGGTGGTAGGCAATTAGAATTTCAGGGAGGAGATGCTTCTGGTGGACCTAGGACACGATGCTGTCTCAGCCGTCTTTCATGAAAAGGCAAGTTTCTCCCTACCCTTATGTATGTCGCCCTATTGGTTTGCTCAATGCTTTCCGTCTCCCGCTTCCTCTCCCTGTCTCTGCTGTGCAGGATATCATCAAGCTGCTCTTCTGTGTAGTCAAATTCCTTTAGTAGCCCTTTCCGAAACTCCTTGTCCTTTTCTTCCTTTTCCTTCTGTTCCCTCATGATGCGTTGCTCCTCCTTCATGGCCTCTCTCAAATTTTTCTCCTGTTCCTGGAGTTCCTTCACCTTGCTCTGCAACGAATTCCTTTCATTTAATAAATGCTCCTGATCGGTAACTGTGATGTCGTCCGATATCTTTGCGTCTTGTGTGCCCTTCTCCGCGTCTGATAGACTCTGAGTCGCACTTTTCATGCTCGGAAATGAAAGATCACTGTCACTTTGTCGCTCACCAAGTCCGGATGTGATTGGTTCGGCCGATTCTGCAGGGTCTTCCTGTAGTTTACTTTCAGTATCATCGTCTACTATTGTCTTTGGAAGGGCAAAAAGGGCCAGTTCTTCCTGGTGCCGTCCAACATGTCGCTGAAATTCCTTGAGAGACGGTATTGTATCCAAGCATAAAGGGCATTGCACAGTAGCACCCAGAGCCATCGGCCGTTCACTCAGACTTGCGAGGGTATCCAGCTGAGCCGCTGCTCCAACATCATGGTGATGCCGCATCATATGTTGCTTGAAACCAGCAACGGATTGAAATCTCTCTTGACACCCAAATGCACAGTGCCATGTTCTCCAGTGCTTCTGCATGACGTGCTCCAACCATTGGTGACGTCTTGAAAACTGCTGATCAGAGACCAAGCAGTCTTCCCACAGACATACATAGGGACGGAGATTCTTGAAGACATGTTTCCTGGAAGGTATTAGTCATAACATCACGATAAGGATGCATTGAACTGAGAATTTGCTCACTTCCATGCCGCGCGATTGCTAACTGAGATCATCATGTAGCAGCAAGGACACTGGAATGGTCCGTTTTCAGACTCTTTCGGTGACGGTGGAGATTGGAGTCTCCCGGGATCTGCTACGGACGTTGCATACGATGTTTGCGATACGCCAGTATTAGAGCGCTCATCGTCGTCCACAGCATCGAGAGCGGGCCGTGACTTTCCGGCAATTTTCACGTTCAGAGGAAGCGAAGATGCAACCGTGCTTTGTGCAACAATTTCTGTCTTCCCTGAGTCGAAGTCCAACCCCTGGGCAAGCTTGCTGTGATGTGCTTCCCTATATTTAAAGTATCCTCTTCGCCAAGACATCGCCTTCCCAAGTCTCTCCACAGTGCCCCGGCTAGCCTGGGGAATTTCATATAGACGTGTCCGATATCGTAGGGTTCATAATAAGAAGTATCAGTAGACGCAGGTTTCATATATCGGTCATGTGGCGCAGGATTTCGAATAGTCACTGAAAGTCTCAAGCAGTTGACGATTTCCACAACATCGGAGGTGATCTGGAAGAGCTCTGTTGAAGCTGTCATCGATTCCTCTGGATAGTCGACATTTCTATTCTCCTCCTCGGAGTGTGTCTCCGATGTATCTTCATCCGATTATGATGATAGTCCGTCCCAAGGAGTGGTCTCTCCGGTAATAATGGAAGTGGCTGTGTGCTGTCAGACATTGCAAATTGCCAGACAGTTATTCATACAAAGAGCTTAGAAGAGGAAATACATAGTGCATAGGTTTCCCTTTGCAAATATCGTAGCAG
Source organism: Thermoascus crustaceus (assembly GCF_041956765.1). Lineage (NCBI taxonomy): Eukaryota > Fungi > Ascomycota > Eurotiomycetes > Eurotiales > Thermoascaceae > Thermoascus > Thermoascus crustaceus. The sequence continues at coordinate 136,955 of NW_027192533.1, read as the reverse complement.
GGGAATATACCATCATTAAGTGAATTTTTCAGATCCTCCAGAAGGCCAATTACCCGTTCCCGTAAATGGGACGCATCCCGTAGGCGATAATCAAGGGAGCTGCGTCCATAGTGATGCGCTCCAATGTTACTTGACCAAACTTTGAATCTCGCAAGCTCGTCTTTTATCGTTAGCAAAGGCTGAGTGGAAGAGTCGACACTCTGCTCGGCCAGCACTGAAGAGAGAGTCTGGAAAGACTGTAGGCATCCGGACACGCTCTCTGCGATCAACGCCATTACACTTATTTTCAGAGGAAAATTCTGAGTATACCAACATGGAGAAAGTTATGTAAACGCCAGTGGCAAGCTGATACTCTCGGGAAACATCCAGGTCATGTTTTCTGCTCTGAGAATATTGCTTTTGCTGTTTTAGCCGCTGCTAACCCGTACTCACGCTCAGCTGTTTGCACTGCTCTCTAACCTGCTTCAAACTCTTCAGTCTTGACACAAGAAGATGAGTGGATTCGAGGTCGCAGGTATTGTCCTTAGAAGTATCCCGCTTGTTATTTCCGCGCTCGAACACTATTCTGATGGGGCTCGGACGCTGAAGAGATGGAGGAGCTACGACGGAGAGCTGAAGAGCCTTATAAGGAGTCTGAACACAGAGATGGTGAAGTTTCAGAATGTCTGCGAGAATCTGCTGCAAGGCATTGTCCCGCCGTCTCGAATTGAGGAAATGCTAAACGACCTTTTGGCCCTCTTTGGAAAGACCTGGACGTCACCCGGAATCTCCAGCGCAGACTCTGGAGTTCCTTCGAGATCTTCGAAGAGACAGTTCAAGATATGAAGGACGCAATAGAGGAGATGAAAGAAAAACTTGACCTTGGGCTTGATGGGAAGGTGTGAGACATCTTTATTAGATACCTATTCTTTGTTTACAGAAAGGCTAAACTACAGCGAACAGGTCAGGTGGACCGAAAGCGCCTCGATAGTTCGCGAGTTGAAACGCGCCACATTCACTTTTAAACGAGCAGACTATCAGATTGCTGGGAAGTCTTATAAAAGCATTTAAAATACCCTTCATTCAAGCATTGTGTGATTGTCCTGAGCCGCACAACGTCCACCTGGAATTAGTTCCACACTCTAATGTTCCAACTCCCCGTGACGACGAGGACATGATTGCCCAGGATCTCCATTGTCGAGTTGTCTTGTCAAACACCCCAAACCCTGCAGAGATCGATCAGACAGCATGGCTTTGGAATGAACTCATCTTGAGACTTGCTGAAGTCCCAAAGAAGCAGATCCCTACAATTGAGTCACCGGACTTTCAAATACCGCGCAAGAAGAGTGGCGTGAAGAGTGTAAAGTTCTCCACATTGGAATCAGCACATTCGAAGCAGATTCAAAAATCGTCGAATGGCTCTGTGACACTCCTCGAGTCAGCAACAGCTTCATTGACCATAGGAACCGCCGTTGCAATATCCAGCGACCGAAGCGACCTTCCAGAGCTGGTTGATCTTTGTGCCGCGATTAGGCATGCAGAGAAGCAAAGGATGGCGGACTGCTATGGATATATCGTTGACAGATCAATACCAACATCCTTGAAGTATGGAGTCTACCGGTTACAACACGCATTGATCACGAGACTTGGACACGCATTTCCCTGCGAGACATCCTCAAATCAAAGTCCAAAATGCAGCCTCAGTTGAGCTACACAGACAAGCTTCGTCTGACTGTCGCAATCTCATCCAGCGTACTGCAGTTGCAGGGAACACCGTGGCTCCCAGATATATTGATTGCCAAGGACATATTCTTCATCCGACGAAATGGCGTGCCTCTTTACAAGCACGTATTCATCTCACAACGGCTCCCTGAATTTGGATCATCTCCATCGACTACAAATCCCATGAAGCAGACTCCCACCAGCTGGAATCCAACTGTTCTTGCGCTTCGTTCTCTAGGCATTCTGCTCATTGAAATCGTCTGCTGAAAAACGCTCGACACCCTTCGCAGCCCAAAAGACACGTTGGTGGCGAACGGCATTGGAGATTTTCTCACAGATTGCATGACAGCACGTCGAATTGCCCCAGAACTCTGTCATTTTGTCGGCTATAAGTATGAGAGTGCCGTCAAACGCTGCATCTAATGCGACTTTGACCACCCGAATCCTAGTTTTGAGGATGATAGATTCCGCCAAGATGTTTTCCATGGAGTAATTGCACTTCTCGAGGAAGACTTGAAAAACGCCAAAAGATCTTGACATCATGCAACTATATTCTTCTCGCAGGAATCCTAAATACGCCTTGACACGACTCCCAAATCAATATGTTATACAGCGATATAGAAGATGACTAAATAATGCAAGAGTCATGTTCTATACCAGAACTAGCGAACGAAAATCACAAACCGTCACCTACTCACAAAAAGTCCACATTAGCCTGGGATATGAATGGCAAAGGAAAACCAACAGCATCATCTCCTTATCATTCTCTTGTATCATCTCGTCTCAGCTTCGAATTGGTTCAAAAGTATGCGAAGCCGTTCCTTCTCCTCGTTTCCGCCAAAAATGGCATCCACGCCCCGTCTGCAGAGATCCAGCACGTCGGTCCGGCTCAAATGAAAGTGCTCCGCAGCGAGAAGGTACTCGTTCGACACGGGGCTGCAGAAGAAGCCAACATCGTCGGTCTGCTCCGTTCCAGATAGCAGTTGTCAGAAATTGCACGTGCATACTATATAGTAGAACTAGACCTAGACTAATAGAGATGAGCTTACTTACCGACAGAGTCAGTGGGCACTGCTGATGCAGCCAGTACCCAAAATGATGGTCTGGAAAGCCACCATCGGTCATCTTTGCATGCACATTACACGACATGCACAACTCGAGCCCCAATTTCCGCCTCACGATCTCCCGCTTCACATCGTCTGGGACGTAGATAACATGGCCCAATCGGTCCGGTTTGTACGAAAGCAGAGTATCCAGCTCCGTCCGCGAACCCGAGAACGCTGTCTCCGCAAAGTGCAACGTGATCTTGAGCCCCTGTCGCTTCGCTGCCACGAACGCTTCCCGGAAGACGGAGACGTCGCCCCTGGTCGGGTTCCCGCACAGGTCAACGCCCACAACGCCGCGGGAGCGGTACCGGACAGCGAGGTCGACGACCTCCGTCGCTTCGGAGGCGCTGTTGCTCCTGTCGATAGAGAGGATTAGGTACACTGACATGCCGCTCTTCCCACCTTGGGACGACCGGAATTCGTCAATGCAGTCCAGGACTGCCGTGACATATTTTTCCTTGGAGATGTTGAGGTCCGGGACAGCGCGGGGCGTCGTGCGGAGCTCGAGGTAGCGAACCCCATCGTCGCGGAAGTTGTGTAGGACGGAGCTCGTGGCGTGGCGTAGGCTGGGGAGGTCGTTGCAGAGTTGGTAGATGGATTTGGAGAAGACTTGGAAGAAGCTGTGATTGTTGAGTTCTCAATTGGACTCTTTGAAAGAGATGAAGGCAGAGATAGAAGAATCGGCCGAGATATCATGCGCAAAAAACGACTTAAATGAAGTAAAATGCAGGCGTTGTAAAGAACAGTGTATATACACCGGTTAAATTCCGTCTGTAATAATGCAGGTGGATTCAAGTTGTGACTCAACGAGGAAAAGGAAAAAGAAGCAGACAACCTACATCTGGAGATTATAATCCACCTTCCCCAGTGGCATGAGCACCAAGGGATCCTCAACCTGTAGGCCAGGATCTTTCGCTTTTTTCAGCATCCAGATCTCATGGAGACATTCTCGAGTAATGCTTCCACTAAGATGAGCATGGAGCTGGGCAACATCAGCAGGTGTTGGTGTAATGAGTAGGGAAATCATGCATCTATCTCCTCCATGTGTAGTAGTTAAGTATATAAATGCATACCTCGACCTTTGGCAATGCCTTGGTAAATGCTCGATCAACGGGCTTGGATAGATCCATAACTTGACGCGTCCGGAGAAGCAGCCTCGACTGCGCTGTCCGCCTTCTCTGCGTGCAGGAGCCTAAATAATGTATTCCCTAGGTAAATATTGTGTTACAAGTCCTATTTAAGGCGGAGAAGCTCCCAAGAGGCATCTGTTTGGAGTTCAGATATGGTCCCGGAGGATGTGCGGAGAGTGGGGGAGCATCCGTGAGTCAGGTCGAAATCCATCCATAAATGCTAGGTGGAGCCGGGTGCGGCACACGTGAGGACGCAGCTTGAAGCGCGCTGTAACCTCGTTAAGATAGCATCTAGTGCTAAGGTTGATACTTGCATGCACTAATTAGAAGAATGCAGTGGCTTCTGCATCTAACACTGGTTGGTGGTTGGCTGATTTTGGCTTTGGACTTATTGAAGAGCGCTGGTGTCGATACCTGTTCTCAAATCGAAGTCTCCATGATCAGACGGAAATGTAAGAGCTGCTTCGAGGATTCTCAAGAACAGTGAGAGTGTCCTCTGGGAATAGTGTTGCTGGTTGTTTTCTGCAGAACCGACGTTGAAGTCGCCAAGCCTTGACAGAAACATGATAGGGTTCAGGCCCTAAGGCATTCAGAGTATGGGATTCAATACCTTTGGTACATTGGCTGTGAACGTATGTTACAGTATAAAATACTACTATATCATCTTTACTTGAGTTAATTTTAAGTAATGAAGTCTGAGTACCATAATACTAGAAATCAGGATCGACCTAGCCCGTCAGGTGCTTGCTGTTCGAGTCTAGTGTCACGAACAAGAAATCTTCCAGTGACAAAGTTTGTTCAATTAATTTACTAGGCTTTTAAGAATCGATATCAACCAAACTTTATTCTACTACTACAAATTCTGCAGATCTGATGAGCTACCAATATGTCCTTATTATTTTATATATTTATGAGCCTGAAGGGGGTAAATTATGGTACATGCACAACATGTGCTGTACATTTATATGTACTGTACAATTTGTACAATGCCTTAACGGTTCATCTCTTCCAATTGTTCCCGGGCCTGCTGTTTGCCTCGCTCGCTGACATTGCGGTTTCGAGTCGCTCTTTGTGATAACATTAGTATATATATAACCATCCTCCAGCGCAAAGCAAATATAACAAATCGCGATGAATATAAGTATGGATATAACTCACGCTTTCAGCCCTCTAGCCCGATTGCTGGAAGTCTTCGTCGTCTGGATTTCCTCTTCACTGCTGCTTTGACCGCCGCCTTCACCGCCGCCCTCGTACTGTTCTTCGAGGATCTTCTTGGCGCGTCGTTTAGCAGGTTCCGAAACGTGTGGGTTTGAAAGAGTTCTTATAAGGGTATCAGCGGATGAATAAGCTGTCTGTCTCGCAATAGATATCTCTCATGTGCTGGGTATACATACGCTTTGTACCCACGCGCTTGGTTGAAGGGGTCGGGAGAGCGCGAACGCGACCGTGATTGTCCGCGAGGCATGGTGTCTGATTTGGGTATGTATGTGGTTACAGGGTATGTATGTACAATACTGTTCGTGGGAGCGGAATCAGTTGTACAATTATTTACTTCAGGATCACTTGCGCGATGAACCGAATGACATCTTTATATATGCCTACTATGTGCCTGTACCAAATATCAAGGTACGTTGGCAAAAGCTCCTACGTCATGCGAACCGGTGGTTCTGGACAAGACGTAACGATGAACGCAAAATGACCGAGTCCCGATGCAAAAAGGTCCTCGAAATTAATCGGTAGTTTTCTCTTCGACTATTACTGGAGAAATGTTCTAGATTGTGGTGGCACCGCACAATAATTCTGAATGCTTTGCGAACTATCTGCGTTCGCCATTTCGAGGGCAAGGAAGGCGACCTTCCGTCTTGCCTCAGGATGCTTGTTTCCTTGCCATAGAAAACGATTAGTAGGTATGCGACTTGGCAAGGTAGGGCGAATAGTCTTTTTGCTCGCCTTGTACGAGTCCGCAGCATCCACATCTTTTGATTTAGATGATCAGAGATCCCCTTCTCTTGATCGTGATATGCCCTCTTTGGGACATGGCCGCACGAGAAACGATAAATATTCGAAGAGCTTTAATTCCATGTTGTAGATTTTCTTTTTGTAGAAAGAAAAATGTATGAAAATAATGATGGTGTAGTGCCCTTGAGGTGGTCTTGAGCGGAAATATATCCCTGCGGCACACAGCTTAACCTTACTGGATAGACAATTCTAAAGTGTGAACTTGAGTCATCACCTAACAGTAAAACAATGTCTAAAATCGCGAGATTTCAAGATCCGGTTTTTTTTTCTTTACGGACCTCTTCAAAGAAGGTAGGTGCTTACCTGGCGCTCGGATGCTGCCGAGCTTGAAATGAATAATAATGTCCTAGATGTCTTCCGCTTCTCTAGTTCGCTTTTTAGGAGAACAGGCCTGCTTCTTCGCGATAAACTGTGATCATACTACTACTAAGACCTTAATTCGTATACTCTCTGTTCGTCTCATAGATTGACTTGTATCTCATTCTATGACAAAACATCGGATTCTAAAGCACCTATCACCTACTCTCCATTATCCACTGCCTAATTTAGTTGGATATCCAGTCCAGGCAACAGATAGCTGCTTCCAACATGGCCTTTTCCACTCTTCCCAGGACCAATTCGGGGTCCTACCGCAGACAGACGAGACCAGCATAGGCCCATCAAAATGGAATGGCGGTGAATTGAAAAATGTTAACCAGAGGCCTACGGCACGGCACGGCCCGTTCTAGTACACATACATTTTAGCGGTAGCCATGCATCCTGTGAGGTTAAGGTTTGCTCTTCAGAGCTTCGCTATGACCGACTAGGTAGATAAGAGGTAGGTAGATGTTATGAACCAACGGACTAGGCGCTGTCCAACACAGCCCTGCATAACGGACGATACCCGCAAGGAGATAAGATTATCTGTGATCACGTGATCTCTAGGTACGGAAGAATGCATACCATGAGTTGGTATGATAGATGGTATACGGAGGGACTAGGTTATATAAGGACGCTCACTCACCATGTAGATAACTTAGTTCTTTGTGCTCAATAACATATTGTTACTTGGTTATATACTGGCAGGTCAACAGGCTAACCTACTATTGAGTATATGTACTCAATAGGCGCTCTACTTCACCTTAGTCCGCGTTGTCTATCAGTCAGAGATTGTTATTCTTGTGTTTGACCTACGAATCCCAAGCCTGCCTATCTTCGACCAAGCCACCGTTGCGACTCGGGACCGAAGGAGTGCGTAACAGTAGATAGGTACTCCATGCATAAATGGAAAGAAACTGAAACAAACTCAACCAATCAAATATGATGATTTGCATAGCCTCCTTAGAGCTGGTAGCTGTCATATTGTACCTAGGCATGACATGGAAGTATCGACTACTTACTGTACATGCTGTGCATGATGATAGTGACACCATAACATGGCTGTACCAGTGGATCATGAGTGAGTGGCTTGGCTTGGAAGTATCTATCTAGTGTTGAGTCATGCTGTGTAGGAACGTCAGGTACCTACCTAGGCCAGGTACCTGTGTACATACCTAAGGCAGTACTACGTGACATTCGCTCCGACTTCACGAAGCACGGACACCAATGCTGCAGACGCCACAGGTTGGGCTTGTGTTCATGCCAGCGACCTAGTGGTTTATACTATAGAGAGCGGCGGATCTACCCGTCGGGCGGTGATAAGCGCACGGGGAAGTTGGGGGGTATGGAGCTTCACCGTGCGCGACCATGGAACCCCCCCCCCCCAAAAGACCTGCAAACTGGCGGGGCTTCTATATCCGATCCTCTATCCTGTATGGGTGATACCTATGATGGAGGATATAGTATTGTGCCTCAGGAGTGTCGAGCAAGTAGGATGATAGGGCTAGAAGCTTCTCCATTGTCATCAATCGAAACACGGCCTGTTCTGTTCACCGACACTTATGCTATGGTATGGTGGCATGTCAAGGGCCTGCAACGGCCGATGTCAGAGATCCTCAGCCCTGAAGGTGAGCGGAAAGCTTCCAATTGCCGGTGTGACAGATCTTCCAGAGTGTGCAGGTTCTGCGCCTCAGCAGGGGGGTTGATAGGCAACGAGTGGCTCTCGTGTGCTCAGTGACAGAACGCTCGCCACCCAACGCCAAATCCCAACTCTGATTGCTTCTCCAACAGTGTTGCTGAGAGCTATCAGCCACATGAGGCTTGTGCCGGACGGTGAGGTCTGCTATGCTAACCTGTCGTTGTTGGAGCTCGTGATAGTGATGCCTTAGGTAGATGCACAGCAACGCCTAGAGATGCGCCTCGTCGTGCCGGTGGTGAAGGTTGCTGCAAGAGCTGCCGGGGTGGGAGGAATTGGGCTTTCTAGCTTTTAAAGGAGGGGAGAACCCCGTTTATCGCTCGAAGGAAGAAGAACACTGCTTCATAAGAGTCTAATTCTGATTTCCAGAGTTCAGAGATCGTTGAATTCAGTTGATGGTTTCGTTATCGATAGCTACAGGACCGGTCGATAAGGACTCGGTCCTGCGGCCGTCGCTGTACCTCGCCTGCAGAATCGTAAGCCTGGTCCAGCGGTTTAGCCATCGCTTGGGGCAACGCGTGCACAAAAGGACCAAGAATCCCTTTGTCGGGGCCGGCAGGAAGAGCTTGAGATTACGGGCTACGAGTGATATCGAGAGGTACATTGCTCTATTTTTCGTTATCTTTGCGAATTTCAAATTGCTTTCTTGATCTCCACTCGTGGGATGGGTCTGCTGACCGATGCTGTGTTCCACCTTGTAGAATCACTACTACTGTTCGCCGGCGAGGCAATGGCCAGCCTCAGTCTGCTGTCGAGAATGAACGCCAGATAGACATGTATGTGAGCCGGAGACAAGTCTCCATATTTTCCAGTGTACATGTCAACAAGTACCTATACTGGGTCCTGACGGATACATAGTCTACTGCACGAGCTCGAGGGCCACCGCCAGCGCAATCAAGTACCGCTGGTCGAGGTCGCGTCGCATGAGGATCTATTTTTGAGACAGAGCTCAAACACGCTGGCAGAGGAGCTACTGCTCAGTTCCCAGCTCGGTCTTGCCCAGGTTGCATATCTCTTCGACTTGTCGACCCTGCTCATCGGCCGCCTCGAGGCCATCCAGGGCGGGTCCGTTGCTGCCAGCGTGCCATGTGGCCTGCCTGGGGATGCAAAGGCCACTGCTAACCTGACACATCTGCTCCTCTGTCTCCAGCACCAGCTTTTCCGGTTGCTGGTCAACCACGGCCTGCAGCGGGTTGAGGCCGTCGCAGGTCGCTGGCAGGAATTCTGGCAGCAGCAGCGGCAGTTGGGCGACAATTGGTTTGCTGAATGGCCCGACGGACGGCGGCCGCTCAGCACGACGTGGCCATGGAACAACGTTCGGCCGTCGCTGCTGGTACTCTGGGGCGTGTGTTGGATGTTTTACGACCCATATGGGAGTGACGATCTCGTGAGGAGCAGCGAGGGATTTTGGCGCAGACAGGAGGGGTTTCGGGAGCAGGGTAAGCAGGGAGAGGAATCATGGACGGGACTGTATACAGAATGGAAAGCTGACACGATGCAGAGGCGATGGCGCTAGGCGGGATGCCTGCCCCAGGCAGCGAGGCCGCCACCCGGTATCGATACGAGGCGACGAATGGCGGCGGTGAGGCTGTCGCAGCCAGTGTGGCGTCGCCGGGCCTTCACCACCTTCAAGGCCTGCACCAAGTGAGCCAACATCTCGATCCTCCGCAGCGTGAGTCACCGCTCCCCTCCCCGCCAGTCATCACCCTTTCTGGTCTGTCTTGGTGGCCGGCAGGGCGACGTGCTTGTCCCCAGTCTGTTGCTACTCCCGTCCCGGTCGCACAACCCGCACGTGCAGAATCTAACTCGGCAGTCAGAGATCGATCTCCGGATCCAGACATCGTCCCCAGGCGTCTATAATACGCCAGCCTCCGCCCCTGCTGCCGCGTCGTTCCATCCCGCAAACTTGTCTTGGACTCGTCGACATTCAGGTGGCAACGCTGCGTACGCAATCATCCCTCCCCTCGTGGATGCCTTGCAACCTGGATATATTGGCAACACCCTCCTCCCCGAGCGCTCTCCTGTCCCGCCGTACCACCCTGTGTGCCAGGTAGCGAATGCTCCTGCATCTCAAGTGCAGCACGTCAGCCATCGTTTACAGCAGCAGATATTTCCCTTTCCCCTCTACACACCCCAGGCCAGCTCGCGGTGGGGGTTGAATCGCGATATGGGCGACGGGACAGATTACCCAAGTCCAAGAAGCGAAGGTCCCGGTGGGCCTCCATCTGTCCTCGTTACCGCCCAGGAATCTATATCTCCAACTGCCAAAATGACTGAACAGCCTTCTCCGGGCTTGGTAGACGGCACACGACCGCGACTGTCTGTCAGAAGAGCCCGGGATCCGCCTAAGGACCCCGCAGGCCATATATATTGTGACCATCCCGACTGCCAGGCGAACCCGCCGACCTTCCGTCGTCCTTGTGAATGGAAGTAAGTTATATCCCGTTTCCTCTTTCCCCTATGATAATGCAGAAGGCTGACCTGCCTCCAGTAAACACATGGACAAACACGACCGACCTTACAAGTGCATGGAACCTGGCTGTGATAAAATACAGGGCTTCACATACTCTGGTGGCCTGCTAAGGCACCAGCGTGAGGTGCACAAGAAGAACTCGAGTTCCAAGAAGCCTCTCATGTGTCCCTATCCCGACTGTAATCGCAGCACTGGAAATGGGTTTACGAGACAAGAGAACCTGAAAGAACATCTGCGCCGCCGCCACATGCACACAGAAAATGGTACGTCGCCGGAGCTGCCTACCGTACAGACTCCAGACGTCGACAGTATGCGGGCCGCATCCTTGTCACAGACCCCAGCCGTGAAGCGAAAGCGTGATTCCGCTGACGCTGTCTCTGCTGCCATCCAAGATGAAGAAGGAAATGGCATCGACCTGCGGAGTGAGCTGAAGAGACTGCGCCGGGAGGTCCAGGAGAAGGACCGCCGGCTAGAAGAGCTGGAGAGGATTGTGGCCGGACTGCAGCAGGCCATGCCTCAGGCGGCAACCACTCAAGGCTGAAATTGTTGGTCTTGTCGGACAAAGCCACGCTTAACATTGAACAGATCTATCATTCTTCTTACCCCTTTATTCTTTGTGCATACTCTTGGCGTTTTCTCCATGTATCGCACGGATATCCAAAGTTGCATGTTGGGAAGGCCGGAATTCGGTACAAGTGTCGACGCTGAAACGGAATCAGGTAACCAAACTGCGTATGTTGTCTGGAATGGAAATTTTGGCTTTTGAAGAGTATGGCGTTAGATGATTCAGTCGATGGTACGGTTTAATGGGGGTGTTCTTTTGGCGTCTTTCTGAAATATACCCTGGCGTGTCTTAATTTCCTGTTATCTCCCTCTCCCTCCTCTTTTCATCCAAATGCAGGATTGTCTTCTTTCTTTACAAGACCCACTCTCGACAAGATCTCACTCGCGTTCGCTTTCTTGCAGCTTCAGCAGTCCACTTTGTTCAGCTCCGTCAGATAAAAAAAAAAGACATCTTCTGTCCGCCCTCTTCTCTTGATCCGCAAGCAAGGCAATACGAAGAAGGAAAACACACAGGATTGATTGCCTAGATTGATGCCCCATCAAACCCCGATTCCGACTCTTCGACAAGGGCATCTCTTATCTGATTCTGATTCAATTCTTATCCGAATTCGACATGGACATATTTTCTTTACCCTTACTTTCCTCCCAAGAAATGGATATCTGGTATATCTATCTATCTAGCTGCTCTTTCTCTGCCTCTCATACACATCAACTTATCTTCTGAAATACCTGTACTCTTAAGTATAGAGACAATAGTCTTCCCAATGGCGCTGCTGTTGGAGAAATGATTGAGAGGAAAGGCTGTATTCCATGCTCTGGTGTTTCAATCTCACACTATCAGAGGCCAATCAACTGGCCGGGTAGATGTCTGGCTATCTCTCTCATCGAACTATACGCGTGCTGGTTTGTTGTATACGGGTGGCGATACTACCTACCTACTTGGGAAGGTACAATACAATACAAACATATCACGATGGACGTAGGCACAGCCCTCCCATCCATAACATGGGTACGTTACCACAATACCTCAACTCTAGGCAACTATGCGCCTTTCCCATACCTGCTAGGTTTCGGTTCGGTTTGAAGTGCAAGGATATGGATGCTTATAGATTCATCCATACGATGTCATCTATTACTATCTATCATGTGTCCGACAATATTAAGATCAGGTACCTATTTAAAGTGATGCCTCATTTTTAATCTTCCCAGCCTTGACTCATTCGGACTCATTCTTCTTCCCGTTCTGACGTGGAAGGATATCATCCGACGGTGAACGGGGCAGTAGTACGATGAACGCAATTCTTAGGGTTACGAGGCACGTACGTACCTGATCTACGTAAACTTGCTGGGCTGTGCAAGTGGATACCCCTGGTGAGCCTCAGGGCAAGGACCTACTCCATCTACTCCAGCTCTGACACGGTATCAGGTTCCTAATACTTTCAAAAGAGGTCATAAAAAAGGATCCCAGTTTTAATCCAGCCGCTCATTGAGCCAAGGATCGTTGTCGAGGAGTTCCCTCGCGGTCTTCCGCTCTTCCGGTATCCATGTCAGCATCGACCGGATGAATTGGAGGAAGAGTTCCTTGTCGCGCCCTTGAAGACGGGTTTCTGCCTGTTCTAGTGATGTTTCTGGGATCTTGGCGTGCTGTTCTGTCTTCCATTTACCTGATCAAGATCTCGTAAGCTCAGCCTTAGATAAGCGCAAGGAGGAGGGAAGGGTGAGAGGAGGAAGAAGCTGCAGCGCTATCTAGGCCACAAGATACCTACCATCAGGATCGAAACACTGCGAGGTAGTCTCACTCCGTGAGCTGAAGTTCCTGGGTGGAGGGACCAGAAATCCTATTATTTGCGCCATGTGTCTGAACGGATCGTAGTGTCTCTCCTCGTCCATAAGGTCATGGAACAGATGTTTGCCTTCGAATAGATCCCATATCTGCGTAGTTCGGTCAGTACAGCCCCAGTATGTATAGGACCAGGAACAAGGGTTATCACCAGACAAGCGACATTCCATATATCAGCAGGAGAGCCCAGGGCGGTCTCAGAAGTGACCTCAGGAGCTCTGTAGATATGCGGTTGGATCATTGGACCAGTGTTCTCCTGTACCTCCCGATCCTGGCTTCTCCAAAGTCACACAGGACTGGATGGCCATATGCCCCATTTCGTGGCTTGCCAAAACGGCGGGATGTGTAGATTGTTCGCGTTTCATCGATAATCTTTCGTGGACTTGGATTCTCCAACTCTGCTTCTCAAAGTCCTCTAGCATGGACTTATCCGCGATGACAAGCATCAGGTTGTCGGCTTTCAGGTCTGGAATTGCAGTTACTAATAAATAATATTCGTTCACATAGAGTATCTATACCAGTGTGGACGACATTAGCTTCTGTATGAAGAAAATCCAGAGCCATTAATAGACACTTTAATGTCCTTTTCAGAAGAGGCGCATTGAACGGTTCAGGATTTGACCTCAACATGTCAAGCGCACTTAGATGTATCGGCGCCTGACCAGACATTGCTGAGGACCACATGGCCCTTGCATTTCAAATGTATCGTAGATCTCACGAATGAGGGACTGGCCCGGATGCGATGAGCTTGGTACTATCTTGCTCAGACGCTCATAAACCTGTAATTCGTTACAGCTTCTCAGTTGCAATGGTGATAGGCAAGTCGACACTTTCAAAGCTGCGTATCTGTGTTCGCTGCAAAGGTGTTGATATCAGGAGTCGAGTTAGGTAGCTCACAGGGATCTGGTCACAGTACTGTACCTCAATTCGCGACAGAGCCACGTTGTCGAATAGGCTCCATACCCCGGTTTTCCAATAACTCGGTATCTGGAGTTGAATACCTCGCCAATGCGGACGGTATAGTACTGCTCATGCTTGTAGAAGGGCAATGTTTCTTCCCCCAACAGGTAGTTAGAGCTGATTGAAGGTAACCGGGCTCTTGAGAAGTTCTTTGAACAGGAGCGCTTCTTATGCCAAATGTGGTTGCCTCGGCGAAAAGTTGACGCCATGGTACGGAGAACACATGCGAAGTAGTACCCTTGAGGCTACTAAAATTGTTTTTATCTGCACGTTCGAAAGGAGTATCAGATCAAGGAGAGTCGCGTCATATTTTTCGGTGCCGGTTAATATTCGTCCATTCAACTGCGCAACCTATTGACTCCCAACTTCGACTAGCATCATGTTTAGTAATAATTCTACACGGTTACGATTAGAGCCTGGTTTAGGCATCTCATCCGTCAAACGTTCACTCTTCCAGAACAAGCTGACAAGCCGCTTTTAAGAGTCATCCATACTGGGAAGATCGCTGTCGTAGGGTTGCCTGTTACGGATTCTACACATGTGCTGCTTACCGTACAGAGCGAAGTAGGGAATAATTAGCACAGAATTATCTCGCACTGTAAATACAATTCCTCACATAATCCCTGACCAGGCAGATCTAGACCATACTACCTAGGTATGTACATGCAGTAAGCAGTGCCAATGCAGTAGGCAGGAAGTATTTGGCATTATTTACTTTCTAGTTCCTCGGGTGAAGCCAGCAACCCGAAAGAATTACAAAAAGATCTGCAGTAGCCACGGGATGTCCAGTGCTACTGCATGTAAAATTGCTTGACGTGCGATTGCAGCTCCGAATCGACAAGTGGATAGCAGCCGCGTGTATCCTACCTGGAAAAGGAGCGTCTTATGTGTCAAGATAACACTGGTGTACAAACTAATACAGACCCCACCAGTCTGCCACTCTAAAGATCTACCTGCGGCATTATTTGACGCTAATGAGATATCTTGAGCCAGCAATCACGTCTAAGTAAACTTTGAATAGCCCCATGTATGATATTCCCATCCGGGCCGTACTCGGAATGGATCCGACAGTCCCCGACGATGGCGTGGCACAAGGCAGCCCCAGGGATCTCCTCTCGCTTCCCATTAGGAGAAGCCGGACCGATTCTGCCTGATCTCAACAATGACTTGGTCTGCCTTTAGGCAAACACGCCGCAAAGAGTCACAATGACAAGGATGACCTCTAGCGCGTCACGGATGACGCGAGATCACATGATTCCATGGTACTCATAGATGTTCACATGAAGCCCTCTAGAGCTCTAGTCCACTGTTCTTTGACGCTGTATCTGTCCTCAGTGTCAGTTGGGCTCTGCAGCATCGTAATATCGTATCCCTTGACTCATATTAGTACGGGTAGCGGCGCTAATATTTGTGATATAGGTGGCAGGAATATTGCTGCCTAGTGACATCGTAATGATAGCGTGGATTTGTGGATTCTTTCCAGAATCCAACCCTGGGACCATATCCTGCTCACTTTAATGCATGGCGTAAGAAGTACTTCTGTACCGAGGTAACGAGCACATCTGAAAGTACTCGCAACCAATGCAAAACTGAGGAGTCTGATTGGATAAGTAATCTTCTCAAGATGGAAATAGAAATCCAGAAAGGGATGCCATCAGCTTCAGCACTTGGTATAAAATACCGCAGTAGGCGATGTATTGCTGCACAGCCCTATTAGTACCAGTGTTGAGACATATAGGTCGACAGAGCCCATACCAAAAATGGGTTTCCAAGGCTCCACCGAAGTCTCCTTGTTGCCGTATTTCTCCCCCGAGCCAGGTCATTCCCAAGGTTGGGCGCGGTATCTGCCTGTTCTCCGGTAGTGCTGCCTGCATATATGAAGTGTTTCGAACAGAAACCTTGGAAAAACTACCCCGCATCTTGCCCAGTGGAGCCGCCGCTTGACCAGAGTCCGAACCGAGTGGACACACGCATACTGTAGTGGATCTCATTATCGATGAGATTGCCTCGAGCTCGGGGCACTTAACCGAACGTGTACTCCATAATTAGATGGCGCATTTTTCTCCCCAGCAACAAAGGTCGCTACTGTAAGTTTGATAAGAAGAAACAGGCAGCAGTGATTCCAGTGGACTTTGTGCCACGGCTTGTTAGTGAGACAGAGTTTCAGGCTTAAGGATACCTCTCGCGGCTTGTCAAAAATAGCAGCATCCAATCTGCTACAAAATGCATTTTCTTCTTCTAGAAGATATCTAGTCCGTCTGACGTTTTTTCTGCAGAGCAATCAAATGTTAGCTATTGTAGATAAGGACTCGTATCAGTGTGAAAGGTATGAGATATGTAGGTAGCTGAAGTACGAGTAAAGGATGTTGCTGACAGGCTCATTCAGCGCTAAGAGAGGGCGGGAGTAAATGGCAGAATATCAACCAATCGCAGTTTCGTGCAGACTGCTGACGGTCAGATCACATGACCGATAAGTATACGACCGTCGTTATTATTCAATATTCATCAGTCGGCGCTACCCCTAACTGCGCCTGTATTTGTTATCTCATAAATTGAATATATTGCTGTTGTCATATGCCTCGTTGAAAAAGTCTAAGCACCGTTGTTTATTGCGACAGCCAATACCAGAAAATGTACTGTGAAAACTACATGCTTTGTATTGCTAATCTATAGATATTGGATTTGTTCCTTTTTGGATCAGACTTAATAATACTTACATCATTGCCAGGGAACCGAGCGCGGAGGATCCCCAGAAATTAATCTAAGGTCACGTAATCAGATGGACCAGGCCCGTGGGCGCGATTAGGGCATCTCCGCGTGGTTCGCAGGATTGGTGCCTGAAGCGCTAAGGCAGACAATTGCCCTAGCTTATTTCTACCTCGAAAGAAAGCCGACGTTACTACTGGTGGCCTTTCCCGGAATACATCCTCACCTTATGCCCCCCGTTGCCCAAGACAGGGCCAGACGGTTCTCTTTTATTCAACACAACTTGCAACTTTCACTCTTGCAGCGTTAGAATTACCTGGACTTTTAAGTCACCGACTTAATTCCCAAGTTTCTTTCATCTCCTTGACTAAACGACATGGGGCATTCACCGTCGTTGGTTGCCGTAAACCTGCTCAGCTGATACCAGGTCGTCTGAGAAGCCATAGCATATTGCTGGCTTTCTCCGAAGGAGCTCCTCTTTTATATTTCATTACCAATATTCTTTAACGGGTGGTCTTTTGAAAGCTCTTTTGTGCTTTGTGAATCTGCAGTTAAGAGTTCATCTTCCGACCTGTAGGGCAGCCGTGTGGTTGGAAGTGCTCGACAAAATTCTCTTTGTCGTTCTCCTTAATTACCTGCCGGCATTGCTGTGTTCTTCATCCCTCTCTCTGATCGTTTCTGCACACCTAAGAACTTGAGCCACTCTACCAATCACTCTAGACCAATCGAGGACTGCCTGACCATAAAGATGGATCCATTCAACCGCCCCGGAGAGATTTCGATGACCCAAGACGAGCTATCTCGATACGTCCCAACTCATGAATACTCCTCCACTGCGCCCGCACAGCCTTCCATGGTCATACCACCACCATCTCTGCCCCTCTACGCAGATGACACCAGCCGATTTGACACCGTGGCGCCAAGCTCTCACGACTTTGAATATGGCGAGTTTGCCAGCCCTGAGTTCTTCAAGTCTGTGAGTGCGGACCGCTTCAATCACAAGGCCCAGCTCACCGAGTGGACCTACGAGATGCGCCGGGAGGCGCAGGTGATTTTACCCTTTCTCTATTTGGGTCCGTTATCGTGTCTAAAAAATCAGGATTTCCTGGTTCGGGAAGGCATCACGCTGCTGTTGGCGATCCGGAGCAGGAGGTCTGCGCAGGCGAGACTGGTCTCTGGGGAGAAGGTCGCCGCGCAGCTGGGCATCGAAGCGGATGCCATCGACATTTCGGATAACCAGGAGCTGATTGCTGAATTTCCGCGCGCTATCCGTCGCATCAACGATCACCTCTCATCGCCATCATCACCCGCTCTGAAATCTACTAGTCCGGCTCAGAGGAAGATCCTTGTGTTTTGCGAGTCCGGTAACGAGCGCTCAGCCAGTGTGGTGATCGCATACCTGATGGTCATGCTCAACTTGAACATGGTCGATGCCCTCTACATTGTTCAGCACAGACGTTTCTGCGTCTGCATCGAAGAACCCATGAGGCATCTGCTTGCATCTTTTGAATCCATCCTTGCCGCAAAACGCGACGTGACGAAAGCGAAACGCGACACCTTACATCCAAACTGGGACGCTGCCCAGGTACAGACTCCAAGGAAGAGGAGTTTTAGCGACCTCAATGATTCTGCTGCAACAGCGGAGCATGATACGGAAATGGATATGGATGGTGATAGGTACGTTGAGAGAAATCCCTCGGCTCCGTTCCAAGACCGGTGATTCTCGACTGTGTATGCTTGGGGTGGCTTGGGTGGGAAAGTTGCAGATACGAGGGGCATTTGGGGAAGGAAGCTGGACGAGGAGTTGCTGGAGATACCCTCTTGATAGGCAAACGTATGGAGTCTCAAGGCTTTAGGGGGGAGTTCCTGATGTCTTTTAGTCACTTCATTTCGCGGGGGCCTCCGCGTCACAGGTGAAAGTGAGGGACGCCTCCCTCTGTTGGTGTTATCCATCTGATTCTGATGAAAGGAAATAAAAACGATGTTTGATATATCCATCCCCTTAGTACCCTTAACCTCCTATTCCCTTTCCTTTAGGTCACGTTCTTCTGTAAAAGGTCGCGGTCATCTCCAGATCGGACACCACTCACTTTCTGCGGATCTAGCCTGGAGATATCCGTCATCATTCTCAAGCGTCATCCTCTCCTTTACCTTTACTGGGGCAACCAAACGTGATCTTTTCTTTCATTCACTTCTTCGACTCCCCTTCTCCACTCTCTACCCAATAGCATCACTTTCCCCTTGTTGTGCTGCCGCGGTTAAAACGACGCGTCCAGGACCACAACTGAACAACATCACCGTCCAACCGCCTCGCAACCTCAGTTCAAAACACACATGAAAGCCAACCATGAGGCTCAGAGAAAGCATCCGACCACCTGAGCGATACGCTTCAGAGTTGTTCTACCAGCCAACACCACAGCGATCGCTGCGCAATGGTAGAAATACCAAAGCTGCAAATTACATTGATTTCAACCCGAACCACCCACCTGCCGCGTTTCCAACATTAGACGAGCCACGTCCTACGGGCAGTCCACAGACACAAAAGCGGAGTGAGGATCAACAGACAGAGGACCAGAATGGGGACATACACATGCGTGATGCGACTGTGCCTAGTGGCAATGGTGCTCGACCTGGACGTGTGAACGCGGAAACAGTGGATGAGCTAGATGACATCCCAATAGATGAGATAGAGAACTATCTTGCAAGCAACGGCCCTCGCAATCCAATATATGCGAGGAATATGGCTATCATAACAGAGTGCGCATCAGATGATGGAATGATGTGGGGGAGCGATGAAAACGATGAAAATGACCAGTGTCATGATAGCGGCAACGCAGAGGTATGTCAACTCTAGTGTCACTCTTTTCCGGAGGCAAACACGCTGATTGCCTGGCTAACGTCTGCTTTCATTAGGTCCCACCAGCCCCGGACCCTGAATGGGGTGACCTCTCCCCAAGACTTCAAGTTGAGATTATTGAAAACCTTCTTCAAACCCACAGTTGGGGCAGGATCATGTCGAAGCTTGGCTTGACGGTTGAGAACTGCAGAAAAGTTCAGGAGCACATCAAAAGCCGTAACAAGCAGATCGAACTCGAGAACACCCAGCTGAAAGAGATGCGTGAGAAGCAGCTTAGAGCTCTCATGCGGATTGATAACAGCGAGCTGAAACTCAACAGGGTTCCACATCAGCTTGTGTTCCGGAAGACATCTCGACAGTATAGCCGAAAACTGAGGGAAAGCATCGCATCAGACTACCTCTTGTGTCAAGCTGGCGAGGTGTTGGGGGCCAGACGGTTCTTGCACAAGCGTGGACTAGATCCACGCTATGCTGGAGACTGGAATAACGAAATGGTTGTGTTGCGGAAATCTCAAGGTGATCTAGATACGGAGACATTTGAATGGAAGGATGATTCTGAGGACGATTCCGAGCCAGATTCTCAGGGACCTGACGAGCCACTGATGGAAAATGGCTCCGGAGAGCATACGCCAAGCGTTGAGCAGGTTGATGTCTCCACTGATTGCCAGGCAACCGATGATCCACTGCAGACCAGAATCTGGTTCATCAATGAAGTCGGCACGGCTGGGACAGTGGACCCTGCTGATCTGCGAATCCGCATAGGTGATCTCTCCACACCCACGCATCGGCAGTCTACGACTGGCCATCAGTCAGTAAAGGAAGCTTCGCAGCAGACACCTCGTCGGAATGGAATAGTCCGTCTGAAAATCGGCTCCGAACGAGCAGCGAGAATTCGCGATTCAGGAGATTTTCCAGAGTACTCCCGGAAATCGGATTTGAGTGTCTCGCAGCCAGAGACTCAACATAAAACACAGCCGGAAACAGGGCAGTTCGATGGTAGTTCGCGCACTGTGAGTCCATTCCCGGTCATTCCACAGAAGAGACCTGTTGCTGGACTGTTCCAAAAACCTGTACGAAGGATTCTAGGCGGTCCCTGGTCGTATGACTCTCTTCAACAAAACCCGGATCCCAGAACATCTTCGATGAAACTTCGAGAGAGACTGGAGGAAGCCAGAGCGGAAGCACAAATAGCAGGGGTAGTGGCAGGAACTCCTCAGGTATATGGTGTGGAAGCCTCCATGTCAGATTTGAGAAATATGGAGAGTAATTCACTTACCAGAATGCTGCCAATTCGGACGTCTCCCCAACGGACACCGTATCAAGAACCCCCTTCAAACCGAAAGGGGTTTCATGGACCTGTTCCGGACTTAGTCGACAAGGCAGAAGCTTTCACATCGAACGCCTCTAATAAGAATGAACCATTGAAGGGACCAAATGTGTCGCCTATGCCTTCCATCCTGGAACAGACCGCAATGCATTGTGTTCCAGACTTGGCTGGGGATCCGGAACACGGGCCAGCGTATTCACCCATTACCCCGCCTCTCGGCCAGAACCTATTTCAAGAATTGAAAAGTGAACAGGGAGAAGATGCTTCTCCTCCCCGCATCGCGACATCTGAGCTCAAGCCAGCGGAGGAGGATCAACGTAAGACTGAGTCAGTTGATGAAAAAGAACATAAAGCCTTCAAGTCCATTACAGAAGACAAGCAAGGAAACGAGCAGAAGTACGGTCGTGATGAAACGCCTGAAATCAAAAAGTGTCTCGCTAGCGTGCCACTGCATATCAAGGCGATCGATTCTGGCAAAGCTGATATCTCGCCAACATCAACCGAAAGCCAGGAAGAGAACGAGAGGCGAAAAACCGCCGATGTCAGAGAGCCTGCATCTAATATTGACTTCGACACGACTCCAGCTCCAATTAGGATAATTATTCGGCAACCAAAGGAGCAACGACGATCTGATCCTGATAACCAAGTCACTGTGCCTGAGCAGAATGTCAGTACTCCGCAGACAGAGACACCTCAGCCCGGATCTGATCCCACAGTGTCGGCCTCGAGTAGTTGTAAGACTCACTCATCCAAGGCTAAAAAGAGTTCTCGGAGCTCAACGCCAGGAACGTCGACAAGGCAAAAAGCGTCCACAAAGAAGACACCTTTGACCGAACCAACAAGGCGAAGCGAGAGGTTGAATGGGCCTCCAAACCAGAGGGTCCTTCGCAAGAGAAGCTGAACGTATCACTACTGTCATGAATGACGGGTTTCCCATGAGAGACTACTAACTTGGCAAACTGAGTGCGGATCGTCCTGCGTGTCACCATATTCTGCAAGAGACATTTGTTCATTGTGTTCTCGGAGTGTATTGCTAAATCTTTTCCATTTTGCTTGTCTGTCCTATACTTTTGGACCATATTTCTGTGCAAGTGATGATCTGTGGTTTGCATGCAAAAATGAGTACGTGCGTACAGCAAGTTCAACATCGTCCAGTATGGAATGGACTGGCTTGCGAAGCGATTCGTGGCGCCCTGGCAATGAGCTGCTGAAGCTGATATCGATGTTCTTCTATTTCACTGTCCAGGTGTTCTGTATTTCACTGTCCAGGTGTTCTGTATTTCACTGTCCAGGTTAACAGGGCCGAATAGCGGCAACGAGAAGTACAATAATGTTCAAGTAGTAGTGTTTCCATTTCGTGGTGTTTGTCTATCCCTTGGTAAGCAAACACTTTAAATATGGTCCGTGCGTCAACGCGAAAATCCGCGTCTAGAACGACTCAAAGTGAAGTCACGCGTAGCAGGAGAACAGGCGGAAGAGCAAAGGCTGGAGCACGCCTGCCGCGCGACTCACAAAGAGCAAGATTGTCCCTGTTGGGCGTGTTGGCACAGGTCGCTCCTTCCAGAGAACTTCGGACGTTCCCTTTTTTGTCCTACACTGCGCTTGCAGAGCAGAGATCCCTGGGCTGCCTCAGGGATCAATACTCTCGTCCTCTCCTTTTTGATCGAGAGAGCCCGAAGCATGCGATGAGATAGCAACTGGAACTTGGGATATAGCGCTGTTTATCTTCGAGAATCTCCAGGATGTCGGATCCAGCAACCCCCGTCACCTCCGCTGAGTCGCAGGGAGCGACTTCACGCCAGGACTCTACGCAGCCGTCCACGCCGGCCGTCGCTGCATCTCCAGATCCTGATATGAAGCCAAAACTGGAGGAACATGGTGATCAGAACCAGGAGAGAGAAGTAGAGAACATGAAGGTCGAGGATGACGATACAGAAGGAATGGACATCAAAGCTAAAGCGCTGACGAACTTATTGAAGACAAGTTCGGTATGTTACCTAGCCTCTTGGCACTTTTTTCCCCGAGTTTTGTGGCTGATATTGTTCCAATTGCAGGTGTTCGTGGCGATTATGGCGGACAAGATGAAGGAACAGCAAAGGAAACAGCAGGAGGAGGCAAGGAGAGAAGCTGCCAAAAAGCACGCTGCAGCGGAAAAGGAAAAAGCTGCACCAAAAGATCAGTCTGACAAGCGGGCAACCCGTGCAAGAGGGAAGCAGAATGCACCAAAAGAAGAGACACCTGCAGACGCAGGCAGTGCTGATGGGCCTGGCACAGAGAAGAGGAAGAGGGGTCGACCCAAAAAGGCTGCCGGCACGAATAGCATCTCCAACTACTTCAAAAAAGTGGAAGCGGAAGTTCCAGAAGAGAAGCCTACAGTTCAGGAAGCCCTGGAACAGGCGGCAGACGAATATGAAGCAAACCCAACTGCTCTTGGAGAGCAGGATCTCGTTGCTACGCAGCAGCCAGAATTGGTAACTGGCGGAAAGATGAGAAGGTACCAGCTAGAAGGCTTGGAGTGGCTGAAATCTCTCTGGATGAATGGTCTTTGTGGGATCCTTGCGGACGAGATGGGTCTCGGTAAGACCGTGCAGGCCATCTCATTGATCGCATTTTTCAAAGAGAAGAACATCTCCGGTCCCTTCCTCATTGCGGCTCCTCTCAGCACAGTGAGCAATTGGGTCGACGAATTTGCCAGATGGACTCCCAGTATCAAAACCGTCCTGTATCACGGCACCAAGGATGAGCGTGCAGCAATCCGCAAGAAACATATGCGGATGCACGATCAAAAGAAAATGGACTTTCCAGTAGTGTGTACATCTTATGAGATATGCATGAACGACAGAAAGTTCCTTGCGCAGTATCAATGGAGGTATATTATTGTGGTATGTTATACGGCCGCAGACTTCATATCGAAACGACTAACGGGAGCGTCCAGGATGAGGGGCATCGTTTGAAGAATATGAATTGCCGGCTTATCAAGGAACTTCTCACCTACAACTCTGCAAATCGGCTTCTGATTACAGGAACTCCGCTGCAGAACAACATTTCAGAGCTGTGGTCACTTTTGCACTTCCTGCTTCCGGAAATCTTCAACGATCTCAACAGTTTCGAGAGCTGGTTTGACTTTTCATCAGTTTTGGACAACAGCGGCCAAAAGGAGGTCATTGAGAGACGGAAACGTAACCTTGTCTCGACCATGCATGCTATCTTGAAACCCTTCCTCCTACGACGAGTCAAGACGGATGTGGAGACAGCTCTTCCCAAGAAGCGAGAATACATTCTGTATGCGCCTCTTACCTCAGAACAGAAGGAGCTCTACCGGGAGATCCTTAACGGTACCGGTCGTCAGTACCTGGAGGGCAAGGCTGTAGAAAGGATTGAAGCGAGGAATGCGAACGGAAGGTTATCGCGTACGGAAGGCCTTAAAAGAAAAGCTTCCGACAGTGGAACTACGACGCCTAGCAAAAGCGTGAAATCCAGCCGTACTTCTTCTCCCACCAGTACCAGCACGAGTACTACCCGTAGGCGAAGGGGTCATCAGAACTATAAAGACATCAGCGACCGAGAGTTCAACGCCAAGCTGCGAAGGCTGGAGAATGGGATCGAAGAGGAAGAGCAAGAGGAACCAGAACCCAGTGAAACTGAGCAGGAAGAGATTGAAAGAGCGAAAACTATCAAACTTGCCAGTACGTATCATTCTGATCTACCGCTGTTGTTATACCTTGCAGCTGACAATCTTCATTAGAGAAGGAAATAGCACACAAGAAACTCCAAAACCCCGTCATGCAGGCCCGGCTGGCCTGCAATTCTCCACACAACTTCTACTGGCCATGGGGAGACGACTCATCCACTGTCGACGAAACGCTTGTCACTGCATCGGGCAAAATGCTTCTTCTTGACCGCCTCGTCCCTTGCCTGATGTCAAAAGGCCACAAGATCCTCATCTTCTCACAGTTTAAGACACAACTCGATCTCCTCCAGGACTGGGCCACGCAGCTCCGTTCCTGGCACTGCTGTCGCATTGATGGTGCAGTTAGCCAGGAAGACCGCCGGGCGCAGATCAAAGCATTCAACAGCGATCCAGATTACAAGATCTTCCTTCTAAGCACACGGGCTGGGGGGCAAGGTATCAATCTGACCGCCGCGGATACGGTTATTATCTTCGACTCGGACTGGAATCCCCAGCAGGATCTCCAAGCGCAGGACCGAGCACATCGGATTGGCCAAACGAAGCCTGTGATCGTTTATCGCCTCGCCACAAAAGGCACCGTCGAGCAGACTCTACTGGAGAAGGCGGACTCGAAACGCCGACTTGAGAGGCTGGTCATTCAGAAAGGGAAATTCAAGAGCCTCCTTGACCCCAGCGCCAGCCAAGCCGACGTGGAAGAACTGAAGAAAGCTCTCGGGGAAGACGATTTCGAGCGTTTCGACGTAGGCACAGACCCCGAGGCTCTTCTATCGCAGAAGGATCTCGACATCCTAACAGATCGCAGCGAGGAGGCATATGCACGGGCTGAGAAAGGTCTGGACAAGAGCGGGACAGCCTTTCTGGCCGTAGAAACGAAGAGAGGCGGAGAGGGTCTCATGGCCGAAATTGCTGGAAAATAATAATAGCAACTTTTATTTGGGAGGTTCTCTGGACGGTCTATTCTATGGGATTCCATTTCGTGTACTTTCATCTGGCGCAGCTCACCACCAGCTGGTATATGTACTGTACTTTTATTCTGGGTTTTAGATGTGTACAATTACGGGTTCGGATGCGGTAGGAACAGGATGGCACATCATCTGGTACACATTTAATCGCATGAAGGAAAAATCCACACAGCGCCTTGAGCTCCTTGCCAAAGATGGCTGCACATGGGTAACGAAGAAAAAAATCATGAATGAGCACAATGAGGAAACCCATGAGACAAATATCCCGCCAACAGTCAAAACAGGAACAAGATCTGGGCAGTAAAGAGCATGAATAGAAGATATGTCCGGCTCAACGCTATCTACGCGTTTTCTCGTCCTCAATCTGCCTCCGCAAGTCCGCCAAAACATCGTTGCGCTTGGCAAGGTGACTCTTCAGCCCCTCGACCTGATCGCCGACTGTCTTCACATCCTCCCTGAGCCGCTCCAAATCCTGGCCTTCCTTGGCTCTACCTGTACCCTCTCTCATCTCCCGCAGCTCACGCTCTTTATACTCCAAGAGCTGCAGCGCCTCTTTCTTGATCAGCGCCCAGTTCGGTCTGCCATCGTTCCTGGGACGGTCCCTCTTCTGATCGGCCGCTTTATTGGCAGCTTCCAGCTTGGCCTCGAGCTCTGAGAGCTCGCGCCGCAGACGGACCTTCTCCCACTCCTCGTCCTGTATCGTGTCGCTGAAATCTGTGCCCTTAGGGCGGTAGGTGGTCTTTCCACCGACACCCAGCCGGCTGAGATAGGTGTCTCCGAACTTGGCCTTACGACCGGTGCTGGTCTCTGCATCACCGTCCGTTCCCCATCTCTGAGCTGGGCGGGCATTATCGACCTGGTAGTCGATCTTGTTCGATTCGAAAGATGCGCGGAGTGATGCGGGAACGCTGCGCGGGATACGGTATCCCTCGTGTCTGTTATTAAGGATATGGAGGAAAGCGAGCGCGGCGTCCTTGTTGATGGAGGGTAATGCGGAGGGGTTGACGAGGTTCCATGCGGAACGGATATCGGTGTCTGGAACGGAGAGGGAATCGTAGAGGGGTTGTAGGGACTCGACTGTACGGATCACGGAGTGGTTAACAGAGCCAGATACAGCAATTGGATCCAGGGGAAAGGGAAATAGGGGGGGCGGGGGGCCTACATGTTATCTCGCCGCGGTGGTTCCGGTTGGCGTCGTATATCTCTTCATACTTCGCCTTGTCCGACGGAGGCATGTACCAGTCGAACCCATCTTT
Organism: Thermoascus crustaceus; assembly: GCF_041956765.1. Taxonomy (NCBI): domain Eukaryota; kingdom Fungi; phylum Ascomycota; class Eurotiomycetes; order Eurotiales; family Thermoascaceae; genus Thermoascus; species Thermoascus crustaceus. Next base: position 110,310 of record NW_027192533.1, on the reverse strand, counting down.
CAATCCCAGCGACTCATCCTCATCCTCTATCCGCTCGAACTGCTCCTGACGGCCGCTCAATGCGCGGGTTGCTTGCACCAGATGCGCTTTGGATTCAGGGATGAGCCAGTCTGGCAATACAGGTGGTACCTCTCGGTATTCCTGATCGAATGCGGTTCGTCAGCGGCCATTACTATGACACTGTTCAGGAGTCGCCGTTTCGTTTCATTTCATTTCCGACCGGCATCCATTTCATTAGGTAGGATGTATTACGGACATACCCCATTGACCAGATCGAAGACTAGTCGCATAGCGACACAGAACTCCTCAAAGTCGAGCTCTCCATCCCCGTCGACGTCGGCAAGGTCCCACACCTTCTCGAGTTGCTCATCGCGAAGCCGGCTGTTCCTGAGGACCGACGCAGCCTGCGCGTTGTTCAGACGCGGCTGGCCGTTGGAGAGCCCCGAGAAGATCTCCCAGTACCGCTCAACTTCCCACTGCTCGATCCTCTTGTTTGACATAACTGCAGCTTCGCGGGAAGGGCAACAACCAATACTAAGGGGAGAAGAAAGACGGGGAACCAGTTTAAAAAGAGTGGTATATAAGGGGGGGCTCGCTGGGCATGGTACTATTATTGTACTATCATGGGGCACTTGCTTGCCTCCGGAGACCCATGCGTATGGGTCTGGCGGATCAATGTAGTTCCGCGGACCGAATAGGAAACTGTCCCTGTTGGGTCAGCCTCCGTCATCTTTGAAACTTTCAACTTCGACTTATTATGACGGTAGAATAGTGCATTGTCACCTTTTTCATAGTGTTGGAAGGTGACATTCTGCACTGTGGCCTCCATTGACACCTTTTGTCTTTTTTTCGGAAATTCGAATGCCCCACAAAGATGTTATATATCTCCTGAAACCAATGCCTAATTTAGAATACAGTACCTCCTTAACGAGGCAATTGGTCTAAAGGTCCATGTTCAGATGCACTCCGTTCAAGGTGGAAAGAAGAGACAAAAACCAAGTCTCAAGCTGATTTTCCTAACGAGACTCAGTTATTAGAAAAGTGCAAGTATCTGCTATTCAATCACTAAGCGAGATCTAGAGAACTGGTATCATCTAAGATGAGCCATAGATTGTGTATGTCTCTAATGCTCTAGTATACAGGCGCAATTGAGCGAGGCTCTCTAATATCCCAACAATGGACCAGAAGGGAGAACATATAGTACAATATTGTCCCAGAAAAGTGCCCATGCTAGGAGTGCGAGCCTTGTAAACGCGATCATCGCGAAGACCGGAAGGTCGCTTGCTCCCAGCGAACCGGTATCTGATAAGTCCAGTCTTTTATTTTGACGCCTTCTTTCTGGCTTTTTCTTTCTCTTTCTCCCTCCAGGCATCTAGCTCCTTTATCTCCTCGACCAACTGGCCTTCGGATTCGAGCTTCTCCCTGACCTGCACCACGGCCCGTTCGACTTCCACGGCGAGCTCTGGGGCATTTAAGATCTTACCCAATTCCTTGCCGTCAGATTCTCCCAGCAGCATCTTCTCGTCTTTCTTCTCAATGTACTGCACGGTGCCGGAAGAAGTCTCCCCAACTTTGGTCTTTCCGTCACTGGGAACAAGACGTGGGGAGTAGAACCGCTCAAGTTCCGGCATAGATATTGGGTTCAAGAGCCCCTTGTTGAGCAGAAACTCCAAATGTCTCGAGCCATTCAAAGCTTCACAATGTCAGTGCATTGAAGCGGATTTGGAAGGGGCAAGTCTAACCTCGCCAGTGCGACCAGCCTCGATATGCCAAATAGAAGAAGGGTATATTGGGTATCCTTGCAAGGCACAGAGTTACTTTTTTCTCCTGTTTCATATTATGAAAGAGAACATCAAGCCCTTACAATGGAATCAAAGCAATTGGTGCGGTTAGTGGTGCAATGATGAAGCTCCACCACATTCTTCTGCGATGGAGATCCTGCCTCTCCGTCGCAATCTTCCTCAGCTCTCCAAGGATGTCAGGCTTGATCGCATTCCCCGGGAACAGCACTTCCACTCTCTTCTCCTGGCGCGCTTCCTCAGTTTCCCGTCGGGCATTCAACGGGGGTATGCTCTTGAGGCCCCATTCTTCGAACGGTATGCGCTCTTGAACGCGATTGCCGTACTTCACGAGGGACTTCTTCCAGCCCGATTCAGCTTCTTCCCATTTGGCCCAGGTCTCTGCTGCCTTCTTTGTAATGCGATCAATGTAGGAGAGGTTCTTGGATAGCTGCTTGCTGAGAGGCTGGCTGTATATCAAGGCTCGTCGCGTCGAGATCGGGATGAGAAAGAGACGCATAGCAACGATGTGCTGATTGAGGAGCTGGCAGCAGGCAATTATCGGAAGTCTAGAGAAACTGGGACAAGAGTGAAGAGCGGCGAAAGCAGCATGTCTCTTCTGCAATTGTCTGTGTGCGGCTGAGTCTTACGGGACCACGTTGCGGGATGAGTGATCCAAAAGTTGTGGGCGGGAAGAAGGCCAAAGCTCCTGCGGGCCGCGCGCAGACGTCATTCCAGCCCGCGGATTCAGCCCAGCCCCGGCCTCCGGAAACGCAACACCAGCCATCGGCTTCGGACTGTGAGCTCGAGCTCGAGGCGTCGTCCGCGAGCGCTTGCCCGCTCCCTCCCTCTCTCTTTCTCGCTCCCACTCCGTTCTTTTCCTCCGTTTTTCCTGGCTTACCGCTCTGTCTTCCAGGCTCCTTCCCTGACGTTCTCTACATCGTTCCATGCGAGTTGGATAGCACCGCCTCCCCGTCTGACGAACGCTGGCGGGACATGTCGACTAGGGCCGTCGTCTTTTAGACCACCCGCAACAGCTCAACTCAATTCCCTATGTCATGCCATTGAGGAAAGGCAATGGCACACGATGCACGCGATTCACAGTCGCAACCTGCAGATTCCGCGAATCCCGCCAACGGCTTGCTACGAAAAAAATCGGAGATAACGCTGCTGGAGCCCCCCGTCATAAGACCGGGATCTGGACAGTCGGAGACATCTCGCAGCCCTGTCGGAGATGATAGACGGTCTGTTGGCCGGCCTCGCAGTGGCACGGTAGACTCTTCCGCCGCTCTTTCGCAGGGCGTACAACCATCCACTTCCGAGGGCCCTTCGCGCGATCGACCGTCGACACCGAATGTGCGGACTCTTCCAGGTAAGCAGGCACCATTCTCGGAGGGATTGCTAGAGACCCTTGTATATTTGCCTTGGATGCTGACTCGGACTAGCATGGATACGATCAGTGGAGTATACGGAGGATGAGGGCGATGCAACAACACATCTTCTACCTTCCCATCCCGATGACGCCCTTGTTGCCCAGCATAACCACTCGCCGCATTCGAAAAATAAGCCAGATTTTTCCCATACAAGAGACGAAAGCCTTGATCATGCAGCACCTAAAACCGGTGGTCGCGAATCCCGCTGGAAAAACTTTTCCAAGGCCATCGCATATCCTCGCATTACTTCAATGGAAGAGAAGCTCGTGACACCTGAGTGGCTGAACCAGAATTTTGGTGATTATTCACAACCATACGGCGGATTAAAGGCTGAAGAAGACGTCGAGAATCAACAACCGAGACGGCGGCGCACAGTCTGGTTCAAGAGACTTCAGAAAAATCTCCTGCAAAGCCCTATTGTTCCGCTGATCTTCCGGCTGACGGTCTGGGTGTTCTCCTTGACCGCCCTCGCTCTAGGAGGCTCCATCCAGCATCTGGCCACCGTTTACAAGCACCCTCAGGGCCCGTCCGCGATTATGGCGATCGTCGTCGATGCGGTTGCGCTCGTCTATCTCGTATATATTACGTGGGATGAATATACCGGGAAGCCATTGGGCCTCCGGCCACCAAGAGCCAAGATGCGGCTCATGCTATTGGATCTCTTCTTTATCGTGTTTGATTCGGCCAATTTGGGCCTGGCCTTTGAATCATTGTCAGACATCACATCCTCCTGTACAGCTGGGGAGGTCAATAGGTTCTTTGACCCTAGGAACGACCAGATATGCGATCGGCAAAAGGCCCTTGCATCTGTATTGCTTATTGCGTTGATTGCTTGGCTTATGACATTTTCCATTAGCGTTTTGAGGTAAGCATTTCAAGTCCAAGTCACCGGGAGCATGTTTCTGACTGTTCTTCTGCCAGGCTTGTGGAGCGGGTCTCTCAAAAATGATGAATAGTCTTCTACCCACTTTTTTCTATCTTTAATCTTGGTTAACATCTCCTTTGTCCTATTTTTCTCTTTTCAATTGTTAATGCTCGCTATGGTGGTCGCGGGGAAGGATATGGTCACTGGGGCTTTTTCCTCTTGTTTCCCAATACGCTCTTGTCTGCTTCTGTACTTCATGTAACTTTATTTAGACCTTTTTTTCTTTATTTCGGTATTGGATGAGGGGAACGGCGTATAAGATCCATTACATTGGGAATCATACATTATAATATCATGTAATCCTACCACACTAATTGTAATTGCAAAAGATAAGTCCAGAGAAAACACATTTCTCTTGACCTTCAATAGATGATGATATCAGACACTCAACGCCGGCCCTTCCTTCCCATACAGCGGATCCTTGTCGAACCATCCCAACTTCTCGATATTCTTCACCTTCTGCTCCTCACCGGGAGACCCATAGCACATATCCCACTGCTTCCCCGGCGGATATGCCCCGACCACCTGGAATCCACCATCCAGGTCATCTAGCAACCGATGCCCCACGCCCGCCGGCAAGATCATCAGATCGCCCTTCTCAACAGTAGGTTCGAAGCGTTCTGGGTTCTTCTCCCCACCGAAACAGAGGCGCGCCCGCCCCGACACGACGCCCAGCACCTCGTGGGTCGTCGAGTGGAAGTGCGTCTGGCTGTACATGGTGTATTGCCACTGGGGAACGACGGCACCGATTTCCTTCAACCGTGACCAGAGCTCCTTCGCGGAGGCTTGGAACGCGCCGTGGTAGATCAGGAGCGGTTTGGACTGGATAGAGGTGTTGGGGATGTTGTGCCAGGCGGGGATGAGGCGCTGGGTAATGCGGAGTTCGGAGGGCGGGCGGAATGACATGGTGATGACCGAGGTTGGGAGGTGGCGCGGTCTCTTTTTCTATAAGAGTTGAGCAGAAAGCTGTGTAATTCAATGCACATTAGTCAATCGAGAACAATGAGGTGTATCTATCACATGCAAGTTGGAGATGCTTTACCAAAAATAGATTGGACGTTCTTGGAGATACAAGGCTGAATATTACTATTAAACACTTAGGTAGCCAACAGTACTAAGACATCCTCGACGACATCCGAGATCAATGGATATCTTCCAGGATCTGTTTCTGGGGATTGAGGGATATCTCCCGCCTCTGCATGTGGAGGTCTGGCGATCTGTGGTTGAGTATGACGGCAACCTCTACGTCACTGCGGGAGGATTCTAGCCAACACTGCATATCTGCCTAAGGCTTGGCAGGATCCTAACGACGAGATTTGGTCATTTTTGGGTCTCCAATTATTATTGTATTGCGGAATTTGAAATGGTAGTTTGTCGTGTGGTGCCTGGCACAAAGAGCTTTGAGGATATGAGCGGATGGTGGTTCAAGCCAACTCATTTAGAACCACGGTAAAACTGGCCGCTGGCCGTCATAATCAAGACTGTTAAAGAGCAGATGCCATCCAGGCGTTTATAAAAAAAAGTGTAGATACCTATATGGAAGAGATGTGTATCTCCAGGTGTCGATGAGGGGCGGACGCGGGGGCGGCATGTGGCGCGTGCTGGGCCGTGCCGCCGCCTGCGCAAGAGAACAGCCAGAGCAGCGCCGCCAGCGATCCCGGCGGCGACCCAGACCCAGAGGCGCCACGCCCGGCCTGCGACCAGCGCACCAGGCTGCCCGGCCCCGACACAGCTCAACAACAGAGCAGAACTCGTCTGCTTCCCATCCCATCCCCCTCCTGCATCTCCCCCTCCACCTGCGGGACCTTTGCGACACTTGAGACCGGGTCCCTTCACAGTAAGTATCCTCTATCCCTTCTCCTTGTTCTTTTTTTTTCTCTCGTCGTCGAGCCTGCCTGGTCGGTGACCACCCGCGGATGTTGGATCCCCAAGCATGACCACAGGCGCTTCATCCAGACGCCTTTCACAGCTATATCTGCTAGTGATCACCGAGCTGGGCTTCACTCGCCTATTTGCCGGAGCTATTTAAGCTGCACCGTTTCCTTCTACCGTACCTAGCTTACTCGTCCTGATGAGGGAGCAGAAGCTAATTTCTATATCTGTTGCAGCCTTGAAGAAAGCCCACCGGTTCATCCGTCTACAAAAGAGAACCATGCCTCCCCTTATGCCTCAGACCCCTCACAAGGATGATCTGGACGAAACGTAAGTCTCCGCCCCGGCGGTGTGGTGTTTGTGGGCCAGCGGGGCCAGCGGCTGACCTGAGGATCTTACAGATGGACATTCTTGGAGAGGGGCATCGACAGTGTGATGCTCAAGCTGGAGGAAGGCGTTGATATGAAGACTGTAAGAGTCCCTCGTCCCTCTTTTTCTACTAGCTGTGCTGACACTAGGTCTCTAAAATAGTATATGGCCCTCTACACGTTCGTTCCCTTTGTCCCTGTCCTTCCCTATGTATGCGACTCAGACTGACATCACAAAAGTGCCGTACACAACTTCTGCACATCTCAAAAGGCTGTTAGCAACGGGCAAGGATTACATCAAGCCCACCGCGGAGGTACGACAGTTCCCCTTCTTGGACCCCTAGGTGCACCCGCTGATTATATCCCAGCACACCTCCTTGGCGAAGAGCTCTACAACCTCCTTGGACAGTACCTTTCTCGCCATCTTGATGTTGTCTATAAGGCCTCAGAGACCCACGCAGAGGAAGCCCTTTTGGGCTTTTACATCCGAGAGTGGACCCGTTACACGACCGCCGCGAAGTATGTGAACCACCTTTTCCGATACCTCAACCGCCACTGGGTCAAGCGGGAAATCGACGAGGGCAAGAAAAATATCTATGATGTCTACACTCTGCACCTGGTCAAGTGGAAGGAGGATTTCTTTAAGAAGGTCCAGGAGAAGGTCATGGAGGCCGTCTTGAATCTAATCGAGAAGCAGCGGAACGGAGAAACGATAGAGCAGTCGCAGATCAAGAACATCGTCGATTCCTTCGTCTCGCTGGGTCTGGATGAGAATGACAGCAACAAGTCAACCCTGGAAGTCTACCGGTACTACTTCGAGAGGCCGTTCATCGCCGCCACCCGAGCGTACTACGAGAACGAGTCACGGCAGTTTGTGGCGGAGAACAGTGTGGTGGAGTACATGAAGAAGGCGGAAGCTCGTCTGGAGGAAGAGAAGGCTCGTGTCGGACTGTACTTGCATCCTGACATTATGAAGCGTCTCACCGAGACGTGTCTGGACGTTCTTGTTGCAGCGCATTCGGGTCTCCTGCGCGATGAGTTCCAAGTGCTCTTGGACAATGAGCGACAGGAAGATCTCGCCCGAATGTACCGGCTCCTATCACGGATCAAGGATGGCCTGGACCCTCTGCGTACTAAATTTGAGACTCATGTCCGGAAGGCCGGGTTGGCGGCGGTTGAGAAGGTGGCTGCAGAAGGCGAGAACTTTGAGCCTAAGATGTACGTGGATGCTCTGCTACAGGTACACGCGAGATACCAGAACCTGGTCAACGCGGCGTTCGCGGGAGAGTCGGAGTTCGTGCGGTCATTGGATAATGCCTGCCGCGAGTTTGTCAACCGCAATAAGATCTGCAAGTCGAGTTCGACGAAGTCTCCCGAGCTCTTGGCTCGCTACACCGACTCCTTGCTCAAGAAAGGAACGAGGACTACCGAGGAGTCAGAGCTGGAGGAGATGCTCGTGCAGATCATGACGGTCTTCAAGTACATCGAGGACAAGGATGTCTTCCAGAAATTCTATTCCAAGATGCTGGCCAAGCGTCTGGTTCACCAGAGCTCTGTCTCCGACGATGCAGAGACGAGCATGATCAGCAAGCTGAAGGAAGCCTGTGGTTTCGAGTACACGAACAAGCTGCAGCGCATGTTCCAGGACATTCAGATCTCCAAGGATCTGAATGCAAGCTACAAGGACTGGCAAGAGAAGGTCCTCGATGAGGATGATCGGAAGAAGATGGTCGACTCTCATTTCCAGATCCTGGGAACTGGTTTCTGGCCACTCAATCCGCCTTCGACGGACTTCATCGCGCCTCCGGAGATCGTCAAGACCGCGGAGCGGTTCCAGAATTTCTACTTCGACAAGCACAATGGTCGGAAGCTTACCTGGCTATGGCAGCTCTGCAAGGGTGAGATGAAGGCCAACTACATCAAGAACACCAAAGTGCCGTACACTTTCCAGGTGTCGACCTTCCAGATGGGCATTCTCCTGCTTTTCAATGAGCATGAGACCCTGGAATACTCGGAGATCCAGAAGGCCACATCTCTCGCAGATGAAATCTTGGAGCCAAACCTGAGCATCTTGCTCAAGGCGAAGGTTCTCCTTGCTAATCCTGAAGGATCCAAGCCAGGGCCAGGAGTATCCTTTTCCTTGAACTACAACTTCAAGAACAAGAAGGTTAAGGTCAACCTCAACATCCAGATCAAGTCGGAGCAGAAGCATGAGTCGGATGACACTCACAAGACGATCGAAGAGGACCGCAAGCTGCTCCTCCAGGTACGTTTCAGAATATTTCCTTCGCCATGCTGTTTTGCTAACGTTTCATCCTCTTTAGTCTGCGATCGTCCGTATCATGAAGTCCCGCAAGAAGATGAAGCACGTCCAGCTCGTGCAGGAGGTCATCCAGCAGGTCAAGTCCCGCTTCCCGCCTAAGGTGCCTGATATCAAGAAGAATATCGAGGCGCTGATGGAGAAGGACTACATTGAGCGACTAGACGGTGATGAACTTGCTTACATTGCTTGATTTACACCACTTGTGTGTTGTTCTTTTTCTTTCTTTTTTTTTTCTTTTCCGGTAGCGCGTTTGTGATAATTCCACACGTGGATGCACTTCCCTAGGCAGCTGGATGACGAAATTTCATTGTTGGCTTTCAAAGAGCGCTGAAATGGACAGCCCTGGGTGTGGAAAGATGGATCTTTTTTCTTTTTCCTTACTGTGAACTCAAAGGCGGGAGGCGCGATGGTTGGTTCCTGGCATACTCATACGTACATCAGAGATGGGCAGATCATTTCAAATGAGTTTTTTATTCCTCTTTTATCTATCTCAGGTTGCTTGTGTTGTTTTCATTTGACTTGGCTTGGGCTCTTCTGCCAGCGGTTAGTACTTGTGTCTACCCACCTATCGAGTGAAGTCTTATTTATTGCATTGCTACTACTAGGCTAGGCTAGGCTCCTTTTTTTTATTCCTGCCAGACATGAAACATGACGTCGTCTGTCTTACTTATATTTTTCAGCTCCTCAGCTTCTACCTATGGATCTTCCTTTTTCTCTCTCTGTATTACCCTCGGTTTAGTAACGTAATCAACGCCCGAGCGGCACACGCTCCCCACCACGCGACGCGTTCAACAGCTTCAACCATCAAGATGCCACCAAGACCAGCAAATTCAAAGGCTCAAAAAGAGGGCCGTATCTTGCTTGCAATTAAAGCCTATAAAGATGGTCAAATATCAAGTATACAAGCCACTGCAGATGCATATGATATGCCATATCGCACGCTTGCATATCGCCTTCGTGGTCGTACTGCACGCGTTGACACAGCACCAAATTGCCAAAAGCTTGCTGCTACTGAAAACTCTACTTTTGTGAAGTGGATATTATCCATAGATCAACATGGCATGCCACCACCCTGGGCTGCTCATGTGCAGCAAATGGCCAATCTATTACTATCTGAGCGATCATCATCTGCTGTTGGCAAGAACTGGGTGCAAAAGTTTATCAATCGTCATTCTGAGCTTCAATCAAGATATAACCGCAAATATGATTATCAACGGGCTCAATGTGAGGATCCAAAGATCATCCGAGAGTGGTTTCAACGTGTACATGATATTATTCAACAATATGGGGTGGTTGATCAAGATATCTACAACTTTGATGAAACTGGCTTTCAAATGGGTGTGATATCAACTGCCAAAGTTATCGCTGGATCAGATCAATCAGCTAGCTGTGCTAGAACTATACAGCCTGGGAATCGCGGATGGGTGACTGTCATTGGGTCAATAAATTCATCTGTATGGGCTTTACCCCCATGATTATATTTGCGGGAAAGATGCACCAAGCTGCATGGTATAGAGATATACCATCTGACTGGGTGATTGGGGTCAGTGAGAACGGCTGGACAAATGATCAACTTGGCTTGCTTTGGTCAAAGAGGTATTTCATAAGCATACCCATGCCTGAGCAATTGGCAAATATCAATTGTTGATCCTTGATGGCCATGGAAGTCATATCACACCTGAATTTGATCAGTTCTGCACCCAGAATATGATCATTCCATTATGTATGCCACCCCATTCCTCACATCTTCTTCAACCACTTGATGTGGGCTGCTTTGCACCTCTAAAGAAGGCATATGGGAAGAGGGTTGAATTAGCATGCGGCAGGGCATCAATCATATTGATAAGCAAGACTTTCTGATTGCATATCAATCTGCGCGAACAGAAGCCCTATCAACATCCAATATCTGCAGTGGATTTGCAGCTACTGGCTTAGTCCCATATCAGCCAGATCAAGTGCTTTCACAACTTCATATTCAGATGGAGAAGACACCAACGCCACCTACTACATCTCACAGCAATCAATCAGCATCCTGGATTCCTGAGACACCTCATAATATCATGGAATTGGAGCTTCAGACCCAGGCTATTAAGCGTCTATTAAAACATTCTCAAAGCCCACCAAGTCCTGCAAATCAAGCTCTTAATCAACTAGTTAAGGGCTGTCAGATTGCAATGCATAATGCAGTCCTTCTTGCACAGGAAAATAAGGAACTACAGGCTGCCAATCAACGTCAGAAAAGAAAGAAAAATGCACCCAAATCCTATATAGCTACTGGGGGTATTCTAACAGGTGCAGAAGGACTGCAACGCGCTCAAGAAGCTGATCAAAGGCAAGAAGGGGTGGTTGAGCAACCGGAACTACAGCCACTGAAGCGGACACCACCAACATGCAGCACGTGTAATATAGTAGGTCGTACTATAGTGCCATGCTCTAGGCGCTAAGCAATTGATATATAGTGCATATAGCTTCAGTTTTCATTGATGTTGTGATATCTAGTTAGTATATTTGGTGTTGGAGCGTGTGCCGCTCGGGGATTGATTACGTTAAGTTTACTGCCATGACTAACTAAGCCTTCAGACAGGCAGCTAACTATGAGTCGAAAGAGCCGCGACGCCACGCGGGATCAGGTGGCTGCTGGTAGGATTAAGACAGAATGATCAATCATGATTGAATGATAAAATAAATAAAAAAACATCGTGCCTGTTATATCTCAGTCAAATAAATATCGATCGATTGATTGGACACTTGCCTTCATCTGAGCATCGCGTAGATTGCCCTGCTCGACCTTCAGGCGCTAAACGAAAACGGTACTGTAGGTAATGAGATAAATATATGGATAATGGACGGGTTAGTTGGAGATGCGCTAGGAGTCCATGGAGGGCAGGAGTTTGGTTTTCACCTAAGTCGGGGTCGGGTCGGGTCCGAGCTGGTCTGATCAGATCTGATCAGAATCATCCATCCATTCCGTCAAGGTAAGTCAATGGGATCTGAGTCGCAGACAAATAAGATAGAGATAGACAAGACACTGCGTTCTGGAATCATTCTCTGCATTATCGGGGTCTATGTGATATATATATGTACTGTACAGGAAGAAAAAGAAAAACAGGCAAAATATTACAAAAAAGCAAAGATACATTGCTCACTTCACTCTCTCCGTCTCATCACAACGCCATATGTAGATATTCGAATCAATTATTCAATGAGTATTCAAAGCTGGAAAACTGCTTCGGTTCAGGTGCATGTGCTGCGATGCAATGCAATGCGATGCAGGTATCCGGGGATCTCTCGAAACTGTGTAAAAGAAGAAGAGGGATGCGGCATTATGTGCGAAGGTATCAAAACAAGTGACGAAGGATGAAAGGTATCAAAGGTATCAATCGTGGTATGTGTGGAGGGAGGGGTTTATGTATTATAGGTATGTATATCCATCGAACGAAAACGGAAGACGACAACATGTGTAAATTACAGGCAATAATGACAGTTATTCCCTGCCCATATGCTGGCGTCCGCGGCGTCGCACATGTACAATATTTCCCACCTGAGGTCTTTTGGCCCAGCTTGCTTTTAAGCGGAGCATACTGAGTCGACACGACTCATATATTGTGTCGTCAGATTATCGCTCAGCCAGGATGCCGGGAGGTGGTTCAGGTGTGTTGAAGCCATGGTGTGCCTTCCGCGATGCCGGGAAAAGGATAAGGCTTGATGGCCTATTAACGTGCGACGGGTGCAAATGCGAGTAGCTTGCTTCGATTCTCATGATTTGGAGGTAGATCCATGCTGAGAACCATCTTCCTTGGTCTGCGCTGCTTCTCCATCGAACATTACTTCTACTACGGTCGTCCCTGACGAATCGTTAGACGAAGCCACAGCCTCAACGTTGCCGCTAGTCTTGACGGGCTCTGCATCCTTTGGAACCTCGTCTGTTTTCGTCTGCTGCGTTTCCTGGGAGGTTTGTGCGTTAACCCGCCTCAGAGATAGCTTTTCGGAGGCTGCGGTGACATTGTCGGGAAAGGCAGGAACTGTCTTCGACAGAGGTGACTTGGGCATAAGGTTGTCATTCGCACCCTGTTCGCTTGCATCATCCTTTTGTTGTACGGAATCGTACTCGCCGCTCTTTCTTCGGAGGAGACTGCTCCATCTCTTCTTTATGCTTCCACTTCTCGCAAGGCTTCCACTTCTTCCAATACTTCCGTTTCTCGCAACGCTGTCACTCCTCGTGAGGCCGCCCGAGTCGTCGCTGGCACTGTTACGAGGCCTCGAGGGCCGCCTGCCTCTATCTTGATCAGGCTTCTCCACGACACTGGAGAGCGTGGTCGTCGAAGGTGAGTTTAAGGAGGGTGGAGGAGAGGCGGCAGCGTTTCTTTTTTCCTGCCATTCCCTCCGCCGCTCACTTGCCCATGTGCTCCATGAGCTGATATATGATCCCGCTCTCTGAGTTGCCGAGCTGACGGATGACTGCGCCTGTGTAAGATCCACTGAAGGCGTCTTACGGCTGAACCAGGACGTTGATGGCGAGGAGACACTCGGGGAAGTTGGCGGTGAAGACACAGACGACTTGTCGGTTGATGCCCGTTCCCTTTCTTCGTTCCGTTTCCGCTGCGCCTCCCGCATCGCATCTATATCTGCCCAGAAGCTGCTAAACGCTGCGCTCACTTTCTTCTGGCCGGTCGCAAGGTGCTTGCCCAGTGCCTCACGACCCACGCGAACGCGCTCGTCGAGATGAAGCTCAGCGACCTGCTGAGATAATCGTCGTTGAACATCGTCGATTGTGAGCCCACCAGCGCAGGGATGTCGGGGTTCGACAATTGAAAAAAGGAGAGCATCGGAAGTTAACCGCTTGAACAGGGCATAATTGGAAGTATTCTGCCACTGCAAAAGGAACTCTGAATTGAACTCCAATGCCGGGTCACCTTCAATATTTAGCGTCTGTAGCTGCAATCTGTTTCGACGACCTGAATCGTCGGCAGCTCCAGTAAGCTCCTCATGATACTTCATGCAAGAGAGCAAAGCAAGCAGGTATTCCTCGAACTGTAACCTAATGAATTCCTCGGATCCCATGTATCCGTGCGTCTTGGGCCTCTGCGGATGCGCATCGTCCCAGGTGTCATTGATCGTCTGGGTGAGGAAATCGATCCAGCGCCTATCTGCTGCGGTGAGCGATAGGGCACTTCGCAGCGATGGAGACATGATATTAATCGTGTCTTCGTCAAGCTGCAGGAATAGGGTTAGATGTGATTTTGAGAATAATGGATATATCGGCCTACATTAATAAGAATATCACTATAGCGGTCTTTCTGTTGCAAAAGAAGTGAATTCGTTGATCCGACCACATAGGACTTCGTTCCATAGTCTGCCAGCAGGTCCAGCTGCTGCAGTGGCGTATAGGGACCAAACATACTTCCCTAGGACAATCAGTGGCGTTTAAACAGCTTGAGACAGAAGTGACGCGTACCTTGCCGAAGATTTGCAGAGGGAGACCCATATATGCGAGCACTGAAAACAAGTCAACAATGACAATTCCTGAGCGGAATCACGGGTCGTCATACAGGAGCGCCTCTCGCTCGTTTTGAGCGATGTTGGCTTCTCAGCATTCTGTGCATAGCTGTCGAATGCTGGGTCGGCACAGTCTTGAAGATTACGAATAAGACCGGGTATTAAAGAAATAAGGGAGAATTGCATCATGCACAAACGCTCGCACCGTGAACCGAAAAACAGCATCTATGAGAGATTAGTATGTGAGTAGAAATCATACAAAAGGCAATCATCATACCTTGGGTTGCAATAATAGACACTTGAACAAAACCAGAGTCTGCTGTTTATAGTCATGGATCATTTCTCGTAAGGAAAGGCCTCCTGGCAAGTCAGTACATTCTGAAGAGCCATTGCAGACCATGGTAAACAAACCAAAGTATTGGTCCTTCTGCTCATCGTCATTCCTCAGGCTGATAACCAGGCCTTCACGGAATTTCTGGTGGTAGAATGATGAGTACCGCGCGCCATCCACAGGAACCTGTCGGGGAATACCTTCAAGATATCTGTATCCGTAAAGTCCCTATGACTCGGCCATTCAAAGTTAGCGTCGGTATTACCAAATAACGCTTGTTTCCAGCGGCTCTCCTCTTGATGAAATCCTGTCATCCAGCACTGCTCTTTTTCCGGTGCTCCGAGAGCCGTCACCAACTCAAGTCACTACTGCCGGGAGACGTACCGCTGCGCGAACCACGCTGATGTCACTATCGATAGCTTCTCTCTCAGCTGTCCGAAATGCTGCGGACCATCCGTAACCACAACCACCGCCTTTTGAACTGTCGATCTGGTCACATCAGGGGGTCGGTTGATCAATGCGCTCGCGTCCATCTGCCTCGTGCAGGATATACCGAAGAGGGAGGTCGCCGGCTCCGTGGGAGTCTCGTTGCGCCGGAGCGTAAAGTACGAGAAGTCTTCGGTAGATCTGGGAAACCCATGTGGTGTCAGCGGCCTGAGGCTACGTAGTCCAGAAAGTCCTGACGCAAGATTCATGGGTTCGAACAAAGGCAGCTGGAGCAATCGCATATGAGGAAGAGAGGGGGCATCGTACGCATGCGCTCCATCTGACAGCGCCATAAACGGCAGCAGAGACCAGTCATTCTCCGACACGGGATCAGTTCCATCGTCGCCAAAGCAGAACTCGATCTCAGGGCCCCTATTTGCAACAGCGCACACGGCAGCGGATAAATTAGCCTATTGTTCCTATCGCAAGAACTCAGAAGGTCTTCCGTCCGTCCAGGAACAGGTTTCACGGGCGGAGGGGACTCTGAAGCAAGGGTGGTTTCTCCTTTCCTTCCCCCCACTCACCTTGCGTGGTGGAAATCTATAACCAGGACAATGGGGTCCTGGCGGGCGCGGCCTTGGCTCATGACGAGGACCTCATCCAAGAGCACACAGTGTAAAAGACGGATTGACAAGGCTCGCAGGCGTACAGACTGCCCCCTGAATCCTTAGGTTTCCTCTCTCTGATCGAAGGCCTTCGAGTTGATGGGCAAAATGCGAGCTCTGTGGAGCACTTCAGCTCGGGGGCGTGACAAAGGCGGTATTGACAGCATCATCCTCATTGGTTCAGTTCTGCAGGCGGTGAGGTTCGGGGGACGGCGATCGGGAGCTGGCGATTGGTGGCCGTCGAGATCTGGCCTGCTGTCGGTACAGAGTAATCAGATGGCATAGATGTTCTCATTTCATGCGGTGTCCTATCAGGAGCATCTACTAAGAAAATATACTCCTCTGTCACCTATCTCCTGCGCAAACATTGAAACTGATACGTACATCTCAAATGTCAGATGGAGATCCAAGCCAGAGATTCTGCTTTGCTCAACCTCTTTTTTGGCTGTCAGAAGTAGAAGAGGAAACTCCATGTCGTGTACCCACAGTCACAAGAACCTCATGTAGATATTCCCCGTCACCAGCCTGGTTCTGAACACGCCAGAAAATAATAAAAATGGCCATAAGAGGAGGATAAGGGAAGCACCGAAGAAAAGGAACACGTCGATCTTCATGTACAGGCCACATGTTCGCAGCTGCGTGACATAGTACTAAGAGCCATAGAATAGCACATTTCCAGTTCCAAAAAAACTACATGTGCGAAACCATCATCTAAGCTACCGAACACCAGCAAGGTCCACAGACTCCGATACCTATTCGAGGTTTTGGACGACGGACCCGACCTCCCCCTCGTTTATTTCCATGTTATGATAGTCGAGAATCTCAGAGTACCTGTGATCACCGAGTTAGCAAGTCATGCTATGCAGATAAGGCGTTCATACATCATAATCTTCCAAGTATCCACCGGCAAGTCGGCATCATTAAACGACCAGTCAAATTTCTCCTCTGCTATGGGCTCATCCGTAGGATCATGATAAGGCGCTAAGTACTCGTGCCCAAGAGCAGCGTCGGCGCTGACTCTCTTTCGGGGATCAAAAACGAGCATTCTCTCTAGAAGGTCGACCGCTATACAGTGTTAGTGTTCTACTGTCGTTGATCTAGCAAGGTCCACATACCGAGAGGATCAGCATTCTTAAACTTGTTTGCCAATGGCTGTCGTTCCCTCTTTGGTAATGACTGGACAAATCGCAATGTCTGATTCGGAGCAAGGTCATGTTAGCCACGATCCATATAGTCCCCAATACCACGGGCAGTTCTCACGTTCTCACTGCAGATTGTCTGGATCACATCGTCTGGTGGGGTGCCTAGAAGTTCTGTGATGATGGAAAACTGGTTGACATGGTCCTTCCCAGGAAACAGCGGCTTCCCTTCAAGCATCTCCGCGAAAATGCATCCTGCACTCCAGATATCCACCTCCACATCATATTTCTGCCACGTGAGCATGATTTCGGGGGCACGGTAATATCTCGTTGATACATAACCCGTCATCTGTGGGTCTTGAATGCGGGCTAGACCGAAGTCGCAGATCTTCAGATCGCAGTTCTCATTTATCAGGATATTGCTGGGTTTGAGGTCACGATGTACTACGCCTGCGGAGTGAACGTATTTTAATCCTCGCTGTGAAGGTCAGCGGTGGACTGAGGGAGGGCGACGAATCAGGCCATGGACGTACTAATATCTGATATAGGAAATACTGGATGAACTGTTTTTCTAGCGGCCTCGACGTCAGAAGTCTGTGAAGGTCGGTCCCTAGCAGCTCCGTCACGAAATAACTACGGTTGTCAGCAAATGTACCGGAAGCGGCCATGGTGGATACATGTAGAGAGAAAGCTTCCACATACATGTCCTCCAGTGGTGAGATGAAGATATCACTCAAGCTGATGACCTTCCAGCTGTCAGTATAAACTTGTCACGGCAATCAACGGGTACGGGTTGGACAACATTCTCGTGTCGCAGATGCTTGAGCAACTTGAGTTCTCTGTATGTTCGCTTGGAAAGCACTGGCGTGCTGAATGGCTTCATGATCTTCTTTACCGCGACGGGTTGGCCAGTCAATTGGTCTCTCGCAGAACTTTTCGGTGTCCCTTGTCAGCGCGCATTGCTTCTCTCACCCTCCCAGCCATCGATCACGCAGGTCATCGGGTCGGGGTCGAGCATACCAGACCAGTCCAAAGGCACCCATGCCCACCGGCTGCAGGTCCGTGTATCTGATCAACAGTCAGACGATCGTCTTTCCATAAGGCGATGCGCGCGAGGTCCCGTACCTGCTGGTGATCTCGAAGGTGGTCCCAAAGATCTGGGCCCGTACGAATTCCGCCATGTTGGAGGGCGACAGCAAATCGCGGTGCAGGTTGCAGATAGGCGATGTTCTCGCAACGTTCTCTGCGTACTCCCCTCGAGTGCCTATGTAGACCAGGTCAAGGAGCGGTGGTTGTGGGGAAGGAGTGGCGGCTTTGGGAGAAGGAAAGTTGGTTGGCGGGTCAGGGTCGGAAGGGCAGACTGGACAGAGAGGGAGAGGCGGCGCGTAACAGGGTGTGGAGAATGCTCTCTGCGTGCCTTCGACTCTGCTCCGAAACAGCGAGGACAAGCATGAAGAATGACGTGCACGATAGCGGGAAAGGATATCATTCCAGGCCGCGAGGGGTCCGGCGATAGACTTGAGTGCCCGGAAGTGGGCAGGCGGCGGGCGTCGCCGCGCTGAGTGGTGGGAAGCTCGACCAGCGCCTTTACTTGCAACACCACGTCGAGCGCCCACCAGCGTGCCACGGCGGGTCGCCGCTCGGATTGGCTGGAAATCTTTTGCTGGTTTATAGCCTGGTCCACGGTACGTCTTCTGCAGACATTATGGACGATGTCGTTTTTCCCGTCCTATCCTGCCGCCAACTTCCAGGTCTCTGGTCCATGAGGGCAGTCGCGTGCTTACATAACAGAACCCAGGATGCGTGCTCGACGTAATAATAATCCCCTTGTCCTCCTGCATGTTCACAGAGACAGGCTGACGTTTATCAATTTCGAGTCTCGGAGATAAACGAGTGCCCGTATCTCGCTTTTCGAGAATGCTCCGAACCGGGTTTTCTGCGACACTGAAGGGAAAAGGGGTATCACATGCAAATAAACAAAGCTGACGCTCCAGCTTTCGAGCAACCCTTGTTGGATTATATTTTCTTCTTCTCGTACATTCCTTCCTAAGGACGTCTGTCTGATCTCGATCCTGCCATCTACGATAACCTGAGAAAAAGGGCGAAAGTATTGTCGTCTGGACCCTGGACTCTGGAGGCTCGTAGCGCTTGGCGGCTGTCAAGCTTGGCCTATACATAGTAGAGCACAAAAAGACGAAGCAACGGGCTGTGGGACCTGAAAACCCGAGTCCAAGAGTGCGAACCAGCGCTCGAAAAGGTGGTGCAGTATGATCTAGTATGCTGGCACCAATGAACAAGAAACTGCAAGTCAAACAGGGCAACTAACTTCAAGCTCAAAGGCCCACTATTAGGATCACAGCCTGTGCTAGTTTTAGAACCCTCAGGCCTGCACAGCTAAGCCTCAGGAAAGCCAAACAACGGACGATTTTCCTTGTATTCCTTCGTCATTCGACGAGTGCCTCGGAGAGCCCACCGGTTCCTGATGGTATGCACGATTGTAAATGGGAATAATTGCAGACCTAAACAAAACTTTTCGGCTTATTTTGAGCAAAAATGGCTCCTAAGCATGGATGGACATGATCTGATGCACTTAGAGCTTTGAGCCTTTTTTCGGGTACCTCTCGAACCCTATGAGGTGGCGCCAAGCAAGCCTTGCGATAGGAACGTACTATTACTAGCTGTGCTGGTATCTACGATTATTCCTTTCACGGCGACTAGAGTTCTGTTCCTGCGAGGTACGGAGTCAATATGGAGCTGTTCCAAGTATGGATACCCTCACTACTAGGTTTCCAGGGTTAGGTACACGTACATTACATATAGCGGATAAGGGAAGGTGTTCAATAAGTCTATGAGGTGAAGGGGTAACAGTGACGCCCAAGGATGCAGAAGTGGTTATGCTAAGGGCGTATGCCATCTCGAAACTTTGTCCCGTTGGATTTGGCAAACTTCGGGATGAAGTCTTTGTACATATCTATCTGAAGCGGCACTGCCGCGTACATACAATCCGTTCTTTGACGAGCGATGGCAGGGAAGAAGCAGCGCGAATCGAGGCGAATCGGGTGCGTCGAAGCGCCTGCAGAGAATGCCCTGCCAGCTCATGAGATAAGTCTCGTAAGCCATGGCCCCCAAAAGGCCCGCAAGTTAAGGCGCTGGCGCTGGGTCGCTGCTCCGCCCCGTCACGCACGTGAGCCGGTTAGGACTCTGTGCTCTCTCCGCACGGCCGGCGCCTGTCACACTGTCGGGCGTTACGGGCACGCTGCTCAGCCTTGCAGGGACCGCGGCAGAAGCGCCGGAGATGAGACTGAGGTCGCAGCTGCGCGGTGTTCAAACGTTAAATAAATAGGAGACTGTCGTCGTAGTGCTCACATGGTTGACAGCTGGAGCAGCATCTGAGCCACTGGATAACTGTCAGCCCAAAGCAGCAGCACAGGCAATCCCCACACAGCCCGATCCAGCATCTCTGACTCGCCCACGCCAGCAGCCTCCAACTGGAGCACCGTGCTCCCCCAGACAGCCTGGCCCGCTGATGTACCTCTCGCCTACCCACCACCGCCCTCCCGCTGCTCTTCAGCGTGTTCCCTTCCATCTCCACACCCTTCTCACGACTGGAACTCTGACTCTGTACTCTGCTTCACCAGTGTCGTTCCTCAGGAACCCTATCCCTCCGATCCCGATCCGTCGGCCGCATTGATCATCGACGTCGTATCGTATCCTCTCCACAGCGGCTCTTGTCCCCTCATCCTAACCGGTCCGTGAAAGATCCAGCGTTTCCCGACTCCTCTTTTCAGTCGCGACTCTTATCATTTATTCCCAATACCGCTTTGTTCCTCCTAGTCGTTGCTGTCATCCGGCTCTCGCTCCTCTGGCTCTGACGACTGCGAACCCGTTACCGGCCCCGGCCGCCTTGCTTCAAGGTTTCAGATACATCTCGAGGAACTGCCAATATTTACGTTCCAGGCCGCCATCGTCGCTTCAATCCTGGTCGCTCGTCCAGTCGGCCTCCATTCTGTGGCCTTGAGCCCTGGTGGCTGGCCGTTCTCTACGTCAAGCCTGTGCTTCCGCCAGCACGCCGGTCTGTTTCATGACACTGGGCCGTGGGGGCTGACGCTTTTGACTTCCCCGTATATGAAGCTCCCCGATCTTTCAGATCTCGGTTTTTAGACAGTGTTAGTGTTTACAGAGGATCTAGTCAAGATGGGTATATGTTATAGCGCAGAGTCCGCGGAGGATTCAGAGCAGAAGAAGAGGAGTCAGATGATCGACAGGAAGTTGGAAGAGGACTCAAGACGATTGCGGAGAGAATGCAAGATTTTATTACTTGGTCAGTTGCGCCTACTTCGTCAGGAGGCACATGCCCGGCTAACGGTTGCGTTGCGACAGGGTCCGGGGAGAGTGGGAAGTCGACCATCGTCAAGCAGATGAAGATCATTCATCAGAACGGATATTCGGTTGAAGAGCTGAAATTGTACCGTCTTACAGTTTATAAAAATCTCATGGATTGTGTCAAAGCGCTCATTGGAGCCTATCACCAGTTCTCGCTTGAGCCGTCAAGCCAAAAAGTCCGGGATTTTATCACCTACCTCATGGAATACAATATAAATCCGGATCCCAACACGCCGCTCGAGTCCAAGGTGGGGGATGCGGTAACATACCTCTGGAACGATCCATGCACGTCCGCAGTATTAGAGCATCAGAACGAATTCTATCTTATGGACTCTGCACCATAGTAAGAACCCTAGTAGGTTCATTTCCTGCATGCGCAGTACGCTGACGTTCTCTGATCAGTTTCTTTGAGGAAGCCAAGCGAATAGCATCTCCAGATTACATTCCCAACGAGGCGGATGTACTCCGTGCAAGAACGCAAACTACGGGTATATATGAGACGAGATTTACTATGGGTCAACTCAGCATTCAGTATGTTCCGATTCCGTCAGAAAATCGGTTAACCTATTATTAATTGATATTTTTTTAGCATGTTCGACGTTGGCGGTCAGCGTAGCGAACGCAAGAAATGGATTCATTGCTTCGAAAATGTTACGTCCATTATTTTTTGCGTAGCGCTGAGCGAGTACGACCAACCGCTGTTGGAGGCAAATAATCAGGTATTTACCTATTCTAAGCGGATAGAATGCGAAAACTAAGTCTGCGCGAAGAATCGGATGATGGAGAGTCTCGTGCTCTTTGACTCTGTCGTTAATTCTCGATGGTTCATGCGGACGAGTATTATTCTGTTCCTCAACAAAGTCGACCTGTTCCGGCAAAAGCTTGGTCGCTCTCCATTGAGCAGATACTTCCCAGATTATTCTGGCGGTAATGACGTCAATAGAGCTGCCAAGTACCTGTTGTGGAGGTTCAATCAGGTCAATCGCGCCCATTTAAACCTATATCCACAGTACGTATTGGACGAAATCTCGCGTTCTCTTGTTTGGTCCTAACTTGTTGGGCAGTCTTACTCAAGCGACTGATACCACGAACATTCGCCTTGTATTTGCCGCTGTGAAAGAAACTATCTTACAAAATGCCTTGAAAGATTCGGGTATTCTGTAGTTTTCGTCATGCATTTCCGGTTGGACCCCTTTGTTACGGAAATGATAATCTGGCGTTGTATTGCGCCGATGTTTCTCCTTGCGATTCTTATCTCTATAGCTCGGTGGACGCCGTAGCTGATGACTCCATTTTTTCGTTCCAAGCGGGCAAGGGATGGCGTTTATGGTTGTCTTACGGTTCTATATCTACGGCATGGCAGCGAGGGTATATCTGGGTATCTGCAGAAGCGTCATTCTTCGATTTTTTTTTGCGATCTAGGCTCCCGGTTACTGTTCTATTTACCCCTTTCATGGCTTTCCCCTCCGAATCTCCTTTTTCTTTTCTCGCGTTGGATTCCTCTGACCTTACTGATTTTGGGCCCGAAAAGTTACTGACATGTCCACACCATGTGTCATTGTCAAGATTATTGAATTCTGTTTGAGGATTCAAATTGAATCTCTTTATTTTCAGTTTCGATATCCTTATTGCCCCTGATATTCTTATTTCTATGCGTTGCCCAGTGGATATCTTTGCCACTAAAGTCCACCTGTGACTAGCCTCTATCTTCTTATTGTCAAGTCTATGAGTTCATGTGGTGTCACTTCAGGTTTCTCTTGCTACTGCGGGTAAGCAACGTTGGAGGTCCCGATTTTTGATGGTCTTTCCAGAGGTGCTTTGCATGTTCAGACTCAGCTTCATGGATTTGCAAATGGGCCGACGGTAGTTTGCTCCTGTACTTGTTTTGCCTTCGTTCTTTGGCCTCATCTTTCCCGTTGTTCCTTGTCGGTGCTGGAATTGAAACTATTTGGTTCTAACGGCTGTATGCTATTTTTTTCCCCCTGTGATGTCCAAGTCTTTTATTTGTCACTTCTCTTGATATGGATATGCCTTAGATCCGTTTCCGTCCAGGAAGGAACGCCTTGCTGTCTACTTGCTGTATAATGCCAAGTCTACTGTCATCTTTACGGCATTTCTATATTATTATCGTTGTCGACTAGCTTTGGAGAGCTCGTTAGCCCGCTCTCGGTCAAATTGATTCAACTGGCCGATCCCGGAAAAATGGTAGGCTGGTCTGTTCAGGTTATAGCGGGCATACTGGAACTTTTTCCTATTTCTCACAGTTTAGAAGTGGCTTCATAGGTTATTACTCCCAGCGCAGCGATACCTTGCAGGGCGGAAGTACCTGCTTACATATTGTTACCAAGGCTGCGAGAGTATATCCCATGTTACCTCGGCGCCATGTAACCATACGATATAAAGAGACGAACTACGTGTTCCTCTTCCAATGTCTCACGGGGCGGACGAAGTCTGTTTCAGGGGGATCCAGAGGGAAGGGCACGGCGACAAAGGTGTGCAGACAGGATGCGAGCATCATCCATATCGGGCGGTGGCAGTAAAACAGCCTTGGGAGAAGCCCGTGGGCAACAACGGACGCGCAATCCGGCGCAAAGAAGCGGCTGACAGCTACCTCGGGTTGGGCGTGGTCTATTGGCTCCATGCTCTGTACATAATAGCGCATCTGTAAGGACCAGAGGGGGAGAGTCCTGAGGAAAAACAACCACCTTGTAGCCCTGTGGATGGCGGCACCGCTATCAGGATCAAGTCCTTTTGTTACTAGCAAGACGCATTCAAACGTTATGTACGCATGTAGACACGTATATATATAACTCCAGCTCTTATTCGTCCTCACCTTCAGGTTTCCGAATATGTCCCATGAAGACCCGGTCTTGGAAAAGGAAAAATTTCGCGAGTTGGAGAAGAGAAGCTTGGACCTTGTTCCCCTCACATCCTTCCGCGGTGTCCCGACCGAACCCAAGAACCCGGAAAGTTCCAACCCACGATTCTGCGATCCAGCATCCCCGGGGAGTTTTGAGAGCCATGGTACAGCTTGCACAACAGACGCCAATGCTTTGTACTTCATCAACAGAGAGACAAGTAGTGGAACCTTGTGGGATGAGGCTTGCTTCATGGACGTAGCTCACATTCCATTCAACATTGCAGAACAAAGAATCAGGGAAGGAATCTACTTCGAGGAGGTAGCGTTAATATCTCCCCGGAGGCAATTTGATGCTGGAACGTGTCCTATAAGCAGGTACTCAGATCGTTCCTCTGCTATCTATACTCCACTGCGCCGCGGTGACCTGTATGTATGCGAGTCACCTTCATGGAATGGAGGTCCCTGTATTCTCAGGCAATCGGGTTGCAGGTCCCGGAAAGGAACACTACGGAATAATAAAGTCCTTCTAGCTCAGAGTCTTAGTGTTGTCTTGTGGGTCAGTACTATCTAAGTGATTACTTATGTACACATAGGCAAGTCAATGACGACCTCATAAGGCTGGTTGGTGCTGGTCGCGGCCCGTGAAACTACTAGTATCATCCAATCCGAGCACAGGTCCAGACCGCGCTCTATCCACCCTGGTATGGACTGGATGTCCATCGCGCATCATCTCATTACTATCAGCCCTTTCAATCCGAACGCATTGCTTGATCCTAGTTGATGATTCAAAGAATCATGCTGACTCCTTCTGGCTGACGAGTCCCGGGGTTGCGCCAGCTGGTCCGCTTATGGCGCGCCCAGTAACGGAGCTTGGAAGCCGTGAACCCCCAGATCCCAGCTGGTCAGATCATCAGACCATCCAACGGCGGAGCGGGGTCCATCAAAGGTGGTGGCACTTACATACGCATGGTACATCGAAGGTTCTGTACTGAGACCACGCTATCAGGTTCTCGACATCCGGCATCCTTGTACCGCACAACATCCCTTAGGTTAGGTAGGCATGTACCAGCTGATTCCTCTCAATTTCCGAGCGGGGGCCGTGTATGCAGGCTCTCCGGCATGGTCTCTACCCCGCTATACATCCCGGCAGGAGCTATGGCAGCTGCTGCCATCAGCGTAGTTGCCAGTCGCTCAATTTCCTGTCAGGTCGTCAGTCGCGCCAGGGGTTTCGTCTATGACCTTGTTTTTTGAACGACGGCGTGATCACATAGCTTGAATCCTGATTCAAGAATCTTCTCTTCTCCTCATATACCCCTCTTTCTTCTCTATCCCCAGCCCCTTTTGTACTCAGCTAGATAACTCGCTCCGCTTTGCTCTGAGTTGTGTTTGGATCTCTTCAAAACGGGGAGCCTGAGTCTACATCTGTAGAGTCGTTGCTGATCAGCTCGACTCGCCTTTTTTATATCTCAGTCTAGAGTAGCTTCATTCGCTTATTATCCTCGAATTCCCGTTATTGATCTTCCCATTCTGCCATCACGGCAAAGACCCGTTCAATCTCATCACTTCACTAATCAGGTAAGTCCCAACAACTCCCGTCATTTACTGGACCCAATTGGAGCCATTTATCTGGACTCGTCAAACTCACCTTAAGCTGACGAAATAGCTCGTCTCTGTCAAGGTTGTCCCCGCATCAAGCCTTATCAGCTTTATCTGCAACCATGTCCCATCACACCCGCGAAAGGAGACCCTCTGTCGGAGCGCCCATTTCTGATCTACAGGGCCCCATTGGACCAGGATTCAGTCGCCCAAAACACAGGCGGACATACACGGGTTTGGGACCGGCGGAGATTAAGAGCGTGGAAGCCAGTATTCCGGAGCCACTAAGGAAGGCGTGAGTGCAACCAGTGATATATGCGAAAAGATATATAATTCTGTGTTGAAGTGACGAAGGTACATGCTGACTGCTCACAATTCTCTAATAACTATAGTTGGCGGAGATATGTATGAAATATCCACAGTTGCTGATACCCTTTTTTCATCCAATCGCTTTGGGGGTTTTTGTATTGACTTACTCTTTGTTGCAGTCTGTCAAAGGTTTTACAAGCAAAGAGGAATTCGAGGTATCCTCAACGCATGAACCCGGTAGTATGTATGGAGTCGAGTTAATATTAACCGCCTGAATAGAAAGAAGTTGTCCGTCATGTCGAGACCACATTGGCCCGTTCACTGTATAACTGCGACGAATTGTGCGCAACTCTTCCCTGCTCTGATTTACCTATGATATATACCTTATTTGCTGACGAAACTCCAGGGCTGTGTATTCAGGAACAGCACTTGCGTTCCGAGATCGCCTGATTATCGAGTGGAACAAGACACAACAGCGTCAGACATTTGCTGACCAGAAGCGGGTCTACTGTAAGATACCACGGACGTTGGTAGAGTGTATCACTATGATTAATACCCTAATTTAGATCTCTCCCTCGAGTTTCTAATGGGTCGAGCATTGGATAATGCTATGCTGAACGTTGGGATGAAGGACGTTGCGAGAGGTACATTTACATTATCCAAAACCGGAATAGCTAAGGAAGCTAATTGTTATGATCAGACGGGCTAGTCGAACTTGGCTTCCGAATTGAGGACATTATCGATCAAGAGCATGACGCTGCCCTTGGAAACGGGGGTTTGGGAAGACTAGCTGCATGCTTTCTTGACAGTATGGCAACATTGAACTATCCAGCGTGGGGTTATGGCTTGCGTTACCGATACGGTATCTTCAAACAGGAGATAATGGATGGATACCAAGTGGAAATCCCTGACTACTGGTTGGATTTCAATCCCTGGGAGTTTCCTCGACACGATGTCACTGTCAACATCCAGTTCTATGGCTGGGTTAGGAGATACCAAGACGAGAACGGGAAGACAATCCACTCCTGGGAAGATGCTGAAACTGTTCAGGCTGTGGCATATGATGTTCCCATTCCCGGCTATGGCACGTCAACCACAAACAACCTCCGTCTCTGGTCCAGCAAAGCTTCAAGCGGCGAATTCGATTTCCAGAAATTCAATGCTGGTGACTACGAAAGTGCTGTTTCGGACCAACAGCGTGCAGAAACAATTTCCGCTGTCTTATATCCTAATGATAATCTTGAGCGTGGTAAAGAGCTTCGATTGAAGCAGCAGTACTTCTGGTGTGCCGCCTCGCTATACGATATTGTCCGGAGGTTCAAGAAGACCAGGCGGGCGTGGCGCGAGTTCCCTGACCAAGTTGCTATCCAACTGAACGATACACACCCGACTCTCGCTATAGTGGAACTTCAGCGGATACTGGTCGACCAGGAGGGTCTCGACTGGGATGATGCATGGTACATCGTAACCAACACCTTCGGATATACGAATCACACAGTATTACCTGAGGCTTTGGAGAAGTGGTCCGTTCCGTTGGTGCAAAACCTCCTTCCACGACACTTGCAGATTATCTATGACGTCAACCTATTCTTCTTACAGTCGGTCGAGAAGAGGTTCCCACAGGATCGAGAGATGCTAGCTCGGGTATCAATTATCGAAGAGTCGCATCCTAAAATGGTTAGAATGGCGCATCTCGCGATTATTGGGTCTCATAAGGTCAATGGAGTTGCGGAGCTACACTCAGACCTTATCAAGACGACTATCTTTAAGGATTTTGTTGAGATATACGGCCCAGACAAGTTCACCAACGTCACCAATGGTATTACTCCAAGACGCTGGCTACACCAAGCAAATCCTCGTTTGTCAGACCTTATTGCTTCCAAGCTAGGAGGCTACGATTTCCTGAAGGACTTGACTATGCTTGACCAGTTGGAGCTGTTCGTTGATGATAAGGCATTCAGAACAGAGTGGGCAGAAATAAAGTATGCTAACAAAGTCCGTCTGGCAAAACACATCAAGGACACAACCGGCTTTATCGTCAATCCGAAGGCACTATTCGATGTCCAGGTTAAGCGCATCCATGAATATAAGCGACAGCAGCTCAATATATTTGGGGTGATTCATCGGTATCTGACTATCAAAGCTATGTCTCCCGAAGAGCGAACGAAGGCTGTTCCCCGCGTATCGATCTTCGGTGGGAAAGCAGCGCCCGGTTACTGGATGGCTAAGACGATAATCCATCTCATCAATAGTGTCGGGTCAGTCGTTAACAATGACCCGGATATCGGAGATCTGCTAAAGGTGATTTTCCTCGAGGACTACAACGTCAGCAAGGCAGAGATTATCTGTCCAGCATCTGATATCAGTGAACATATTTCGACTGCGGGGACGGAAGCTAGCGGTACTAGCAATATGAAGTTCGTCCTTAATGGAGGCCTGATTATCGGTACTTGCGATGGGGCAAATGTAAGATTCTTCACGCATGGTTTGAGCACACATCATTGCTGATGCTTTGCAGATTGAAATCACCAGAGAGATCGGCGAGCAGAACATCTTTCTGTTTGGAAATCTGGCCGAGGACGTTGAAGACCTCCGTCATAGTCACTTTTACGGTGGGTTCAAGCTCGATGAGAGCCTTGCCAAGGTCTTCGACGCGATCCGCAGCGGCACCTTTGGGGATGCAGGAGACTTCTCAGCTCTCATCTCCTCAATTGTCGACCACGGCGACTACTACCTTGTCTCTGACGACTTCAACTCCTACATCACAACCCAGGAAATGGTCGATGAGGCGTTCAAAGACCAGGATGAATGGATCATCAAATCCATTACTAGTGTGGCCAGGATGGGATTCTTTTCTACAGACAGGGTGATTGCAGAGTACGCAGACAGTATTTGGAATGTCGAGCCACTGGATGTTCGCGACAAATAAGTCTGGGGACATAACAAGATGCCTACTTATGCTACAGGGTCCCTGGTTTAGCTTTCATTTGGAAACGTACACACTGCCTTTCTTTTCCTATTTAGTATTAACTCTACTGATCAGATCCAATAATTTCGTTCTACAACAAGTCGCAGATGTTTGTAAATGTGCTGGATCGCTCTCTTAGCGCGCAATGAGCACGGAACATCATCTAATGGTTTTACTACCTCCTAATTCCTAATTCCGGTATTTGCAACCGGTGACGGGTGTTTAATATGGACGAAGCTAGACTGTCCAGCATGGATAAAGCAAACGTTTCAGGGTGCTTCCACCCATCTTCTTTGCCAAAGAGCGCGCTTAACATGCCACCAATGGAAGTCCAGACGGGCGCGGCGGTTCAGGCGTGCTGTTAGGAGCTCTTGCCAAAATTGGCAATACTCTACAATCTACCTTTCCGTTTTTATTTCTTTCATGTCTCTGGCAGGTAGTACACAGTCGCCAGACTCGTCCGTGAGCTCGTCTACTCTCTCAGTGGAACGAATAATATCAAGCTTGCAGATCGATTACGAGCTATCCGTGCCAGTGAACGCATGGGACAGACACTGCAGTATGTGAATATTGCACGAGACGTCTCGCGCGACGCGGAGATTGGGAGAGTGTACATTCCCACCAGCTGGCTCCATGAGGAAGGGCTTACCCCCTCGGTTGTGGTCAAAATCCCGAGGATCCTAAAGTTGAGGCTTTTCGATCAAGGATCCTGTAATTGATAAGACTGGGAAAGCGAAAATTCCCATGTTGAGATGGTTAAAGGTGGCGTGGTTGGCAATGTCCACATGATGAGTGATGAGTTAATTTGATGGTGAGTTATTTGACACTATGAAACAATGTATATATAAATACTATAGTTACCTGGATTTCATGAAAACATGAATAGGAAAGATTTACACAAACATAAAACTCCGTCCTCGTCCTCGAAATCTGGAGCGCCTGTATGGACTCGTGACGACACCCGCTCGACTCGTTGCATAATGAGTACCCCATATGGAGTATATCCAACGTGCTAAAAGAATACAAACGAAGACAGAAAGCAGAATACTCAGCGTCACAAGGTATCGCCTTGCCCTCTTCGACGGGCCTTTCTTCTTCTTCTTGATGAGTCCGTAGGATTCAAGGATTTGCTCGCTGACGATTTTGCTACCGGCCAGGCACATCGGCACTCCGGCTCCAGGATGCGTGCTCGCACCGACAAAGTAAAGGCCCTCGATCTCGTCGTGTTTCGTCCTCGGCCGGAAGCTCAACGTGTTGAAAAACGAGTGGGAGAGGCCGAAGATTGCACCTCGGTCAAGGTTGAATTTCGCTCTCCAGATCATAGGGGTATCGATCCTCTCGTGGAGGAGCCTGTTGCGCAGACTTCGAGCACCTGTGCGGGATTCGATGGTGTCTATGACACCCTCGCGGATCTTGAAGATCAGTTCATCCCAGTCGCGCACTCTGTGAGGGAGATGGCCGACGGGCACGATCACAACCACAGCGTCTCCTCCCGGAGGTGCCGCATCGAGATCGACGCGACTGGGAACATCCACGTAGAAGAACGGATGCGTTGGGATGAGGTGGTCGATGAAGATGGACTCGAAGCACTCAGCATACTTCTTTGGCAGGAAAACATTGTGCGCCGGGAGTTCCTTGATGACCGTGTCAAAGGACCAGTAGAATGAAATACTGCTGCAGGATGTGGGGGTCTTTTGGAGCGATTCAGCATAGGAGGACCTTGGCAGGAGCTCGTTGTAGGCGTAGACGAGATCAGCATTCACGACGACAATGTCTGCATCCAGTGATTCGCCGGATGATAGCTTGACTCCGGTTGCTGACTTTCCGTCCCGAGAAATGTTGATCCTCGAGACAGCTGTTTCAAGAAGGAATTCTACACCCAGACGGTTTCCGACTTGCGCCAGGGCGTCGATGACCTGTTTTTCCCCAGATCAGTGAAAGTTCCAATGATTTGTGTTGTTTTTTTTTTTTTTTGTTTTGTTTCTTTAATTTAAGGAGCTTCTCACTCTATAGAACCCTCCCTCGGGATACCAGACCCCGTCTGCAATTTCCGCATACTGCAGAAATGAATACATCCCCGGGGCGTCGAACGGACTCATTCCTAAGTGCCTGCTTCCAACCGCGAACACTTGACGCAGCTTTTCCGTGTGAAAATACTTTTTCGTTCTTCTGCGCATGCTCTCGAAAGGATGCAGGTTAAACACGGAACGTAAGAACGCCGGCCTGAGCATGCTGAGGAAGCTGGGGAAATCCTTCTTGAGGACATGCTCAATAAAGAGCTCATAGTGCTGACGAGCCTCTTCCATATAGGCTATGAATCTGCCAAAGCCCTCTCTCCCTTCATGGTATTCGATTTCATGTTTGAGCCTCGGCATCTGGGTCGACAGCTCGAAGAAGTCATCGTCCCCGAACCAGACTCGATAGTTTGGCGGGCTCTTGAGCAGTCTGATCCCTTCACCTCTCAGAGACGTGCCGAGATCGCGGAATGTCTCCTCAAAGATCTCTGGCATAAGCAGAAAGGATGGACCTTGGTCGAACCTCTGGTCGCGTAGGTGGTGAGCTCAGAGCTTCACTGATGATAACGGGGAGGGAGAAGACGAACATATCCATTGTCCCGGATCAATGAACATCTGCCGCCGACGAAGCTGTTTTTCTCAACCACAGTGACAGCAAATCCGGCCTTTCGCAGACGAGCGGCGATGGATAATCCGCCAACACCGGCACCTAGAAGGCGGCCATTTGTCAATTGGGTGTGTTATAGTCAGGTGATTTACCTGCCTCGGTAAAGGTAGTTAAGAGAAGTGCAGAAGATCTCATACTAACCAACTACAACTGCCTTTCTCCCAGTCATTGCAAATTATTATTCTTTTTTGGTTCCTTTTCCCATTTCCTCTCTGCTGGTGCTGGTTGTCGACCGTGCGACTTTTCATCGACGCAGCTGGTCGCGACCAGCCTCCTCTGTAACGCGTGGTGTAATGCATTTTACGGGAGGGGGGTGTGCGGAGATCATCGGGCTGCATTAGACTTTTGCGACTACAAATCAAGGATGAAGCCGTGGCAAATCGGCACTGCGACCTTCAACTATCCAGAATCGAGATTCTCCAGATTTCGGGCTGAATGTTACCACTAACCTTAGCGGCGGGGCAAATCACAGATCTACACACGAAACTTGAAATATCTGGCGGCTTGATAGTGGTCGGACCTGCAGGATCATATCCACCTGCTGATAAAACCGTAAATTAAATGTCACGCAGGAAAAATACCGATGTTGATTGCGAATAGACTGTCTCATGGCCTCTTTTTGTAGCCAAGTGGTCTTTTCGGTCCGCTGTCAAGTACGCAGTGGAAAGATAAAATTGCAAGGCGACCGCCCACAGCGTAAACACATACAGCAAGTGGTCCAAGAACACATGTACATACGTCCACGTCCTTGTGTGGTTCGCACTCGCTCTCCTAAGCTGGTCGGAGTCCAGGATCTATCTGATTTCGCCTTAATAATGGAGCTGCGGGAAGGGGCCGAGCTCGAGCTCCATAACTTTGATATTTTTTTTGCGGTGGCTGGGGAGACCGGATTGACTTTGAAGATACCCCCTAGCAGCCAATAATGGCTCCACAAAGCGCCAATCATGTCTTTCAGCTCTGTTTATCTAATGCAAGTTGCATCCAGAGACAGGCTGGAATCAGTCCAAAGACTCCACTGTCTCAGCTCTCCCAAAGCCTCGTGCTGGAGCCTCTCACCGCTTTTTCTTCTTGGGCCGGGTACGCAATATCACTGCCTCATTTTGGTACATGTGCACGGTAATTTTTCTATATTTTTCTATTAATACTGTGCATGAACATGAGGACCGAGTCACCTTTATCAACTGTTTCCAAAATATCACTCCACTTGTGTTCGATAAACTTTCGACTTCAATAAATGTTGATCGTCGCACTGACTGGGAAGCGATCCGTGGTCGGTTTGCGAGTGTATCCTACTGTATCACTCACCTCTGTGGCTGAAATGGTCTGTTTACATAATTGTCTAGAGAAGAAATAGACACTGAACACATTGCTGCGATCTCTTGATCGAAGAGAGCTATGGAACTATCACTCACCAAGTTTCCTGGATCCGTTATGCTCGTTGATGCGTTCGAGCAGGGTTCAAATTGGGCATTTTCTCTTGCTGGCAGATGATTGAGGGTGCTATCCGCCTAGTCGGTAACAGCAGTAATAATAGCTAAGGACGCGTGTAAGTGCTAGTTACTATGTAGAGTCGCAAGTCCGCAGTACAGAGTACTCCGTACCTGGCAGCCAGAATGTCCACAGAGATCAGATATCCGTGCCCAAGGGTCTAACCCTAAATGGCACCCCCTCCCCTGAGCTCCTCCCTCCTCGTGTTTCTCTCCTCAACTAGAAAAATAAAGCTATACCATAGAATGTGTTTGTTTACGACCCACTGCTCCTTCACGTCTTCCAGATCTGGATGACAAGACTCGCAGCGATCTTCCCCATACCTGGCACTACCCTAAATACTTCATAGCTTCCCCTCAGGAGCTGGCATTTTGTGGGGTTAAAGCTCTTGCAGGACCTACGTTCTTCATAGCCCACCACTTCTAGCGTCTCCTCCGGGGGGATGTCGCAGGTTTAGCGAAAACGGCCGCTTTTTCCTCTTCACATGCTTGCCATCAGCCCTCTCAACACCTGCAGATCAGGACGTACTGCTAGAGACGGTTCGTTTGCTGTTCTGCATTGCTTTCTCACAGCCAAAATTTCCCACGGCTTGAAACCACCGATGAGAAATACTTCCCCGGAAAGACCGTCCTGGTCACCGGTGCAAATAGCGGGTGTGGGCTAGCATGCACTAAACCTCTTTGCATTTTTGGAAAACCATGCTCTTATCACGAGGGCTCTCAAACGGGGCCAGGATGCCTGTATACAAGTCGAAAATGAGGTGCGATCGCAGAAAAGAGAAAGCTGTCGAGCTGTGGAACTCGATTTGGATTCCCTTGAGTTGATCCAGAGATTTGTTGAACAGATTGCCAGACAGATTCTCATCAGGAGACTACCTCAAGACATTTACAGTACATTCATTTTACGGAGACAGTGCTTACCAGAAACAAGTGGGCGCCATGTCACTGCACAAAGACGCAATTTCCAAAAAGAAAAGTACCACGAAAGCTCTCATTATTTCTCACCAGAGTTATGGTCCTGCACTTCTTACTCCGATTGCGGAAATAATAGTAAGTAACAAATAGCAAATTTGGAATTGAGAATCTCCTTCGCTTTGTTGGATTATCTATATTGATAACACATATATGTGCCCCAGAACTAACCCAATAAGGAATGCAAGATAAAGAATATCAAATTTCTTTAACGGCAGCTTGTCCATGCAATTGCCTTGGAGGAACATCAAAGGCGTGCTTCTGTTTTTGCCTTTTTTTGAGCCATTATCTGAAGGAACGGCAGCCATTCCTCAAAGACGATTTATCATTTATTCCACGTTTATATCTTCAGTATTGTAGTATGAAATAATGAAGGAGCTATGCCTACCAGTCTCTTCCCACCAGATCAACTCCCTCAACTCGACAAGAAACATGTCCGTCCTATATATCTAAGGCTAGTTGCTCATCGACATTACAGTAGTTTCCTTCTATTCACTATCATCAGCACCATCACGGGAATCATCGAATTCAATCGTACTTGGTTCTGCTCTGACGCTCTGTACGCGTACCTGATATAGTACCGACCATACAGCCTTGGTCATTCCCTGGATTATTCTAACCTAGTTTTATCATGAAACGATAACGATGAACAGATCCACGAGCAGACGCGAAATTCTTCCAGTCGCCCTTCCGAGGGAAGAAATCCTCCGTATTACGGTTTCAGCATACTCGGGGAGCGCAGACGGTACGAACTCCTCCGGATCTCAGATCGCCCAGAGCTGAAATTCCACCCCAATTGCACGTACATCACCTGGATAGACCATGAACAACGCCGGCTATATCACGCCCAGGTGTGCAAGGATGAGCTGCGTGCAGTGCTATCTGGGTGGAATTGGCTCATGATGTCCGAGAGCACGTGGCAGATGAACGCGCGGGCGGATCATGTACTGGCAGAACTACATCGACCGCCGGTGGTTGGAGAGGTCGTATTACCAGGACATAAACCTCCCTGTTCCCTACCCTCGATACCACGGGGATGGCAGAGTCATCAAACTTTCGGAGCTCCGGGAGATCCAGTGGTTGAGGCCTGGGTGTGACCTTGTGGAGTGGACCAAGTCCCCGGAGAAGGAGAAGAGGTTCATATTCAAGTTCGGGGTCGCACGGGAGACGTTCCAGCGGGTATGGACCGAGATGAAGGTCCTTGAGCGGTTGCAAGAAGCGGAAGCTGGAACGGAATTGGTGTCGTTTCCCACCGTCCACCGGTTAGTAGTCGACGACTTTGACAGCAGCATCCTAGGGTTCACCTCGTCCTGGGTAAGGAAGTGCCGGACATTTTCCCAGCATCGTGGAGGCTTCCCTTCCCTGTGGGTCGATGAGCTCATCAAAGCCGTTGATGACCTGCACTGGAAGTTCGATATATTTCACAATGACATTAACCCCGCCAATGTCCTAGTCGATGAGGACACTGGAAACATAATAATTACCGGGTTTGGACTGAGTCGGCCATGCGACAGGAACTTCTCGAAGATGGATTACCGCCGGCATCTCAGTGATATCGATGTGCTCTGCGTCACCATCTACGAGACACTCTGTGCACCTGGTGAGTACACACGGCGCGTGAAGATGCAGGGCAATCAAATCTTTCGAGGCAGAATATACAACACTCATGAGCTCCTGAGAACGGAGTGGGACGTCAAGGCCCCTCTCGCTCAATTGCTCACGGATGAGTATGAGATACGAACGAAGCTGCGAGAATGAAAAGATGGCTGCAACGGTAACCTGATCTCCAGTTGGCAGCAGGCACTGCAACCGCTGCACTGGGAGAAAGAAGTGCCGTGGGAAACGACACTTGCTGCAGACATCTCGGGTAAAGAGATAAAAAATCCCATCCAACCCAGCTGCACTGGCCAAGCGAGTACTACGAGGGGAAATCTACCGAGGAGTCAACTGGGTGCGGTCCTTGCCTGAACCTGATCCAGGGGAGACGATGCCCGTCTACTGGGAAAAATGGAGGGGTGGAGAGAACCCCCGTGGAGTTTACATTTCTTACTTTAATGAAACTAATTATGGTATTGACAGGGAAGATAAGATATAGAACTCTAATTACAGTATTTCTTTTAGCAAAGTACCTTTGGCTCTGGATTGCGGGCATATACATCAGTCTGAAGCTCCTGGCTGTGTTAATCGGTTCTCAGACTCATGTCGTATATCACGCCTTCATCTGACTGGACCTGGACATTCAACAAATCTGGCGTTTAGAAATTCCAAGCTTTTCTTCGACGAAACAGAGCCTAAAATTACAATTAAACGAGCACAACACATGCTGTTTACCTATATGTGACGTGTTGTCCTTTCTATCCTAACATATTTAAACGGGGTCCATATCCCTCGCGATTTTGTATTCAAAGTAAAGCCGTTCTTTTGGGAAAATTGGGTAATAATGAGCTTATGTTGAACTAAAAAGGCAACGCTGCCTGATTGTTCTTTCAGGATTCTGACATTATACTCCAACAGCTTACTAGTCAGCTATATTAGACGCACACACATGGCAGGGTACTAGAGATAATTGTATAGTGGCAAATATAATAATAGATATCTTCTATTCACTTTACGCTTAACGAGATCTTGTATGCTATAGACAGATTCGCAATTCTAGTGTGAAATATTAAACTCATACATCAATTAGAATAAGGTTATGTCATACGAATGTGGGTCGTAGTGACCCCAGACCATGTAAGAACCTTTCTTTGTATGCATAGAGGGAGCCCTGAGTATGGCAGGTGCCTTAAAATGATTCCGATATGCGAGATACCGAGATCTAGATAAATCTATCGAGATTATACTTGGTAGCTTACGGAAGGTGGCTCTACATGACTGCTAGCATCTTTTCCTCACCACTGTACTCTGCTCTGGTATTGGGTATTAAGTTAATGTTGGTTCCAAAGTTACTCATTTTGAACCCCGTGCCTATAAACAATATTCTCTGAAACGAGGCAGTGCAAGCTAGCTACTTTCCTGGCCACCTGCTTGGAAGTAATAATGATGATTACTACCTACATGCAGATTATATATCAGAGGAACACCTCATGATGGTATAGTGCTTGTTGACCACCGCGTTTTGCTACCAATAGAGAAAAGACCGCACTGCGAGCACTGGGAAGATAGTTGCCATTTCTAGAGCTCAAGGCCGAAGCGCTGCATGAATGCCTCTCTTGCGATGAGATTGATGATCAGTTGCCAGATGGCGCCAAGCAAAACTCTGCAAATGTACCGCGGCGCGAAGTTAAACGGCCTCCACCTGAGCCTCAGAAATAAGATATGACAAATTGTGTTTGAAGGAGCTGGAGCATTGAAACAGTAACCCATGTAATCTTACGGCAATCCTTTAATTTGTTCCTCTTGATATGTGATAAGAGAACGGATGTAATAGTTTTCAACACCATT